>NC_088195.1:954749-1276534 GCF_028769735.1 Zonotrichia leucophrys gambelii
GGGCTGGGCACGGGCATGGGCATGGGTACGGGCTGGGCATGGGCACGGGCATGGGCATGGCTGGCAGCACCGGGGAGGGGGGAAAATCTCTCTAATCCCAAATCCCAGGTGGGAGAATGCCCACAGGATCTGGAGTGCCCTGGCTGCCTGTGGAGGGTCAGCCTGGGAAAGGGGAGGAGGAGGGAATGCAGGAGGTGTTGAGGCAGGCTAATTCACACGCGGGGAGATAAGGAGAATCACAGACCCCTTATCGGGGAGCTGTCACATCCCAGGTCACGGTGGCTGGATGAATAGAGTGGTGCTGGAGAGCGGGGAAGGAGGGGGAGAGGGAAAGTCATGGGGGAGAGAGAGAGAGGAGCTGGAGAGGGGAATCACTGGGTGGAGGGGGAATCACCGGGTGATGCTGCCCAGGAGAGGGGAATCACTGGGTGATGCTGCCCAAGAAAGGGGAATCACCGGGTGATGCTGCCCAGGAGAGGGGAATCACTGGGTGATGCTGCCCTAGAGCAGGGCAGGGTTACCCCCTCCTCAAAACAGGGCTCAACCTCACCAGAACACCCCAAATTCACCCTGCTGGGCACTCTGTGATGCCAAAACACAAATGGCAAAGCCAGGCACCCCCACCCTGATCCACGGCCCAAATTTGGGTCTCCTGTGTCCCTTCACGAGCGTGGCCCTTCCTCTGCTCACCATGTGCTCAGAAAGGGCCCTGGGCAAAAAGGGCACAGTCAGTTTGTTTTAGGCAGCACAACAGGGTCCACTTGAATATTCAGTGCAGATGGCCTTAAATTGTTAATGAAGTTTTGAATTTTTTAAAGTTTTACTGGATATTTATACATCGCTGGTCGTCTTTGGGCCTTGCAGCTTGGTGGATAATAAATGCATTAATAGTACATAGTACTTTTCCTATCCAGAGTGATTTATAAGCATTAGAGAAGCACTTTTATTGCTGTTGGGCTGATAGGAAGTGGTAGGGGGAGGATGTGGGGGCCATTCTGGACTCACAACTTCTCGTTCCACCCCAGCTTAGTAAAACCCAGCACAGTCAAACGTGAGTTAAAGCTGCACAGCTGCTGCCCAGGGACGGGCAGAGCACTCTGCCCTGCTTTCATCACCACTCCCTCCTCCCAGGGAGCGTGGCAATGCTCACTCACCTCCTGAAGTCTTTTTAGCAGCTCTTGGTTGACCTAAAGAGAGCTCCAGAGTGGGGCCTGGCCAGTGCTGGGTGTGATAATGGGAATTTCAGCATTCACTGGGAATTCAGCTGCAGCATCCAGCCTCACTCAGCCACGGGCCCCAGGATGTCAGAAAAAGGGGAATAATTCAGGCCAGTGCTGTCCTGGGGCAGGCTGAGGCGGTGGCTGGGGCTCTGCACCATCTATTTTTGCTCTGTTTTCCTGTTCCACCTGCAAAGCTCTGCACTGGGGTTCTGGAGCTCCCAGTCACAAACTGGGCAAGAAGCAGCCTGAGGGCAGCTCCAGTCCCAGTCTGGTTACCTGGAGGGGCTGTGTTGGCAAGCCAGAGACTGAGTGATGACAGCAGCCACTGCAAGAGGAATAATTAATCTGGTACCTCTCACAAGGACTAGATCTGATTTAATTATCTCCTCCTGATGAGGAGAAGGGACTCAAAGCAGAGCCCTGGAGATGAAGTGTAAAAATGTGGTGTCTGAGGCACCAGCAGATGTTTTTAAGCAGAGAATAAAGATGGTTTCTCTCAAAAAAACCTCTTTGCCTGGGAGTGTTGTCTCCCCAAGCATTTCACTCTGGATCTTACCCTGCAGTACCTCTATGATGGGATGGACATCAGCAACCTGGCAGTGGACTTTGCCGTGGTTTGGAATGGGAACTTCGTCATTGACAACCCCGAGAACGTGAAAGGTAAAATCTGCTTGAATTGGCTTCAGGCCATGCCAGTTGTGTCCCTTGGAAGTCCCTCAACCCCAGCTATACCCCAAGGGTATATCCCAGCTGTATCCCAAGGAAATACCCAATTCTCAGCTGTATCCTGAGGGAATCCCCAATCCCAGCTGCACCCCAAGGGAATCCCTCAGTCCCGATTGAATCTGTCCATCCCGACTGTGTCCCATGGAAATCCCTCAATCCCACCTGTACCCCAAGGGTATATCCCAGCTGTATCCTGAGGGAATCTCCCAATCCCAGCCATGTCCCAAGTGAATCCCCCAATCCCAGCCATGTCCCAAGTGAATCCCCCAATCCCAGCTGCACCCCAAGGGAATCCCCCAGCCCCAGCTGCACCCCCAGTAATTCTGCAGCCCCAGGTGCTCCTCCAGTACCAGCTGTGTCCCAAGGGAATCCCCCAGTCCCAGCTCCATCCAGAGGGAATCCCCCAATCCCAGCTGCACCCCAAGGGAATCCCCCAGTCCCAGGTGGCCCCCAATCCCAGCTGCACCCCAAGTAAATCCCTTCAATCCCAGCCATATCCCAAGTGAATCCCCCAGTCCCAGCTCCATCCAGAGGGAATCCCCCAATCCCAGCTGCACCCCAAGGGAATCCCCCAGCCCCAGTAATTCTGCAGTCCCAAGTGCCCCCACAGTACCAGCTGTGTCACAAGGGAATCCCCCAGTCCCAGGTGGCCCCCAATCCCAGCTGCACCCCAAGGGAATCCCTTCAATCCCAGCCATGTCCCAAGTGAATCCCCCAGTCCCAGCTGCATCCAGAGGGAATCCCCCAATCCCAGCTGCACCCCAAGGGAATCCCCCAATCCCAGCTGCACCCCGAGTGATTCCCCAGTCCCAGCTGCACCCCCATCCCCAGCTGCCCCCCAGGATCCCCCCCAGCTAACCCCCCGTCCCTGTCCCGCAGTGCACCTGTACAAGTGCGCGGCGCAGCGCGAGAGCTGCGGGCTGTGCCTCAAGGCCGAGCCGCGCTTCGCGTGCGGCTGGTGCAGCGGCGAGGGGCGCTGCACCCTGCGGCCCCACTGCAGCTCCCCGGGCGCGCTGCCCTGGCTCCACTGGGCCGGACACAACGTCAAGTGCTCCAACCCGCGCATCACCGAGGTGAGCCCGGCCCCGGCCCCGGCCCCGGCCCCTGCTCCCTGGCGTGGCAGCAGGACCCTGGATGGGGATGAGCGCATTGACTCTGTGATTGCAGAAGGCTGATTAAATGCTTTATTCTAGCATATGATACTATATATAGTATATATGTACTATATATCTATATAGGTATATACTATACGGATATATAGTATATATACTATAGATATATGTATATATATACTATATATCTATATAGTATATATCTAGATAGATAGATACTATAGATATATACTAGATATATAGATAGATGTAGATAAACTAGATACATCAATTTAAATGTATAGATATATCTATGTATCTTTAAATGTATAGATATATCTATGTATCTATATATCTATATTGTATGATAGATATATACTATATGTATCATACAATACTGTATATAGATACATATTATGCTACTGCACTACACTATATTATACTACTATACTACACTATATTATACTACTATACTATACACCATATTTTACTACTGTACTCATATTTTACTACTATACTATGCACTATATTATACTACTGCATTACCCTATATTATACTACTATACTATACACTATATCATACTACTGTACTGCACTATATTATACTACTGCACTATACACTATATTGTACTATGCAGAATCACACAGAATCACAGAATTATGAGGCTGGAAGAGACCTCTAAGATCGAGTCCAACCTATACCCTAACACATCAACCAGGCTATAGCACCAAGTGCCACCAGTCTTTTCTAAACACATCCAGACACGGTGATTCTAGCACCTCCCTGGGAAGAGTATTCCAGTACTTTATTATTCTTTAGGTGAAAAATTTCTTCCTGATATCCAACCTATACCTTCCCTGATATAACTTGAGACTATACACTATTATACTGCTCTACTATACACTATTATACTACTACTACTGCACTGTACTGTACTACTACCAAGAAAATCCCATCACCCTTGCCAGCCAGTCCAACACACAGGTGGATCCAATCGGACAATGAATCCAAACACCACCACCTGAGTCCAATTAAGAAATCACCCTTTGGTAAACAATCTCCATAACACATTCCACGTGTACCTAACAGGCGCAAGAAATGAAGGTAAGGATTGTTTTAATTCTCTCTCTGAGCTTTCTCACAGCTTTCCCCAGGAAAATCCTGGGAAATGCTGTGTCTCTCTCTGTGTTCAGAGGATGTGTGATTGCCACACTCCCCCTGTGCTGCCCCAAAATCCGTCCAGCCCTGAGAAATATGGGTAAAACACTCCAGAACTTTCTGGGATGTTTTTAGCGTGCAGCCTCTGCCTCACCCACGCTGCAGTGACCGCCATGGACTGCAGCGGGAATGCTAATTAAACCAGGGAGCTAATTAGTCTGGAGTTGGTGGTTCTGATATTTCTGCTCAGCCCACTGAGGGATGCAAAATGTGTCCCAGGAGCATTTTCAGCAGTGAAACTGCACTCGCTCTGTTAACGCTGCTATGAGGAGTGACACTCCTGTCAGGTGGGAACCAAGGAAGGTTTGGGTTTCTCAGTTAATTAAATCCCCAAAAAAGCCTCCCTTGCCTTGGGTGTGTATCCACACTGCAAATGTGTAACACAGCAGGATCAGAGTTGTCTGTTACACCAGTGCTGCTGGCAGTGCTGCTCAGCACCCAAAGTCTGCCAAATGGATCAGAACCCAAGTGAGTGCGGAATTCTCCTCTTAAATTAAATAAGTTTTTGCACTGGTTTAACTAAACTGGCTCAGATCCCGTGGGAGGGAGGCATCAACCTCCTTGTATGGAGGAGAGGAGGAAGCACAGAGGCTGCTGCTGTATTGGGGCTGGGTGGGGCTGGCAGGAGAATGGTGTCACTGAGGAGGGATCCTCAGTGACATTATCAGATTTGGTTTTGGTATTTTGGTATTTCTGCCTTAGGCCTTCTGCCAGCAGTGGTGCACCTTTGCTGGGCAGGTGTTTCTCTTGTGCAGGTGTTTCTTTGTGCAGATGTTTCTCTTGTGCAGGATTTCTCCTGTGCAGGATTTCTCTCGTGCAGTGTTTTGTACAGGGCAGAGTGGAGCTGGTGGTTGGTTGTTCAGGGATAGCAAAGCACTAAAAAGGGTTGGAAGCCTGTCCTTTCCCTGCTTGGTTGGTCTCTTTGTTTTCCAAGTCCCAGCTGTGCTACCAAGAGATAAAACAATCCTTAAAGGCTCCCCCTTGCCCTGCCACTGGGCAGAACCCAAATTTCTCTTGCGCAAGTTCTGTTCTGCTGCACAAGGTTGTGCTACAAGAAGTCAAACAGCCTCTGCTGAGATTTGCTTCCCCATATGCCATGCAGAAAGTTGTCAATTCAAAGAAATGTTGGAATTCTTTATCTGCCCCTCCTTGAGCTGGGCAGAGAAGGGGAAAGCACCAAGTGACTCGCATGTGAGCAGTGCCAGGCTGGCTCTGGCAGCTGGCTGCAGGCAGGGCACTGCCACCAAGTGTTTTATCACTGTCCAACTTGAAAGCAATACTTTTGGGCTCTGTCCAAGCAGAAAAGAGCAGAGCTCTGCTGTTGCAGATTTCTTGACTCCATCCCCAGGTCTGTGTCTGAGACTGTGGAGGAGACCATGAGACCTTCCCAGTGTTTGTTGCTGCTGGGTCCTTTCCCAATATATGAGTTTTCTCAGGATTTTGGGTACATTTTGCCATGCCCAGTGCTGCAGAGCTATACAGATGGGAGGACACCCTGCCCTGGCCCTGGCAGGTCCAGGCTGGCACTGCTGCCACGTCCCCCATCCCCTGGGCACCAGCAGTGACAGGACTGGGGAGCAGGCTTCGCTCTCATGCTGGAGCTCACATTGCAGCCTGGGTTACGCAGAGTAAAAATGCCTTTAATATGGGCTGGTTTTCACTCCCTTTGCTTCATCTGGCCAGGTTCACTCTTTGTGACAAGGCTGAGGTCAAGGGCCTGGCTCCCAGGCGCCAGTGCCTTCGGGGGATGCATAAATAAGGAGATCGTGTCTTAATAGTGCTAAAAGTAAATGAGCAGTGGGGTATTTGCAGTCCTGTCACTGAGTGAGAGGTCCAGCCCTCCCCAGCAATGTCCCCTCAGCCACTTAAAGCTTCCACCCGGCCCGTGGCCTTAGCAATAAATAAATAAAAATCAGATTTCTGGCGAACAAGCGGCGCTCTGATCTCCTATTCATTTATTTGCAGGCCTCATTAATATAACATCAGCGCAACAAACAGCTGAAGGGGGGGCAGTGTCAGGCTGAATAATGGAGTTGCTCTGCTGAGATAACAATTAGGCTCTGAATGTGCCATCAGCTGAGGCAGAGACAAGGAGGGATCATGCCGGGATGACAATGCTCATGTGCTGCCTCCCCGCTGGGCTCATCAGCCGGGATCCAGGGCTCGGAGCAGCAGCAGAAAAGCACAAAGAGGATGGAGGTGGCTGGGGCTGGGGAGGGGGCAGGGGCTGGGCCGTTGATTGGGGTCTCTCTGCACCCCAGCAGATGCCAAGGGCTCGCTGTGCAGGGCTGTGCCTTCCCTGCAGCTCCAGCTCTCCCTGGATCCTCACTGACTTCTTCTGTGCCTTCCTTCCCCGCAGCTCCTCAGGGAAAGCCCCAGCAGCCCCAGCTCTCCCCAGCTCCTCTCTGACTTCTTCTGCAGGCAAAATGTTGCTTCATGTCAGAAGCGCTGAAAGATTCGAGCAGCAAGACATGACACTGAGAACATTTATCCCTCATTGCTGGAGCTGTGTCCTCTGCAGGCTGCGAGGGGAAAGGCTCTGGCACTGGGCTGGGACTCCTGGGTCCCTGGGGTCCTTGGATCCCAAACGTGGGGGTCCCTTGGGTCCCAACCTTGGGAGTCCCTTGGACTCCAGCCTTGGGGATCCCTTGGGTCCCAACCTTGGGGATCCCTTGGATCCCAACCTTGGGGATCCCTTGGATTCCAAATTTGGGGGTCCCTTGGATCCCAACCTTGGGGATCTCTTGGGTTCCATCCTTGGGGATTTCTTGGATCCCAACCTGGGGGATCCCTAGGGTTCCAGCCTTGGGGGTCCCTTGGACTCCATCCTTGGGGGTCCCTTGGATCCCAAACTTAGGGATCCATTGGATCCCAACCTTGGGGATCCCTTGGATTCCAAATTTGGGGGTCCCTTGGGTTCCAGCCTTGGGGAATCTCTCAGGTTCCATCCTTGGGGTCCCCACCTTGGTTTCAGGTAAAAGCAGCAATAAGAGAAGTTCTCTGGAGCTCCTGCAGCCCTTCCCTGACCGAGGGCAGGGTGTGAGGGTGACTGAGCTGCTGGCACCCCCTCATCCCTGCGCCCAGCCCATTTTATCCCTAACACAGGGCTGCACACCTGCTCCTGTCCAGCATCATCACAGCGTTGGGATTTGTCTCTGCAGTGGGGAGAGGTGACCTGCTCAGGGTAATTCTGCCTCCCACACCCCGCTCAGGTCTCAGTGACTTTCAAGCTGCTTCAGTTTAGCAAACAACCTGAAAAAAACTTCCAGCAGAGATGCAGATTCCTAAACAGCAAATGTCCAATTCCTGGAATGGCCTTGCTCTTTCTCAGCTGTCCTTTGCAGCTCCTTTTCATCCTCCTCAGAGCTCCAAGTGAAAAGCCAGTCTGGTGAAGTGATTTTCTTGAAATTGGGGAATATTTCTTGCTAATCCTGTCTGTCTCAGATCAGAAATCTGGGCTGGCAGCCCTGCAGCTCCCAGCTGGGATTAAGGCAGGCCAGGCTGGCTGTGCTGAGGTGCCTCCTGCTCACCCCAACGAGGATGCTGCTCGGAGGGTGCCCAGCTCTGGGTGCACCGGGACCTTTAAGACTTATCTTCTTTCTGCGATTTTGACTGAATCTCTCCAGCTGTAATTAATTGAATGCATCTGTTCTAACCCTGGGGCTGCTTTATGGCACAGTTACTTCAAAACTGTTCAATTAGTGGCCACTAAAATCTAGGTCGAGTGGAGCTCCATATTGGGGATTTTCCAGGTCAGGACATTTTTAAAATACAGCATCAGCTGGGCTTTGTTCGGGGAGGCCTCCCAGCCCTGCTGCTCCTGCTCAGCTCAGGAAATGGCAAGCAGTGACTTCTTTTTATTTGAGCGGTGATGAGGCAACGAGACAGCGGAGTAAGTGCCCCAGTAAATGCATTTTAACATCATCCAGAGCTGCAGAGGACAGTTGTAACTGTCAGCCAAGTTCAGGTGATTCCCCAGCAGTGATGTAAACACCGCCAGGCCTCCAGGACTCGGTGTAACACAACCCAGCTTGGTTTTGTAGTGGGTTTATGAGCACTTCCCAGAGCTAAATGGTACAAGACAGGCCATGGTGTGAGTTACAGGGAACAGCAGCACAACAGGCACTGCGTGGTGAATAAATTAAAAACCTCCAGCAGGCGGTGGAGGGGAGAGGGAGGTGGGAATTAAAGGATGTGGAGGAAGGAGGGGGTGGCTTGGTGAGTGCATGGAGCTGGAATAACCTCAGCCAAAAACGGGGCAGAATGCCCTGGGAAGTGCTGGGGTCACCCTGGCAGTGCTCAAAAACCACCTGGATGTGGCCACTGGTCTAGTGGGGATGGTGGGATTCCTTCTTGAACACCTTGGGTGTCTTTCTGGAGATGGTTTGGGGAACTGGGAAGCGCAGAACTGGGAAACCATTGGTTTAGTGGGGATGGTGGGATTAATTCTTGAAGATCTTGGGTGTCTTTCTGGAGATGGTTTGGGGAACTGGGAAGCACAGAAGTGATGGGGACAGGGGTGCTCCATAAGGGCTGGTGTGGGGCAGGTCCCTGGGGTGGTGGCACTGGTGTTTGGCTTTCCTCACTCCTGAGGAGGTGGAAAAACCCACCCTTCCATCTGGAAACAGCGAGGGAAAGGTTCTGAAGAGCTCAAGTATTTTTGCCAAAGACAAGGGTGGAACAAAGAAGCATAAACAAGATTTATCCATTAAATTAATTAAATTGCATTATTATGGATTGTGTTTATTTATTAATAACTGCAGCACAGGGAAGATGAGAAACTCACCCAAGAGCAACAACAGAGCAGTGGCAGATTCAGGATAACTGTCTGAGAGTCCTGGGTCCAAATTTTGTGACCATGCATTATTGAAATTTATACTCCTAATTGAAGAGGAGATTGTCCTTAATGCAAGTCCAGGGAAGCAGGGATGATTATGGCTGAGGCAGGCTATAAACAGGCAGCTTGAAAGCACACACCTCACCCTTTAGCATTTTTAAGTCATTTGAGGTGCCAAGTCACTAATAAAATGTGACATTAACATTCAGGGAACAGCCAAGGCAAAAGGCAAAGTTCTCCAAGCACCAGGCTGCTTCTGGAAGGTGACTTACCTGTTCTGGATGGAGACAGGAGCCAGGTGTGTCCTTCTGCAAGGATGTCTGGGAATGGCACTGCCCACTCTTCTTGGCCAGCACCTTGTAGTCCTCTCTTGGAGCAGGACGTGGATGGATTTCAGCATCCTTGGGCTCCTCCAGGACACCCAGAAGAGCCCTGAGGGGTGGCCCTGGCTTGTCTGGCAGCAGGAGGGATTCCAAAACAGGGATGGAGCTGGAGAAGGGGCATGGTGGGGATTTTATGAAAATCCTTCCACTTGGACTTTTCTCCTGAGAAACCTCAGAAAAGAAATGTAAACAAGAATTATCTGGTTGCTTGGAATGTGGTTTGGAGGTTGCTCACCAACAGGTGCATCTTTGATTGGTTCCTTGTGAATTGTTTTTCCTTAATGACCAATCCCAGTCCAGCTGTGGCAGACTTTCTGGTCAAGTCACGAGATTTCATTATTCATTCCTTTCCAGCCTTCTGATGAAAGCCTTTCCCTCTATTCCTTTTAGTATAGTTTTAATATGTCATTATGATATAATATGATATGATTATATGATATTATATTATTGATATGATATAGTATGATATCATATGGTATGATATATATATAATATAATATAATATAATATAATATAATATAATATAATATAATATAATATAATATAATATAATATAATATAATATAATATAATATAATATAATATAATATATCAGCCTTCTGAAACATGGAGTCAAGATTCTCACCTCATCCTGGGGAGCCTCCATCACCACCCCATGTCCCCTCACCCTGTGCTGTCTCCCTGCAGATCCTGACGGTGTCGGGGCCCCCGGAAGGAGGGACCAGGGTGACCATCCGTGGGGTGAACCTGGGCCTGGACTTCTCGGAGATCGCGCAGGGCGTGCAGGTGGCCGGGGTGCAGTGCACGCCCCTGCCCGAGCACTACGTGGTGGCCGAGCAGTGAGTGTCCCCTCCCTTGTCCCCCCCTTGTCCCCTCACCTGTCCCTGGGCTGGGCACCCCCCAGAGCTCCTCCCTTGGTGCTGGCTGGGGGTTATTTACAGACACAAACGGGATGGGGCTGATGGGGAACGCGCCCTCGAGCTGGTTTATTTCCCAGCATCAGTCTCATTCCATGGTTATGACAATGGGAAGATGTCAGCAGCTCACATCCCAGGCTGCAGACACAGAACTTAATGTTGCAACTCACTTTATAAGCTTCTTGACTAATCACACAAAGCAAAAGCATATTGGCAGATTTGTATCTGTATAGTATATATTCTATATTGACAGTAGTTCTATCCAATCACCATAAGCACAGGTACTTTTGGTTAAACAATGCTTGCTTATTTCCAATACAATACCTGCTTGTAAGCCTTAAAACACAACAGAGCTCCATTATTAAGCTTTAACTTTCTTAATATCTTGCTAGATAAACTTTCTGTAGCTTAGAGAGTTATTCCAGACAAGCGTTAATACACAGACCATTGTTCTATTTGCTTTTGCTTTTCTGCAGTTAAATAATTTTTCTGCTGACCAATCTCATGGCTGCTGCCTAGCTCTGCTCACAGTTCTGCTGTGTCTGAGGCCTGCATCTTGCAGCTATAATTTTGTAGATTCCCACACTCCCTGACCTCCAGCCAATGCTCAGGAGGCCAAAACCTCACCGGGAAGGGCTGTGGAGGTGGGCATGGGAAGGGATTCCTGCCCATTCCCGCACATTCCTGCACTCTGGACTCTCTCTGCAGGGGTTAAGCAGCGCTTTGAGTTGCATTAAGCGTTCTGTTTCCTTGCACACCAGTTCCTGCTTGGCTAAGCACCTTTGCTGATGAGCACCTTGCTGCTGCTGCTGCTGCTGCTGCCTCCCCATCCATCCCGCTTGGAATTCCGCCGGCGCCCGGGCTGCAGCAGCCATTTGTTAGGCGGGCGAGGCGCTGACAGCCCCGCGCTCCGAGTGGGCTCCCCTGCAGTCAATCCATTTGTTTCACTGAGAAAAATGTCAGCCCCAAATTGGAAAACAGGCCTGGAACAGGGGACGGGCAAATGAGCCCCTCGGCAGCGCGGCAGCCGCTCCTGTGCTGCCCCTCGGGGCTGGGCTGGGGGGCTCAGGGGGTGTTTGGGGACATCCCTGCTGGGTGGGACAGCAGAAACAGGTGATGTCCCCCCTTGGGTTGTGTCATCTCCTGCTGGGACCAGGATGGTGTTCTGAGCAGTAGGGCTGTGAGTGTGGAGCTGGCCAAGGTCCCATGGGTGCTCCCAGCAGCACAGACCTGCCCCAGCTTCATCCTCTGCTGGGAAATCCATTTTCCTCTGCTGGGAAATCCATTTGCTGGCTCCCAGTCTGACCCCAGCAGGCCCAGGACCTGTCACCAGCAGCACGTGGTGGCGTGGGTTGGGTTTTGTCCATTCCTGGTGTTTCTTTGCCCATCTGTGAGGCAGAAGGGGCATTGCTGACCCCTCTGGAGCAGCGAGGGGCAGTGCAGATGGAATTTGGGATCATGAGGTGAAGGGTGCTTGGGGCTGCTGCAGGAATGGCACCAATACCCCATCACTGCAAGCAGTTGGGGCTGTTCTGCTGAGCAGTACCTTGTTATATTTTATTTTTCAAATAAAGGATGGAAGATTATGAAATTATCCCCCTTTGATGGTATGAAACCCTGATTTTATAATCATGACTCTAATTACGGCTCTTGAGCTTTCAAAGTTTGTTAACATCATTAAAACATTTACCCTGGGCAGATAACAGCAAGCGTTAGCATGAGAGCTGCCTTTTAAAGATGAATACAGATAAAAGGACCCTCTTAAGGCTTCTGTGGGCAGACTGAATTCCAGGACTGTAATGACTCTGCCATATGCTCCAGCCCCGCAATCTATCAGCCAGCAATTAGGTTAATGTTGGTGAAAGGGCCACTTAGCCCGGCAATCAGCACCCTACAGCTCTGCCGAATGCATCGTTTTGTAACAAGGTACCTGCTGGGGCTTTGGCTCTGAGCAGGGCTGGGCACCAGGTGTGCCCGGTCACTTGTGCCCTGTCCCGCACCCACCCCTGCCCGGGCTGGGCTGCAGCTGCTGCTGTGCGGGCACAGCCGAGAGTTTGGTGTTTCCTTGGGCAGAGAGAGCCTCCCCTGCCCTCTGCTGCCCTTGGGCTGCCAGGAATCACCCCCAGGCTTTGCTTGCGTGGCCCCAAGCTCAGAGTGGGCTCCTCTCCAGGAGGAGGAGGAGGAGGAGGGATGGGGAGAGGTGAAGGAATAACAGGCAGAGAGGTGCAGGGGCGATGTCTGCTTGAAAGGCAGAGCGAGGAGCACGTGGCAGAGGAAGGCTGGGAGCTGAGAGGCTTCAATCCCTGCTCTCCAAAGGCAGCATCTCTCCAGGCAGCCCCTTTTGATGTGCAGCAACGAGGACGTGCACGTTCCAGCTCTTTAGCAGCATGTGTGTATTTCATCAGGCCTCCTGGCATCACCTGTGCACGGCAGCTTCTTTTCTTCCTTCAGTCTTCGTGGTTTATTTTATTTTATTTTATTTTTTATTTGCAGTGAATTTAATGCTGCTGAAGGCAACTCCCCAAATTGGGGCCTTTTATGTCTTTGTGTGTGATGGGCAGAGGAGTGAGAGCTCCCTTCTCCTTCAGCCTCAGCAGGCAGAGGCTGCTCTGGCTCTTCTCTGGTCCCACTCGCAGGGTCAGATGCCCCCACAGGTGGAACTGCACCTCCTGCCTTCAGCTTTTCCTCCCTGAGGCCAATTTCCCATCTCCAATCCCCCTCTCTGATTTCCAGGCAGGTTCCTCCCACCCTCAGCCTCTCAGAGCCTGCAGGGATGCTCTCGAATTTACTCTGCCAGCATTGCTGTGGGAGCAAGCAGCATGCAGGTCCATCTGGAGAGCCCTGCCAGCTGATGCCCCTCTGAAAACCTCCCCCAGACCTGCTGGCATGCCTGGCATCCGCTTGATCCCGTCCCCAGCTGGTGTCACTCATCCCCAGTGCCCTGGGACTTGGGGGTTATTCATCCTCAGTGAGCAGCCATGGGCAGCCCCAGCAGCTCTGCCTGGCCCTGCAGCTTTGCCCTGGGCTTTTGGGGTTGTTCATCATCAGTTGTGGTGAACCCCAGCAGCTCTGCCTGGCCCTGCAGCTTTGCCCTGGGCTTTTGGGGTTGTTCATCCATCAGTTGTGGTGAACCCCAGCAGCTCTCCCCAGCCCTGCAGCTTTCCCAGCCTCAGGATGTGCCCACGGGGCTGAGCTGGACCACGCCAGGAGCCCCTGTGACCAGCACCAGTGTGTTTGTGGCAGCCAGCCCTGTCCCCAGCCAAAGCTGCTCTCCAGGGCTGTCTCTATCATCCCCCAGCAGGTTTCTCCTGCAGTTGTGATTAACTGGGAGTCTGCAGTGTGAGCTGTTCCCTTAATGAACTCATCTGTTACTCTGAGGACTTCGCACTCGCTTTGCTACTGGCTAATATATTGCCATTAGTGCTCTGCTTTGCTCTGGAGTTTACAGCTTGTAATAATTATGTCTAATTTTGATTTTTTTTCCTTTAAATTACTACACAGGGTAAAAATAGACTCCGTAATTAACTCCTTCCAAAGAGGCAGATATCAAAGTTAAAGAGGGGGGGGGGGGGGGGGAGAAAGGAGAAATAATGGCAGCGTGGAGCTGAGCAGGGCACTGCTGGCACCTCCTGCCAAAGCTCCACTGAGGCATTTGTGCTTCCAGGATCGTCTGTGAAATGGGGCAGGCGCTTCCAGGGATCAGCTCCGGCCCAGTGCTCCTGTGCATCGGAGAGTGCAAGCCCGAGTTCACGGCCAAGTCAGCGCAGCAGTACGTGTTTGTGGTGAGTGTCCTGCTGGGGACAGCACGGGCTGGGGCTGGCACACAGAGGGGCTCCAGCTCCACAGGAATTGCTGGGGATTTTCTGGGGCTGTTCCCCTGGGTTTGCTCAGTTTTTGGTGGCCTGAGTTCATAGCCAAGACAGCTCAGCAGTACGTGTTCATGGTGTGTCCCCTGGAACTGAGCCTGGCACACAGAGGGGCTCCAGCTCCAGGGCACAGTCCTAGAATTGCTGGTTTTTTTCTGGGGCTTTCCCCCTGGTGTTGCTCAGTTTTTGGTGCCTGAGTTGACGGCCAAGTCAGCGCATGTCATCTACGTGTGTTGGGTGGTGGAAGGGTGTCCGTGCCCTGCTTCTGGGGAACCAGCAAGTGGGTGTGCCCCACCCCGTGAGCCTGAGCTGGCACACAGAGGGGCTCCAAAGGACAGTCCTGGAATTGCTGTTTTTTTCCTGGGGCTTTCCCCCTGGTGTTGTTCAGTTTTTGGTGGCTCACTCAGCAAGCACAGCCTGCAGGATGGAGAGCTCTCCCTGTGGATAAATCAGGGCTCCCACAGTGTTTGGATCCAGCTTTGCACCACCAGAGCAGTGATTATGGAATGACAGATTGGTTTGGGTTGGGAGGGAATCCTCAAAGACCCAGTGCCACCCCTTCCACTATCCCAGGCTGCTCCAAGCCCCATCCAACCTGGCCTTGGGCGCTTCAGGGCTGTCGTGCCCTGTCCCGGCCCCCAGAGCAGCTCCCTGGCTGCAGCAGGGGCCCTGAGCTGTCCTTTCCTCCCTGCAGACCCCAGCTGTGAGTTTCCTGAGCCCCGGCCGCGGCCCGGAGTCGGGAGGGACCATGGTGACCATCTCTGGCCAGCACCTGGGCGCTGGCAGCCGCGTCTCCGTGCTCCTGGGGAACCAGACCTGCGAGTTCCTGCAGTAAGAGACACCACAGGCTCCTGCAGCTCCCGTCCCAGCACGGATCTGCTGGAGCTGAACGCGCAAAAATCCATCTGGGAAGCCCCTGAGGCTCCCTCCTTTATTGCATGAAACCGTCTTCTCTTTTATTGTGATGGAGGCTTGCATGGCCAGGGAGGGATTCATCGGTGTTAGTGCTGTTCATTATTTCATTTTAATGCTGTTCCAGTGGTAGCTGCTCTGAAAATCACAGTGAAACACCACTGGGATGGAAATGTGCTTATATTGGTCACCAGTACCTGCCCCCAGCCTGGCGGCTCTGAAGAAAATGGAACATTTATATGAAATAGCTCCTTTCTCTTTCCACAGACCTGCATTGATTTTATTGTAGCCACTGCTGCAGGTGCCTCCAACTCCTAAAAATGGTCAGGGATCCTCAGGGCAGAGCAAGGCGAGGGTCTGCTCACACCTCCTGCTGAGGAGCTTGCACTGCCATCAATCTCTGCTGGGATTTCCATGGCAAATTTGCTTTTTCCCCAGCAGTGTAAACACAGAGTTGACATTTGCAGGGTTTAATGGGTTTTCCTGGGGCTTAGTTAAAAAAGAGATGTGTGGTTTACATCTGTGTGTATCAGTACACAGCCCTGCCCACCCTGCTGGGGTGGGCACAGCCTGGCATCCAAAGGGATTCTGCCTCCCAGATCCTCACCCAGAAGGAGCTGAGGAAGTTTCTGGGGAAGCAGAGATCCCTGGAGGTGAATTTCTCATCCAAAAGCCTGAGAGGTTCTGGGATGTGGGAGCTGTGGGTTATCAGGTGTGGGAGCACATTGGGTTATCAGCAGGGCTTGCTCTGGATCCATCCCAGGATGGTGCTCAGGGCATTCCAGAACCTTCCAGCGCAGCTCAGCCCTCCAGGTGTTAAGCAGTATAACTAATCCATCAATATTTCCTCCCACATCCCAAACAAAGATGCCAAATTGCTGCCTCAGGTGGAGACAGGGAACAGCAGAGGTGTGGGGCCAGCCCTGGAATATCATCCTGGAATATCATCCCTTAAATAAACCCCTGCTCCTGTTCAGGCAACCTGCAGCTCCTGACCTGCAAAACCTGGAGGGGTTTTGGCGTCCCTGGGAGTTCTGATGGCAGCAGGACAGAAATTCCAGCCAGGGAGCAGTGGCTGAGTGCCCCATCCTCACTGGGGCCATGCCTGGGACTGCTCTGAGGCAATGAACTCCAATTGTACTCCAGGGCGTGGGGGAGCCTGATGAGATGAAGCAGCTCCTAATGAGATTCCCTCTAATTACAGCTTCCCCCATTCTCCCCTCTCTGATCCGAGGAGTGGGCAGATTCACCATGACGACACAAGAATAGCACAGAAAGCTAATTAGCTGATCACAGGGAGCTGGGAGCTGCTCTGCCAGCAGCCCTGCATCACTGCCAGCCCGTGCCAGAGCTGGGCAGGCACGGGGTGGGCAGCAGCAGGCAGGGCAGAGGGCAGCAGCAGGGCAGGAACCCGCCAGGCTGCACAGAATCTGTGGAGAATCCCACTCCTCACACAAGGAAGCCTTTGTGGCTAAATTAAACAAGGTGGATGGGATAAAACCAAGTGAGGATGGGAAAAGGAGCAGCAGCAGGGCAGGAAGGGCTGGATGTGTTATTGCATCAGCAGCAATGGTCAGTGCAGTTGGTTTGAGGGGTTTCAGGGGGTTGTTTCAGGGGAATGTTTGAGGGGTTTCAGGGGGTTGTTTGAGGTGTTTCAGGGGTGGTTTGAGATGTTTAAGGGGATTCTTTCTGTCCCCTCGGATGTGGAGGGTGGCAGGGCCGAGGTGTGAGCTGGGGACATTGTGGTGCCTGCTGTTCCCTGCCCTCCTGAGTGCCCATTAGAGAGGGCAGGGGGTGTGTAAGGACCCCGAGAAGGGAGCACACACACTTTGTCCCCCTGGCTCACAGCTTTGCTGGAAGCAGAGCAGGGACACGGCTGCACCTGAGCCTCAGCCTCCCAGGCACCTCCACAGCCCCTGAGGATGGTGAGGGTGCTGAAGGTCGCCCATTCAGGTTTTGATTTAAGCAGCAGACTGGCACTGAGGTGCTGCACACCTGCCTGCCCTCTGCCCTAGGGGAACCAAACTAAAGGAGCCACAGAAAGAACAGTGACTTTCCAGGGAGCTGGGGTAGTTTTGGGCAGCAAGGACAGCCAGAGGTGGCCGTGCAGGATGTGACAGAGATGTCCCTCCAGCACTTTTTGTAGCATCAGTGACCACAGAGCCGGGAACAGATCTGTTCTGGATGCTCAGATCCCATTCCCCTTCCCCATCCCTCCGCCCACCGGCGCCTTTGTGCTGTGGCAGTGCCTCCCTGTGTCACTGCCTGCCCCTTCTCTGGGCCCTGGTGGCAGCAGATGGTCTGTTGTGTCCAGCCAGGCAGCGCCGAGCCGGGGTCACCCCGCTCTGGGGGAGACAAAGCCGAGGCAGCTCTGCCACTGCCACGGCCCTGCCCAGGCAGGGGCTGCTCATTGTGCCGCTCACAGAGCCCCGTGTGTGTGCACTGGGCTGGGGAGGGGAAGAATTTGGCTTTTCACTGAGCTCATGCATCCCATTGAAAAGGCAGCCATCTGCTTTCACACGCCCAGCAGACGGCAGCGGCTTCGGGGGGATGTGGGAGCTGCAGCTTGGCACAAAGAGGGATTTCAGGGGGGCTGCGCTGCTCCCACCATGGGCAGAGCTCCGGGCACAGCTCCCACCTTTCCTTCCATGCCAAACCCTCCTGCCCACCTCTGCAGCTCCCCAGGTACCAGTGTGGGGCTGGCTGTAGGCTCAGCCCTTTCTGACAGGACCAAGGCTGTTTCCTGCCCCTACACCTCTGTGAAAAGTGCACGTTATACGGCTCTGTGCAGATATTTACTCTATGTATTTTGTTGTGTTGATTACTAGTGCTGTGTTAACATTTTAATAGTGTGATAAATGTAGTTTTGTAGTTAAAAAGGTAATTTTTGTGGTTAAAATAGTAACTATGTAAGTAGGATATTTTTTAAAGAAAGGAATGAGCCCCAGGACTTTCCACATCCACCACCCCATTAACCCTGCCCGTTTTCCCTCCTGTGCAGGAGATCCATGAATGAGATTGTTTGTGTGTCAGCACCCTCAGCCCACGGCCTGGGGGCTGTTCAGGTCTCTGTCAGCGTGGACAGGGCTCAGCTGGAGAGGACTTTGCTGTTTGAGTACATCGACGACCCCAAGGTGCAGCACATCGAGCCCGAGTGGAGCATCGCCAGGTAAAGCAGCACCTCCTTGGCTCTCCCCTGCCCTGGGGCTGCTCAGCACACACCCAGGCCAAAAAAGGGAGTGTTTGGGAATGCACATCCCTCCCAGCATCCTGAACAGGTCAGGGCTGGGCATTCCTGGGTTTGCATTTAGCACAGATTGGGTCTGGGGTCACCGGGAGGTTGTGTCCAGCCAGGCAGCCACAGCCAACCCTGCACCAGGAGTTGGGGGCTCAACCAAAGCCCAGACCACCCCCTGTGCTGCAGAAGGGCACAACTGCTCCTTAGAGGCTCCTCTTGTGGTCCTGGAACACCACAAAGCCACCTAGAAAGGGAAGAGCTGATGTTGATCAAAGGGAGTGTGGGGGCCAGGGCAGCTGCTGCTGTCACACCCCGGGGACACTGCTGGAAGCCCTGGGCTCTCCTCATCCTCCTAAGCCAAACCCTACTGGCATCCTGTCCCTGGGGCCCAGCCCAGCCCTGATCAGCCTCTCCTGCCTTCCCACAGCGGCCACACGCCCCTGACTGTCACCGGCTCCAACCTGGACGTGATCCAGGAGCCGCGGATCCGCGCCAAGCACAACGGCAAGGAGTTCATCAACGTGAGTAGGGGCTGGAGCTGGGCAGGGAACATCACCCTGCACCCTGCATGGGCACTGCTGCCAACTGGGAGCATCACCCTGCACCCTGCATGGGCACTGATGCTCCTGCACCCTGCATGGGGCACTGCTGCAGTTGGGAGCATCATCCTGCATGGGCACCGCTGCCAGGGCTGCCTCCCTGGGCAGGTCTGACACAGCAAAAGCTGCTCTGGTGGTGTTTCCTGCACTCCCCCAAGCTGGGGGCACTGGGAAGAGGGAATTTGACACATCAAGATATGAGATTGCCTCCTTCCCCTGTCTGTGTTCTTTCGGTCCGTGAATGAGAAGCTGAGATGAGCCCCCACCTAAATGGGGACTAAGTGAGGTTCTTGTATGTGCTACAAGTCAGAATTGAACCTCCAGGACTTCAGAAATTATTCTGGCCAAGTAACACTGAAATATATTGTTTATATGTAGTGATCTTTGTGACTGAGTCTGCCCCCAAGCTGGGGGCACTGGGAAGAGGGAATTTGACACATAAAAATATGAGAATATCTCCTTCTCCTATCTGTATGTTTTCAGTCCATGAATGAGAACCTGAGATCACCCCCCAGCTAAATAGGGACTGAGCAAGGTTCTTGTGTAAGAATTGAACCTCCAGGATTTCAGAAATTATTCTGGCCAAGTAAAGCTGAAATATATTGTTTCTATGCAGTGATCTTTGTGACTGAGTCTGTATTCTCTTGGAAAGGGCAAATCACTGAGAGGTCTTTTCCTATTCCTTTTCTCCCCCTCAAGACCTTTTTTCATCTGAGCTCTTTTTAAAAAGACATCTAATTTTGTTACTAGCACTTGCAGTTACAGTGCTACAAAAATAATTCTGAAGACACAAAATTGAGTGAAATTAAATCTTTCAGTTATGGAGAGAGGCCAAATGGTTGGGCTCTTGCTGCTTTCCAAGGCAAGAGCCCCATAAATCAGTGATTTCCCTGCTCTGAGGGCTGCAGGAGCTGTGGGTGTCCTCAGCCCAGCAGGAGATGACCTTCATGTTCCCTCCTGCCCACCAGTGTCACATGCTCTGTTCCCTTCCCTCCTGGCATTTGGGAATGGCCTCTAATCACCCATTTGCAGCAGGGAGCTGGTATTCCCTATGGGTCTGCTTCAGAGCTGCAGAGGAGGAAAGTGGAAAGAAATGGGTAAAAATAATAAAGAAAAATGAGTGAGAGCTGCTGTGTGAGCCTTTAGCTCCACTGAAACACGGCTCATTTTGGGCTCACCCTCCGTCTCCACCCCAGCGCCTTCATGCTGGCTGGAGGAGAAGCAAATTACCCCAAATCATGGCAGTAATGCCTCATGGAATCAGCAAGGCTGGAAAAGACCTCTGAGACCATGGAGCATCAAGCCTGGATCAAACGCTCCCAGCTAAGCATGAAACCACTGGGTTTCCCATCCACCAGAGCATCAGGGTCCAGCTCAGGGCAGTGTTCCCTGCTGAAACCACCCTCTTCCCCAGGTGTGCAAGGTGCTGAATGCCACAGGTGTGGCCTGCCTGGTCCAGCTCAGGGCAGGGTGTTCCCTGCTGAAATCCCCTTTCCCCAGGTGTGCAGGGCAGTGTTTCCTGCAGTGTCTCCCTTCCCAGGTGTGCAGGGTGGTGCTCAGGGCAGGGTGTTCCTTGCTGAAATCCCCTTTCCCCAGGTGTGCAAGGTGCTGAACTCCACAGCCCCAGCTCATGGCTGTGTTTTCCCTGCTGTTTCCCCTTCCCCAGGTGTGCAAGGTGCTGAACTCCACGGCCCTGGCCTGCCTGGCTCCCCCATTGACAGCCGAGTACCGCCCGGGGCTGGACGCCGTGGAGCGCCCGGACGAGTTCGGCTTCATCTTCAACAACGTCCAGTCCCTGCTGCTCTACAACGACACCAAGTTCATCTACTACCCCGACCCCACCTTCGAAATGCTGAGCTCCACCGGGGTGCTGGAGCAGAAGCCGGGCTCTCCCATCATCCTGAAGGTAAGGAGAGCCTGGCTCAGCCTTGGGGAGCCCCAAAACCCACGGGCTGCGGAGTTTGGGGTGCCCTAAGCTGAGCCCCGCTGTTTGCACGAGCTGGGAGCTGGAGGGATGTGCTGCATCTCTGTCGGTGTTGTGTCCCCGTGTCCCCAGGGCAGGAACCTGTGCCCACCCGCCCCGGGAGGAGCCAAGCTCAACTACACGGTGCTGATCGGGGAGACGCCCTGCGCCGTCACCGTGTCCGAGACGCAGCTGCTGTGCGAGCCCCCCACCCTCAGCGGGCAGCACAGAGTGATGGTGAGGGGCTGCATGTCCTGGCAGCATCCCCTTCCCTCTCCTTCCCATCCTTCATCCTCCTCCAGCATCCCCTTCCCTCTCCTCCCCACCCTTCATCCTCCTCCAGCATCCCCTTCCCTCTCCTTATCACCCTTCATCCTCCTCCAGCATCCCCTTCCCTCTCCTCCCCACCTTTCTCCTCCTTCTCCAGCTCCCTGACTCTTGGATCCACAATCCCCAGCAGGATTTTCCATTTTATGGGTGTCTGATTGGAAGTTTAAAATACTGATGTGGATTAGCATGGAGAGACTTTGTCCTTCCCTCAGAGTCACTCCCTTCTAGAAGGAAAAATGCCTCTCAGAGCCTTCTAGAAGGAACAAATGTTCCTGGCAGTGCCTTTGGCACTGGGTGCCATCCTTGCTGTGGATGAAGTTGAGAGCATTCCCAGTGTTCTCCCTCCTAGAGGGGTTAATCAGCCACAGAGACAGGCCTGAGCTGCCAAGTGGATGGAAAGGTTTTGTCTTTTCCCAGAGCAGGAGCCAGGAACATCTGAACCCTGGAGTGGTTGGATCAAGCCCCTCATCCAGGATAACCCTCAGTGCCTCCCTGTGCTCGGGGTTTGGGCATTGCTGCTTCCTCTGCTGCTCCTGCAGACCAAGCCCCAGCTGCTGAGCTGCCTGAGCAGAGCCCAAATGAGATTGTAATTGTGATTTATTTCCCTTGAAGTTCAGCATCCAAAACATATTCAGATTATCACAGTGTGACTCCCAGCAGCCTAACCTGGCTGAGAGCTGCTCACATCTGCGGCCAGGGCACGTCCAAGAAAAGCCTGTCCTGGTGTCAACTCCAGCCTGTTTGCTCTCACGTGGGGCTCTCTGCTCCCTTCCCTGCTCTGCCCTTGCAGTCACTCTGGTTTCTTGTCAGTGGAATGATCAGGGGCTTGTTAACGTCCACGCCTTACGAAAAGGAGTTGAAAGCTTATAAAATGAAAGTCAAATGGAGCCATCAGATAATAAGAACAAAGCCCAGATAGTGAAGGGCTGGCACATTTATCATCACTTGAAGCCTCCCTGTGCTCTCACAAGCAGCCCCCTCTGTGTTTGAAGGCAAGTGGGGTTTTCTGTTCTGTGCAGAGGTGGCTCGGTGCTTCCCCAGGGACCTGCAGGGCCCTGTGGTGGGCAGGACAGGCCTTGGCACAGGGGCACAGCCCGAGCTGCTCTCAGTGTGCTCTGTGCCCTGCAGGTGCGTGTTGGCGGCGTCACCTTCTCCCCTGGCTCGGTGAGCATCGTGTCGGACAGCCTGCTGACCCTGCCCGCCATCGTCAGCATCGCGGCCGGCGGCTCCCTGCTCCTCATCATCGTCATCATCGTCCTCATCGCCTACAAGCGCAAGTCCCGCGAGAACGACCTCACCCTCAAGAGGCTGCAGATGCAGATGGACAACCTGGAGTCCCGGGTGGCCCTGGAGTGCAAGGAGGGTCAGTGCTGCTGGGGCTGGGGGGCCCTGGGGGCTGCACATCTGTGGGAGGGGTCCCTGTTCTCCCAGTACCCCTGGGAGCTGGGTGGGAGCTCCTTGGGGTTTGTGGGAGCTCCTTGGATTTTTTGTGGATTTTTTGTGGGTTTGTTGTGGGTTTGCTGTGGGTTTGTTGTGGGGGTTTTGTGGGTTTTTGGTGGGGTTTTTTGTGGGTTTTTGTGCTTTTTTGTGGGTTTTTGGTGGTTTTTTTGTGGTTTTTTTGTGGGTTTTTGCTGGGGTTTTTTTGTGGTTTCTTTTTTGTGGTTTTTGTGGGGTTTTTGTGTTTTTTGTGGGATTTTTGGAGGTTTTCATTCCTGCCCCACCAAGGGAGGGTGGCAGCCCGCAGTGTGTGAGCAGCAGACATGGCTCTGATGTTCAGAGAATGGGATTAGAGCTGATCCTGCTTAGGCACCCTGCCTGAATTTTGGGTGTTATTTGGAGTACCCAGAGCTGCTGCTTGAGAGTTTCCACCTGGGCGAGTCCTGTGCCTTGCAAGGAGGCAGCTGAGCCTCCTCACCCCACAGGTGAAGGGGGATTTTTAGGGGGTGCTGCTGTTGTTTCCTGCTCCTCCCACCTAGGAAGGAGCTTAATCAAAACAAAATTAATAACTGCGCATTTCATAGTGGACAGAGAGAGTTGCATTGGATTTGTTCAGCCGATTTCAAGGGTAGCCTTGAAAGCACAGGGCAAAAATTGAGATGTATTCAGGAGAAGGCACAGATTCAGCTTGGCACAGCCCAGCTGGGGTACAGAGGCTTCCTGAGCCAGCGTGTCACACTTTGGAGAGGGAACAGGAGGAGACACATCCAGCTGTACAACACCGTGTTAGGAGAGGGAAAATAAATCCCTTCCTGACCCCTGCTGCAGCTCAGATCTGATCTGCATCAGATTTGATTATCTTGCCAACTGTTGATAGAGGAGGAAAACAAGAAGAAAGGAAAACAGGGGAGGCAGCAAGTTATGAAAACAGATCCTTGTTTCTCTGCGCAGCCTTTAAAGGGGTTTTAGGTGTGTGTGCACAGGTGTGAACTGCATACAAATGAACCACAGCTTTGTTCTCAGTCTCTGCTCCAAGCACAGCCAGCTCTGCCACCCTGGGCTGCTGAGATGGAGCCTCCAGGGCTGCTGAGCTTGTTGGGGCTGGTCTTGTTGGCAGTGTGGGGATTGGACATAGGTTGGATTTGATTATCTCAGGGGTCTTTTCGGACCTGAACCCTCCCTGTGCTGCCTTGCCCATGGGGAGAGCACCCAGCCAGCCCTGCCCAGAGCCCCCTGGAGCTGAGCCCTGCCCTGTTCTCTCCCTGAACAGCCTTTGCAGAGCTGCAGACGGACATCAACGAGCTGACCAGCGACCTGGACCGCTCGGGCATCCCCTACCTGGACTACCGCACCTACGCCATGCGCGTGCTGTTCCCGGGCATCGAGGACCACCCGGTGCTGAGGGAGCTGGAGGTAACCCCCTCCCACCCTGCCCTGCCCAGCTCCCCTGGCTGCCCCCAGCCCTCAGGGAGCCCTGCAGCACCTTGGGGGCTCCACACTGTGACGGTGGGCACAGGGGTCTTTGGATCAGGGAAGAGACGAGGATTTGACTCCGTGTTTCAGAAGGCGTGATTTATTATTTTATGATATATATTACATTAAAACTATACTAAAAGAATAGAAGAAAAAGTTCTCAGAAGACTAGCTAAGCAAAGAATAGAAAGGAAGGAATGATAACAAAGGTTTGTGGCTCGGACTGAGTCTAAGCCAGCTAGGCTGTGATTGGCCATTAATTCCAAACAACCACATGAGACCAATCCCAGATGCACCTGTTGCATTCCACAGCAGCAGATAACCATTGTTTACATTTTGTTCCTGAGGCCTCTCAGCTTCGCAGGAGGAAAAAAACCCTAAGGAAAGATTTCCCATGAAAAGATGTCCGTGACACCACACACACAGGTGTGATCCAGCTTCATCGGATGCTATAACTCCCCTTTTCTTTCTTACTCCCCTATGGGCTTCTCTATACACAAAACTAGATGGGGAAACATGACTAAGATGATAAAAACAATTATTACAATCTAAGAAATTCCCCTGACAAAAGATGCAACCCATCCTGTGAACCAGTTATTGGATGCCCTGGGGTCAGCAGGGTTCATTTTAACTCCCAGCCTGGAGTTTTATCTCCTCCCACATCGCTGGATTCCTTTCAGCTTCTCCTCCCTGGTGTTGGTTTATTTTTATTTTATGGGGTTTTATATTGCTCTAGGGCAGCAGCAGAGCAGGGCAGAGCATTTGTGGTGTGTTTAAAGTGCTCCAAAGTCACTGGTGGGGCAGGGGATGGGTGAGAGCCCGGAGCATCCTGCCCGGAGCATCCTGCTGCTGTTCCCTCGCGTGTCCACAGGAGGGCAAGGAGAATGCCCAGGCATCCCAGCCTCCGAGCAAGCGCTTCCATCTCCCTGGATTTCCCACCAGGATGCGTAAAAATACACAAAAAACTTTCACTGGGAATACGGAGGAATTGGGAAGGCACCGGGGTCCATCAGTGCACCTGGCAGATGGGCCCTGCTCACCTGGGAGGGGGCGAAAATAGGGATGGGGGTCATAAACATCCCCTCACACCTGGGATGGGGCCGTGATGCCCACCCTGGGATGGAGCTGCCATCCTCCCCGTGGCATGTGCAGAGGCTCAGCTCAGCTTTTCAGGCACTGGGATTGCCCCAGTAAATCCTGAAATCCTGTTTCCCCCACACAGACCAGGGATGGATGGAGGAGGGAGGAGTCCTGCTTGCTTTAGGGCTGGATTCCTTTAACCGGCAGGCTTTCCCCACCATTAAAGCATTAATTTGGGTTTCTTTCCTGACCACTAGCACCCAGCAGTTGCTGTGGTGTTGCTAAAACAGGAGCAGCCTCTCCCAGCCCATTCCTGCTCTGAGTTCTCCAGCTCCATGCATTATGTTTGCTGTTGGAGTTGCCAGAGAAGCTGGCACTCCAGCAAACAAATATGAATTTGCTTTTTTTTTTGCTCGTGAAAAACAGAATTGCAGAAGTGATAAATGTGTTGCCAATTACACAGTTGCTTAATTATGTAACGTTAGTAAAACCAATAGATAACTCTCCAAGATGTTTGGTAAAGAGTTGCTTCGTGCAGTTCATCATTTTCACTTGTAATGAATTACTTCAATCCGCAACTGGCTGAAAGCCTCAATTAATTTTTTACACTTGGCCCATAATAAAGCAATAGTCTAAATTAGTATTTAATTTACTTACAAGAGTGTCACTTTTTGTGCAGAACAAGCAGAACTGGGTGTCATTTTTGGGGGCATTAGGCTCCAGGCTGTTGCTTTATGGTGGGCACAGAGTGCAGCTCCCAGCCAGGGCTCAGGGCAGCTGTGGAAGGGGAGATTTGCTCAAAATGCACCAGAAACCACATCCAGGGATGCTGAGATCCTGAGGGTGCAGCCAGGGTTAAACCATCCTGATGCCCCCAATGTGAGAAGGGCATGGGACTGCTGGAGCATCTCCAGAGCAGGCCAGGAGGCTGGAACGGGCTGGGAGAGTTGGAAATGTTCAGTCTGGAGAAGAGAAAGTTGTGTGGAGACCTCGCAGCACCTTCCAGGTTCTGAAGGGGTGACAGGAGAGCTGGAGTTGGGACTGTTAATCAGGAACTGCAGGGGCAGGACAAGGGACAATGGATTCAGACTGCCAGAGGACAGGGTTAGATGGGAAGAAATTATTCCCTGTGAGTGTGGGAAGGCTCTGGCACAGAGAAGTGGCTGCCCCTGGATCCCTGGAAGTGTCCAAGGCCTGGTTGGAGCACCATGGGACAGGGTGTGTGGGATGAGCAGATTTTTTAATCTAGGCCATGGCAGGGGGTGGGATGAGTAGATTTTTAATGTTCCTTCCCACCCAAACCATTCCCTGCTCCTGTGGTTCCCCCGGTGCTGGCAGTGTGACCCCACTGCTGTCAGCGCTGCCCCGCTGTCCCTTGTCCCCTCACATTGCATCTGACGGCCGCCATCTCCTCCTGCAGGTGCAGGGGAACGGGCAGCAGAGCGTGGAGAAGGCCCTGAAGCTCTTTGCCCAGCTGATCAACAACAAGGTGTTCCTGCTGACCTTCATCCGCACGCTGGAGCTGCAGCGCAGCTTCTCCATGCGCGACCGCGGCAACGTGGCCTCGCTCATCATGACGGGGCTGCAGGGCAAGCTGGAGTACGCCACCGACGTGCTCAAGCAGCTGCTCTCCGACCTCATCGAGAAGAACCTGGAGAACAAGAACCACCCCAAGCTGCTCCTGCGCAGGTGAGGCCGGGCACGGGCAGGGGAGGGGTCCTGGGGGTGGTTGGTGGGGAATTCAGGGGGAGTTCAGTCATGGAGAGGGCTGGGAGGGGCTGCCCAGGGAGGTGCTGCAGTCTCTGGAGGGGCTGGTCTTGTTGACCAGGTGGAATGGACATAGTTGATAATGATCAGAGTTTCACAATATCTGAATTCTGTGTTGAGCTTGGAGGGTGTCTTGTTGACATGGAGATGACATACGTTGGTTTATATCTCAAGTCTTTGACTAAATAATTTCAGGATTCTGTGGTCTGAGGGCTCTGGAGGGGCTGGTCTTGTTGACAACATGGAGATTGGACATACGTTGGGTTTGATGATCTCAGGAGTCTTTTCCAACCGGAATAATTCCAGGATTCTGTGATCTGAGGGCTCCACAGGGTGTTGGAAGGGAGTTGCTGCTCTCCATCCATTCCCTCACCTGTGTCCAGGACGGGGGCTTGGCCCTGCTCTGGGAGTTCACAGGTGGCTGGACAGGGTCTCAAACCAGATCCTCTGGTTCTGCCTGGCATTTTTGTGCCAGGTTTATGTGCCACAGCTGGGCCAGAAGCTCAGCATGGATTGAGCAACTCGTCCATGGCAGAGCTGGGATGAGCCAGCAAGAAAATAGGGGGAAAATGTGCATTAATGTGGGGCATAACAGTGGGCACAAGGAAAAGGCTCCCCCTGTTCTCCTTGTCCTCAGGGGTCCTGCAGAGCCTGGCCTTGGTCAGTGCTGCCCCTGGGCTGTGCTGGGGCTCTGCTGGCATCACACTGGAGAGAGGGGAGGATTTCACAGCTCCAGGAAAATTTCAGGGGTCCCTGCAGCCACAATGAATATACTTGACAGGAAATTGCTTTAAATCTGGCTGTGTTTGCGGAGGCAATAACTCATCTTGGCAAAGGAAGCCGCCTTAATTTCCCCCGTGGTTTGACGAGTCACTGGGAAGGCGTCTTCTGCCTCAGCCATCAATAATGACTTTTCCTGGCGCTCCAAAAAACACAGGCATGGTGATAAGAGCTGTGCCCCCTCCTCCCTGCACAGCCAGCAAGGAGTCAGGGCCGGGGGCTGTCTGTGCTTTGGGCTGTCTGTCCTTTCCTTTGGGCTGTCTGTCCTGCACCAGACTTACCCATTACACAGGAATCATAGAATTGGGCATCTTCCACCAATCTGGGCAATTTCAGCCAGTGTTTCACCACCCTTATAAAAATCCCTGCTTTATATCTAGTCTGAATCTACTCCCCTTTAAGTTTAAAAGCTTTATTCCTTGTCCTGATGCTCCAGGTCCTGTTAAACCTTGGCCTGCAGACCTGTCCCAACCCTGTGCCCAGCCCAGCCTGGAGCTCCTTGCTCTGACTTAATAAGGAGTGATCAGCCATGAAGTGAAACACTATTTTTCAGAATGTTTTGAGCTCTCTGGTGGCAGCAGTTGATAACTGACACTCAGTTCTTTCCCTCTTTTCTTCCTGGCTTTCCCCTCTCTCTTTCTTCCACGACTGCCCCTCGCGGGAGACAGCAAGAAAGTTGACGTTAAATCAAACAGCTGCTCTGCTTGCTGGCAACAGCAGTTTGGAGACCTACATAGAGCAGGGAGAATTAATAAAACACATATTTATTTTTTAGGTTCTCCCAGCTCGTTTTGTTTAGGTTTGTTTTCTTGCCGGAGCAGCCAAGGCTGGGCGCTCTTTGTCAGGCTCCTTTGGAAAATCATCTCTGGATCCTTCTGTGGTCAGCATGAGGAGGGCTGGCTCCAAGTCTAGGGATTCTCTTCTGCCCTGGCAATCTCCAGGAGTTTATTTTTTATTTCTGGAGCAGATTTTTAAAAGCTCCAGATTTTAAAAATCCAGAGGCTGGTGATGGCACAGAGCAGTGCTTGTAGGGGCAGCTCAAAACCTGGCAGCAGATTTTGGGGGCTCAGCAGATTTGGGGGCTCAGCAGACCCCTCTGTGTGTAGGAGAAAGGCCGGGCCCTGGGCTGTGAGGCAGTTTCCCATTTGCAAGGCAGAGGAGGGCAGGGATGCTCCATGCAGGAATTCCCAGGGAGGGAGAGAGCTGCCCCTTTCCACCAGCACAGGGCATGAACCCAACACTGACCCCATTGCTGGCTGTCCTCAGGACTGAGGCACTGCAAATATCCCATCCCATCTCCATCTCCATTCCATCCCGTCTCCATCTCCATCTCCATCTCCGTTCCATCCCATCCCATCCCACCCCATCCTATCCCATCCCAAACCACATCCCATCCCATCCCATGGATCCCATCCCATTCTCCCCTTCAATATTCCCCACCTTCTCTGTGCCTCCACATTTCAGTGCTTTTTCAGAGCTGGTGTCATGAGCAGCCCACAGGGACAGGACACAGCAGCTTCACAGGGGAGGGCTAATTGGGAGACTTGCTGGTTCTTCATTTAATATTCTATTAACAAAGTAGTTTATTAAATTAATATTCCCCCCGAAGCCCTGAATGTGTTATTTTCTGAGTTTTTCACCTCGTCTGTGGCTTGTGTCACTGCCTCTCCATTTTCTAGGGCTGTTCAAAAGGGTGCTGGTGCTTCTTCTCTTTAATTGGGTGCCTGAAATATTTCAAACAGGAGAACGACGTGAGTGTCAATTTGTAGGATGAATTTTTAGGCAGTTAATCAATTCAGCCTTAAATTCTTCGGGGATCTGCAGACATTTTCACGAATTCCTGACAGATGTTGCCATCCTAGGAGATGATGGATGATGTTACCCCAGGTCTGCTGGCCGACTGGTGTCAGTTTTTGTTTGTTGAAATCTCTGGCTCCTGTTTATTTTTTGATCTGCCTGGCTTTGGAATCCAGCCCTGTGCTTCTTTGGTGTGTGCTTGTAATTCCAAGCACTTGGAAAATGCTGTGGGGAGTCAGAGCAAGAGGCAGCCCCTCATTTAAGGGGAAGAACAGGGAAAATGGGGCTGGAGTGAGATGTGACCCTCTCCAGGTTAAGGAGGAGGTGACCTGGTTCGTGGTGAGGGCAGTCCCCAAAGGAAAGGGAATTGCATTCATCCTTCCTCGCTTGCTGGAATTTGGATCAGATACTGGTGTCCAGGAGGGGAGGGCTGAGCCAGGCCAAGCCATGGTCACAGCTGGCCAGGGACATGGTCACAGACAGCCAGGATTGTGGTCACAGGTGGCCAGGGTCATGGTCACAGCTGGGCAGGGTCATTGGTCACAGCTGCCCAGGGTTGTGGTCACAGCAGCTCTCCCCTGTATGGGGCTGGGGCTCCAATTTGAGACACCCCTGATCACCAGAGCCATCCCATCCCATCCCATCCCATCCCATCCCATCCCATCCCATCCCATCCCATCCCATCCCATCCCATCCCATTATCCCATCCCATTATCCCATCCCATCATCCCACCCCATCCCAGGAAAAGGAGCTGTGGAGCTTTAAGCAAACCCTCGGGGCCCTGCAGAGGCAGCGTTGAAAGCTGCCATTAGGAGCCATTGTATTTAAATTAGAGATAATCTCGGGCACAATGCGGGGAGAGGACACTGGGTGGGACCGGGGAGAAAGCTGCAATTTCCCTGCCATTGTCACTCGGCTGTCCCTGATTGCCGGGAGCTGCTGCAAATCCCAGTGATTTACTGAGCCAGGCTGTAATTTGCGCCACGTGCGGGGGGCTGAGTGTCACCAGGCTGGCTGTCACCAGCCCCGGCAGGCTGGGATGGGCTGCAGGGACAGGGACGGGGACAGGGACAGGGAAAGACACAGGGACAGGGGCAGGGACTGCGCTGCTGCTGCCCTGGGTGCAGTTTTTGGGTTCTGTGTGTGATATTTGCCCTCCTGCCTCCCCAGGACCGAGTCGGTGGCCGAGAAGATGCTGACCAACTGGTTTGCATTCCTGCTGCACAGGTTCCTCAAGGTAAGGAGAGGTGAAGCAGGGCCCTGCTCTGCTGTCTCACCCTCCAAACACCCCAGCAGGGTGAAACTCTTCCATCAGGCTCCAAGAGATGGAGCAGCAAGGAGGGATAGGTGGAAATTTGCTCCATGCTCACAGCCTTCCCCAAGCCTCAGGTCTCCCTGAGTAATTCCCACTAAAGGAGGTTTTTACACCTCCTTGTTACTTGAGGGGAATTCTCACATTGTCATGCCTCGGCTTCCATGGTTTTAACTTCATTTGTGGCTTTGGAAGCCCCACTGAATTTGCTCCAGGGGAGTGAACAGTGAGATGGAGATCTCAAATTCCATTTTTTACAGTCATCTAGGTTCAGGAGGGATTTCCCCTGCCAAAGACAACACAGCCATGGAGCAGTGGAGCTCAGGCTGAGCTCTCCAGGAGCTGCTGGGCTGCACATGTGCTCAGGGCTGAGCCAGTGGGGCTGAGCCTGTGCTGGGGGGAATCCTGGCACAGGAGCAGAGGCACCTTCACCCCGGTGAGCCCTGTGTCCTCCTGTGGTGCAGGAATGTGCTGGGGAGCCCCTGTTCATGCTCTACTGTGCCATCAAGCAGCAGATGGAGAAGGGCCCCATCGATGCCATCACGGGGGAGGCGCGCTACTCCCTGAGCGAGGACAAGCTCATCCGGCAGCAGATCGAGTACAAGACCCTGGTGAGTGATGAACCCGAGCTGGGCTGGCCCTGGAGCAGGATCAGGGCCCTGGAGCAGGATCAGGGCCCTGGAGCAGGATCAGGGCTCTGCCTGGGCTGTGAGTGTTGCTGGGCAATGAGGACACATGTCCCAGCCAGGTGTGGCCCCAGTTCACAGGTGTGTTAGGAAAATTATTCCACAAACACCAGAGGTTTATGTCCCAAAAGGAGACAGAGAAGTCCCTTTTCGCTATATTTGAATAAAGGCAGAGGCCATGGGGCATTCCCCTGGGATCTCTCAGATTTTTGAAGGACGCAGCCTCATTTTTATCCCAATTTCCCAGCCACAATTCCCTTCTCTCTTTCCCCATTTCTGAGGTACTTGAGAGGTTCAGACTTCCTGATACACCCAATACCAAAGATTCCCCTCTAATGTACAACCCTCCCTTTTCATTTTTAATTCTTACAGAATTTAGGGGGGTTTCCCCATTTCTGAGGTACTTGAGAGGTTCAGACTTCCCAGAACACCTGATACCAGAGATTCCCCTCTAATGTACAACCCTCCCTTTTAACTTTTAATTTTTATGGAATTTAGACGTTTTTCTTCCCCATTGTTTCTTTGATCTTTCAATGTCTAATTTCATTTATGAGCAAACCTAAATTTTATTTGTAAAACCAAATATCTTTTCCCATTTATCAATCAGTGAAATCCTTCCCATTGTTTCTTTTAACTCTGCTGGTTTTATCCACCAGCAGACCCAGAGCTGGTTTGTAAAGACAAATCCACTATTCCTTTCAAGTGTGAGGGAATTTTATCTCCCTGTGCTCTGGGCAGTGCTCTCCTGCAGCCAGTGAAAATGGACATCCAGGGCTCCTCTCTCAGCAAGAATTGTGTAAATATTATAAATGCAATGGCAGGGATGCATTTAGGGCTGCAGTGGGGTGTTTTGTGGGAAGAGGCTGTTGTGACACCTCTCCTCCAGAGCATGGTGTGCTTCTCCCCCTGCAGATCCTGAACTGTGTGAACCCAGACAACGAGAACAGCCCAGAGATCCCTGTCAAGGTGCTGAACTGCGACACCATCACGCAGGTCAAGGAGAAGATCCTGGATGCTGTGTACAAAAACGTGCCCTACTCCCAGAGACCCAGAGCTGTGGACATGGACTTGGGTAGGGGCTGCCCTGCCTGGTGGGAGGGGGTGATCCCTGGGGCTGGGGGTGATCCCTGGGAGTGACCAGAGGGGCTGGGGGTGATCCAGGGGCTGGGGGTGATCCCTGTGGGGCTGGGAGTGATCCCTGGTGGGGTTGGGGGTGATCTCTGGGGTGATCCCTGGGCTGGGGGTGATCCCTGTGGGGCTGGGGGCGATCAGAGGGGCTGGGGGTGATCCCTGTGGGGCTCGGGGTGATCCCAGGGGCTGGGGGTGATCCCAGGGGCTGGGGGTGATCCCTTTGGGGGTGGGGGTGATCAGAGGGCTGGGGGTGATCCCTGTGGGGCTGGGGGTGATCCCAGGGGCTGGGGGTGATCCCTGTGGGGCTGGGGGTGATCAGAGGGGCTGGGGGTGATCCCTGTGGGGCTGGGGGTGATCCCTGGGGGTGATCCCTGGGGCTGGGGGTGATCCCTGTGGGGCTGGGGGTGATCCCTGGGGTGATCCCTGTGGGGCTGGGGGTGATCCCAGGGGCTGGGGGTGATCCCTGTGGGGCTGGCACCCCCTGACCGTGGCTCTCCCCTCCCCAGAGTGGCGGCAGGGCCGCATTGCCCGCGTGGTGCTGCAGGATGAGGACATCACCACCAAGATCGAGGGCGACTGGAAGCGCCTGAACACCCTGGTGCACTACCAGGTGAGGGAGCAGCCCCCCTGCCAGCCCCCAGCAGGGAACAGAGCAGCAGGAGCCCAATCCCAGTGACTCCTGTGCCCAGGCAGTCTGTGTGATAAACCAGAAGGGTTCCATGTGCTTCAGCATTAGGGGAGAAAGCGGCCTTGACACGGAGCTCAAGGGAAGCAGCAGAGTTGAAAATTGGCTGAATTAAACCTGCCAGCCGTGGGAGGGAGGCAGAGGGAGCAGTGCAGGGGCATTGCTGGGGATGAGGGGGCTGGGGAGGGCAGCACGGGGGGCTCAGGGCTTTGTCTGGGGTCTGGGACAGCCTGGAGTGCAGCAGGAGGGACACAAAGTCACAGGGAAGTGGAGCCAGGCAGTGAAATGCTCACACAGGGTGGGTGAGAAGGGCTAAGAAATTCTTGTCATCTTTATCTTCTGGATAGGGCAGAGTCTGCTGGAAAGGGCTCCTCACAGTGTGAAAGATGGGAAAAGAGGGAGCTGGGGAAGGTTTGGTTAGAGGGAATTAATAAAGAAGATGGGAAGAGAGGCAAGGAGGGGGCTGAGGAAGGTTTGGCTGCAGGGAATCAAAGGCTTTCCCTCCCAGCCTGCCTGCAGCACAGGATAAGTGCATTAATTGGGACTGTAACCTACTCCTGTCCATCACCACCTCCCCAGAAGTGTTTAGTGTTTAATCTGGCATCTCTCCCTGTTTATCCAGCATCTCCAGTCCATCAGCCTGACTCACGCTGGGGGACTTGAATGGGAGCCAGTATTGACAGGAGCCCTGCAATCAGGGAGCCAGGCAGCAGAGTGCCATCAATATGCACCGTGCATGTTAAAAAGCACCTCCAGGGTCAACTTTTCCAAGCAGCCCCCAGGATTTAAACACAGATTACCGTGAAATGTCAGAGGAGTTGCACAGATTAATTCCATTGTTCCTAAAAATCTGTTTTACCTGACAGTTGCAAGGGATTAACCAACATGCAGGGAAGCAGCGAGACTTTATTATGCCTTGATCTTTAAAAGTCATCGTGAGGAAGTCACAAGTGAAAGCTGTGCTTGTCTGATGTCTGCTGGATGCTGGGGGAGGGAGCACTTTTGTTCCAGAGCCTGTGGGAAAACCTGAGCCAAAAGCTTCCCCTTAAAATAAACAAAATCCTCGCAGCACTCAGGATGCTGCAGCTCTTGCTGCCATTTGAGTGTCAGGTTTGCTCTGGAAGAAAGGAGGAGTTGGCAGCCAGACATCCAGCCAGGTAGGGACACGAGCCCCAGCTCTGCTCAGCCCAACTGAGCTGTCTCAGGCATTAAAGAGAAGCCAAATTCTCTTCACTGCAGCAGCAGAAATCCTGTCAAGGCGAGCCTTTTGCCAAAAACTAAACAGATATATATATATATATATATATATATATTTTTTTTTTTTTTTTTTTTTTTTTTTTATTCTTACCAGTTTGGGGTTTTTTTCTGTTGGGTAAAATTTTTTATTAGGTATCCAAACTGCAGATGTTCCAGGACTGCACAGTAAAACAGATACCTGGGTAAAGTCCCAGCTTTAGGAGGGTGTAAAATCACTGGGGTTCCTCGAGCTCTCACTGTTTAACAGGAGTGTGACACGTGAGCCAGGTGTGGTTCAAGCCATTAAAATAAACGTGGATTTCCAGAAGAGCAGTAAAGATGATTTCTGGATTTCTAGGAAAGAAGTGAAAGCTGCTTTGCACAGCGCTGCCCATTTTTTATTCAGAGCTGTTTTGTCTTTATCCTGCTCCGAAGGCAGGGAGATCCCTGGGTTTGCAGAGGGTGCTGGGGGATGCTCAGCCCAGGTTCCAGGTGTGTCCCTGCGACAGGTGCTGCACCTGCAGGACCCTCCTGGTGCTCAATTCCTGCTCCTCATTCCCAAAATCCATTCCCTGCAGCTCCAAGGCTCCAAAGCACCCTCCTCCTCCTCACTGTGCCCCGAGGATGGTTATTTATTTAATCCCAAGGGTTTCCCAGCTCCACACCTGGATGCTGGATTTTGTTGCTTTTGTTTGCTACATTAGAATCACAAAAATACAATAGCTGATCAAATGCATTTTTCATGGGAAGCCTTCACATTCAAAACCCAAATTGGAATTAAAGAGAAATGTTCACCTTTCTAATAGTTTTGAACCACTTTATGAAATTATAGAGAGAACTGTGCACCTCCTGCTTATTTCTTCATTTATAAAAATAGATGTGTAGCTTAAATAAGTGTAATTCTTTGTTAAATTCTCCAGAGCTGTTACACATGGCAGGGAATTGTATTACATTTGTGTCGTATCCTTTTGGTTTCATGGCTATTAAACTCCATGGGAGAGTCCTGCCCCGTGTGGTTTCGCTCGGGAAAAATGAAACCCTGAATTTCATATGGGATGATTTACAGTGGCTCACGCAGGGTTAACTCAGAGGCAGCAGAGCATGAATACCTGTCAGCCCCTGCCAGTCTGGAGAGGCCAGGAGACCAGGAAGCTGCTTTAAATGAAAAATTAGGAGGAGAAAGGGGAGGTTTGGGTGGAAAATGAGGTTTAGGAGGTGAGAGTGGTGCGGACGCGGAGCGGGAATCGTCATTGCGCCCTCACTGCCCCTTGCAGACACAGCTCCATGCCCTGGGCTCCCTCCTCCCTTCCCAGCCTTCCTTTTCCCTGTCTTTAAGGTGCTTTGTGCCCCGTGTTTCCAGCTTGTAGAATAATCAGAATATTTATAAAGTTGTGGAGCAGCCAGGCAGCCCGGAGCGCATCCCAGGGGTGCTGTGGGAGCGAGCGAACGCGTGCTGCACCTGAGGCTGCTCTGCAGCTGCTGGGGCTGGGCTGACAGCAGCCATTCCACCCCAGATTTACTGACTGAGAGGGCCCTTTCTGTGTGTGTGTGTGTGTGTGTGTGGAATTTTTAGTGCCTCTCTCCCAGTTAAGCACAGCCCTGGTGGAAATGGATCCGGCCCGGGAGCACCTCGGGTTTCTCCCTGGTGAGATGGAGCTGAAGTGGCAGCTAATAACAGCCTGAGAAAATAATATCAGCACTGATCACTCCTTCCAATGGCTTAATACATTGGATGAAGTGAGGCAGGAGCAGCGAAGGAAATTATGGAGGTGTTTGGAGTGTTTTGCTTAGGAAAATCTCACTTTTGTGCCGTGAAACACAAGTAACTATTATTTCCACTATCACCAGCAATAATAAGAACTCGGATTTCCATGAAACCTTTCATCTGGATGGAGCCCAAAGCCTTGGAGGCAGCACAGGTCCTTGTGTGCAGCTCCCCTTGGTGCTGCAGAGAGGGTACAGAGCCCTGGAGCTGCTGGGGGAGCAGAAACCTCCATTCATGGGGTCAGTGCTGAGTCCATCACAAAACTCCTGGCAGATAATGCAGGGTTTAGCCCCAAAAAGCAATTCCTGCAGCAGGAAGAGGCATTTCTTTTGTGCTGAGCCTCTAAAAGTGTCTGCTGGGCCCTGGCAAGACGTGGTGACTCTGTGCTCCCTCACTGTGCTGCACCACAGGTCACAAGTTCAAAATTAAAAGCTCCTCAGGCCCATTCCCTGGAAACCTGCAGCTCCTTAATTAAGGGGAATAAGTTAGAAAACTTCCAGTGACTACCAGATTTATAGGGAGGATAAAATTAAACATGGCTACTAAAATCTGCTGTAACAAAACCTTGTTAGTGCTAATGTTCATTTATAGTTTGACTTCCCAGTGTTTAATTCCTTCTCTGGAGCAGTAAAGGGATAACAATTAAATACCCTGAAAGATGGCTTTATGACTTGCTCTGCTGTAAATCAAACTTTTAAAGTTCGTAAAAATTGCTAAAATAAAAAATGGTTTAATAGGAATGTTTTATGGCCCATAACGTTATTACAGCCCTTTTATTCCCTCTGCATTGTTACTTTAATTGGATCACAACAATTCTTGAGATTCTCATTTTTATTGGGTAAGGCATAACCTTAAATCAGAACGACCAAAAGCATCTTCACCACATCTTTTGATTTATCCTTTATTTCCTTCAGCCTCCTGCTGTATCCTGGCCCAGCTCAGGGCTCAGGGAGCGTGTCCTGGTTTGCCTTTGCCAGGATTTGCTGGATCAGCAGCCTGGGATCACAGGGTGGGCAGGGAGCCCCCCTGACTGGTCCTGTTTGCCTCCCCAGGTGTCAGACCGCTCCGTGGTGGCTCTGGTGCCCAAGCAAACCTCGTCCTACAACATCCCTGCCTCTGCCAGCATCTCCCGCACCTCCATCAGCAGATACGGTGAGAAACGGGATGGGAGGGACGCACACTGGGGTGTAGGTGGGGAAAAAACAGCAAAAAACCTCCCAGAACAAGGGTAAATCCAAACAGAAAAACGTCCCTGGCTGCTGGTTTGGATTGCAAAGGCTTTTCCAGCTGTGAGAACAGCAAAAGGAGCAGGAGAGGTGAGAGGAGGGAAAAGGAAATGCCAAGAACAGGAGCAGCCTTTGGGGAATGTGGGGTCTGGGGAAGGTCCAGGGGCTCAGAGGGGTTGGGTGATGCAGGAGAGGATCTTTGAGCCCCTGAGCAGCACCACAGATAAACCTGATTTATCTGATCCTCCCCCTGCTGCTCCCCAAGTGCAGGATCCTGAGCTCGGAGCTAATGGGTCACAAATGGGGAAGGGCAATCTTAGCGCAGAGTGCAGGGATGTGCACACCTGGGAATTCCAGATTTGCATAATAGAAGGGCTCAGCACATTCCAGAGGGTCCCTGAAGATGCTGCAGCCTGAGAAAATGAGCCTGCAAGGTGCCAGGTGCACGCTTGGAACACTAAATCCACAATAATTGTAATAATAGACTTCCATAAAAGGCAGCAGTGGCAAAATCTCTCGAGTGCTGATCTTTCATTATCGTTCATTTCACAGAGTGTTTTACCAGCAAAAAGTCTCCTGACAAACCCATCTCCTCCTCTTGTTTATAGCTCCCAAAATAATGTTGGTTTTTAGCTTGAGTGAGTGTTCTGAGGAGCCACAACCAGGGGAGTCTTGAGGTAAAAACCAGGAGAAAAGGCATTTTTCCCTGCCAGGCCCACACATCCCACAGTGCAGGTGAAGGAAAAACCAAGGCTGGGTCTCACAGCCTGAGCCCTCAGTGCTCATTGATCTCTGTCAGCTGGAAAAGCTTTTGCAAAGCACCAATACGAGCCATCATTGCTCATGTTAAGATTAATATTTCTAATTGTGCCGGCAGAATTTAAATTAGATACTTATTTACTTCCCCTGTCATATATCAGTACAGAGATATGTTTAAAAATAGAATTACTGCATGCTTCCTGAGCTGTCCCCCTGTCTGTCTCCTTAATTATATCAGTTGGAGCACTCATTTATCTAAGCCTTAATCAGGGATGAAAATCCAGCTACTTTGGTAATGACTTGAGTATTTCCCTCAGCTGATTTACGATCGATCCCCGCACTCCTGACGAGGAGGGGGAGCAGTGAATTGAAGGCTAAACTTGAGAAAATGCACAAGATTCCCAGAGAACAAAGAAATGTTCTTTGAGGAGGAAAAATCCAGTAAGGCACATTTGGGCTCCTCAGCCTCGTGTCTCATCCTGGAGATGCTGGGGATCCAGGGAGGGACATTCTTTGGGAAGGGAAATATATCAATAAATGTGCCACATCCCCCATGGTTTCTGAGCAATTCAGGGAAAGTTCCCTGGTGCCCTTTGAGCTCCCTTTTCCCTGCAGGGACAGCCCAGGGATGGCTCAGGGTGCAGGACTGGCCTCAAGCTCTGCTGTTGATGCTCAGCTTGAGTCCTCACTGCTCTCCTGAAAGCCTCAAGGACAAGCTCAGCAGCTTCTCCTGCCCTTTGTGCTGGCTGTGCTGGGCAGCTCTTCATTATTTACAAAATCCTGAAATTGGAGCTCTGCTTCTGCGGGAGTCGGTGCCCGGGGTCGTGTGTACAAGCTGTGACTCAGGGAGGATTTTTGTGTGGATCTGTATGAGGAGGAAAGGATGTGAATGGGGCAGGGAAGGCCATATATGGGAGGAAAAAAAGCTCAATTCTGAGGTTTTTTGTTGAATGGAGACCACCACAGATTTTTGCCAAACACCAAATATTGACGGCACAGAACGAGAACGCGCGCGAAACAAAACCGCGGTGATTTTCCATTTCATTTCCCCACCAAAAAAAAAACCCAGTGCCAACAATTTGGGCGTTACCATCCCTGTTGAGGGCACTGAGGAGGTGCAGAAGGGTTTGCTGTGAGCGTGACCAGGCTCTCTCCCTGGCTCAGACTCCACGTTCCGCTACACGGGCAGCCCCGACAGCCTCCGCTCGCGCGCGCCCATGATCACACCCGACCTGGAGAGCGGCGTCAAGGTCTGGCACCTGGTCAAGAACCACGACCACGGCGACCAGAAGGAGGGGGACAGGGGCAGCAAGATGGTGTCTGAGATCTACCTGACCAGGCTGCTGGCCACAAAGGTAACTGGGCTGGGTTCACATGGGGAATGCACGGTGAGGGGTCCTGGTGACGCTCAGCTCCCACCTGGCTGGGTTCTCCTGGGATTGGGAAACTCCTGGAGCAGCAACAGAAGCACAGCCCACATTTCCTCACACTCAAGGCATTTGCTGCAATTCTCCGTTTTTTTTTTTTTTTGCACAGTGTTAAAAGTGTTCACCAATTCACAAATTGGTGAATGAAGCAGTGCCTGGAAATATTTACCCATTCCCTCAACCAGACATGATTTTCCTGCCTTTCCCCATGTGCTCATCAGTGTGGATAACACAGCTGTGCTCTGGAAAGCAAAAATAAATTTATTTCAGGTTAGAAATAAAGAGTAAAGGAGTGAGTAGCTCCAGGCTGGAGCTTTTTGAAAGACCCTGACCTTGGCTATTCCCATGGGATCTGTGGTGGCACTTTTTGGGGCTGGTAACATTTGGTGTCCCTTCCTGCCACCACTGCTTGGCCAGGGAGTGCCTGTCCCTCCTCTCATCCCCTGGATTGCTGCTTCTGTCACCAAAACTGCAGGAAAAACAGAAACTTCCAACAGCATCTTTTCAATATTAGAGAATTAGGGATTACTTTATTCTGGCCAGGATGTGCAATAGAAATTATTTCATCCACACAAGCCTGAGTTGTGCAATGAAAATCATTCCATCACACATGGCTTTTTACCCAATTTTTCACCTATTTATACATAAAACCTCCAAGGAAATTCACATTCGCTGCTTCTAAATCACACAGTTCTCAGCACTTGATCTCCTATTGGTTATTGATCCTTTCAGTGCTAATTTGGTCCTGGTGCTTTGGTTCTCTTATCAATCATTTCCCAGACCAGGTGTCTCTGACCACACCGGGGGTGATGTTTGTCAATGTTCATTTATCCCCTCTGTATCTTCTGGCTCTGGGAATCTCCTTTTCATTGACTGAAGCCCACAAGCCAGAAATTCTGAAACCCTTGGTGAAATGGAAAGAAAACCTCAATTCCCCCCACCCTGCGCTAGGCGAACAAACCCCTAAATAAAATTACATTACAAAAAGAAGCTGGAATCTGTCTGATCTGCCCTCCTGCCACCAGGGCACGCTGCAGAAGTTCGTGGATGACCTGTTTGAGACGCTGTTCAGCACGGTGCACCGCGGCAGTGCCCTGCCCCTGGCCATCAAGTACATGTTTGACTTCCTGGACGAGCAGGCGGACAAGCACGGCATCCACGACACCGACGTCCGGCACACCTGGAAGAGCAACTGGTAACGGGGGAAAGGGGGCAAATCTGGGGCATTCTGGGCAAAAAATGGTGTGGGGGATGGTTTTGGGATGGACTAGGGATGGCCAAGCCCCAAAGCAGGACACAAAGGTGTGCTGCTCACGGGGTGGGAGCCTCGGTGGGCTGCCAGTGCTCACAGGATGCTAAAATCCTGAAGTATCCTGATTTGGAAGGGGAGGGCGATGGCCTGGCTGTCTCTCTGGGTATTCTGTGATTCTGGACAAAAAAAAAGATGTGGGGAATCATTTTGGGATGGGCTGGGAATGGCCAAGTCCCAAAGCAGAACACGAAGCTCACGGGGTGGGAGCCTCGGTGGGCTGCCAGTGTTCACAGGATGCTAAAATCCTGAAATATTCTGATTTAGAAGGTAAGGGAGATAGCCTGGCTGTCTCTATACCCAGGGTGGGAGCTGGACACTGCCCTTGGGCTGTAGATTTGCACATCTGGACTTTGGAAAGAGTGGAAATCGAGGTTCCAGTGCCTGCCCTGTGCTGCCTGCACAGCCCTGCTGTGCCACAAATGCCAGCGCTGGCTGGGAAGGGGAGCTCAGCCAGTGGCTGCACCTTTCCCATCACTTTGGGAAGCACCTGGAGCATTTGGGCATCGGCAGGAGGTGGCACAGGGAGAAGGAGCCAGCTCTGCATGCCTCAGGCAAGGGCTGCAGCCAGGTCCAGCCTCTCCAAGCAGTGGGAGCTCCCACATCTCTGCCTCTGCTGCTATTTTAGGATTAAAACCTCTGTGGGTTGGAAATTTACCTCTGCAAGAAAGGAATAAAAAAGCACAACAAATGGTTGTTCCCTGAAGACCTTGCATTTTCCCCCGAGTCCCTCGTGGTTTAAAAGGCCTCTAATCATCATGGCTGCAAAAACTGCTTCCCTGCTAAGGCAGTGGGAAGCTCAAAACGATTAATTTAAAGCCTTAGAAGGAGTTATTGGGATAAAAACTGTAGAACCACAAGAAATTATGAGAAACAAAGAAAGCAATGACCACCAGAGTTTGGTCTGCCAGAGCCAACAGGCCCCACCAGGCCTGGACCTTCCTTCTCCCCATCTCAGCTGAGCTGCAGCATTTCCAGAAAGGGAATTTTTGTGGCGATGTGGGAGAAGGCTGCCCCTGGAGCAGGTCCAAGCAAATGGAAGTTTGGAAGGGGGAGCTGGGGTGTTTGGGGCTGGGGCTGAGCTGCTCTCCTGCAGCACTGCAAGAGTTAAGGCTGCAGCCTTCAGCGAGCTGGAGAGACAGAGAGAGCTGCGACTTGAAAGGTAATAGAAAGCAGCAGCTGCTTTTTTGATCCTGCTATACAGCCAGAGAAAAAAAGGAATAATAATTCCCCTTTGATTGCAAAGGCCCCGGGATTTGGGGACAAATCCTGTGGTTCCTGCTGCCAGCTCGCGGGTCCTGGAGAGCGGCCGGGCAGAGCTGATCAGTGCCAGGGCTCACCCCACACTGACCCTGCTCTGGGGAGCTCCTCCTGATGGGCTCCTCCTGCAGATGCTGCCCCAGCACCCCTAAACTGCCCAGCCCTGCCCTGCCCCTCATCTCCTCCACTGCTCCGTGTGGGATCTGAGCCTGGAGCAGCTCCTGGGCATGGCAGGGTCCACCAGCAGCAACTGGTGCTTGATGGCCTCGGCCCAGCTCCTGTTTAAATTCTTCTCTTATTCTCCCCACCACTCGTGTTCTGCCTGGGAGCACCATCCACAGCACGAGCCCTTTCCTTTTGTCTTTCATTTCATTCCAATTCTCCCTTTGCCTCCCAGCCTTCCCCTGCGCTTCTGGGTGAACGTGATCAAAAACCCTCAGTTCGTGTTCGACATCCACAAGGGCAGCATCACGGACGCCTGCCTGTCCGTGGTGGCTCAGACCTTCATGGATTCCTGCTCCACCTCCGAGCACCGCCTGGGCAAGGACTCCCCCTCCAACAAGCTGCTGTACGCCAAGGACATCCCCAGCTACAAGAGCTGGGTGGAGAGGTGAGGGCAGCACGTGGGACTGGGGGTGCTCTGAAACCCCATGGATCTCAGGATAGAGCATCCTGTGGGTGCAGGGTGCTCTGAAACCCCATGGATCTCAGGGCAGAGCATCCCGAGTGGAAGGGAAGCACAGCTGTGACCGTGTTCACAGGGGTCTGAGGATGAGGGAAGAGACGAGGATCTGACTCCATGTTTCAGAAGGCTGATTTATTATTTTATGATATATATTATATTAAAACTATACTAAAAGAATAGAAGAAAGGATTTCATCAGAAGGCTAGCTAAGAATGGAAAAGGAAGAATGATAACAAAGGCTTGTGGCTTGGACTCTCTGTCTGAGCCAGCTCACTGTGATTGGCCATTAATTAGAAACAACCCCATGAGACCAATCACAGATGCACCTGTTGCATTCCTGAGGCCTCTCAGCTTCTCAGGAGGAAAGATCCTAAGGAAAGGATTTTCATAAAAGATGTCTGTGACACACAAGGACCAGCAGTGGTTCTCAGCCCCACCAAGCACCGCTGCTCCTGTTTTCAGCTCATTACAGCCCAAAATCCCATTTTGCTGGATGCAAACACAAAACAAAAATATGTTCTTATCCCTGCAGAGCTTAGCTTAAATCCCAGGGGGCACAAGGACATTTGTGGCGCTCCTGTTTCTCATTTTCCCCCTCATTCCTGCAGGTATTACGCCGACATTGCCAAGCTCCCGGCCATCAGTGACCAGGACATGAACGCCTACCTCGCCGAGCAGTCGCGCCTGCACGCCGTGGAGTTCAACATGCTGAGCGCCCTCAACGAGATCTACTCCTATGTCAGCAAGTACAGCGAGGAGGTGGGTGTGGGCAGCAGTGTCCCCTGGGCCATGGTGGTGTCCCCTGGGGCAATGGTGTGCTCTAGGCAGCAGTGTCCCCTGGGCCACGGTGATGTCCCCAGGGCGACAGGCCCCCATGGCAGGTGTGTGGGAGAGCAGAAGCAGTGCTGGGCTGTGTAGGGATCCCTCTGCTGCCTCCCGGATCTCCTTGCCCTCCCTTCCCTGGATTCAGCCCGGCTGTAGCTGGCGCCGCTCCTGCCCCGCTGTTCTCTTCACGCACAGAGGGGTTTGGGATTGGCCACACTTGTAGCATCCTCCCCAGGAGGACTGAGAGCTGAAATATTGCGGGAGCACCTGGATACCTCAGCTCTGGCATGCACCCAGTGAAGTGGAAAATATTCATGACCCATCAAAGCTCCCCAGAAACCTCGGTGTCCTTTGGGAGCAGCACGGTCCAAATCCCTGTTGTAGTGGCACAGGCTCCTGTTTGCAAAGGCTTCCTGGCAGCCTGAGCTCCTTTAATGAATGCATCACTTGAAACCAAGTTCTCGCCATCTGTTCCACCCCTTCATTTCTCTGCAAGAAGAACCGATTTTGTAATTATGTCCGTGAAACGGAAGGGTTTTGTCATTGAACTGCATGTAGCCATTTGTGATACAACGCCACGGCTATTTTCCCATTAGGCTTGAAAAATCTCATCACTTTCCTGCTAAACGAGACAAGAAACGTGGACTCCAAGGCACCAGAAATGTGGAGTCCAAGGCACCAGAGTAGTTTTTGTTGGGTGGGTATGGAGGGGTCCAACAAACCAACGACAGGCACGTTGCTTTGCTATTTATTGGGATTTCACAGCTCCTCACATGGAGTTGCTCACACTCACTGCCCACCCGCCTCTCCCACCCCCTCTCTCACGCTGATTTCTCTCTCTGATTCATTTTTTCCCCCTTTTCCCATTCTCCCCCCCAGCTCATCGGAGCTCTGGAGCAGGACGAGCAGGCTCGGAGGCAGCGCTTGGCTTACAAAGTAGAGCAACTCATTGGGGCCATGTCCTTCGAGAGCTGAGGAAAGGTCACGGGCAGCAAAGGGCAGAGCATCGCTCGGGAATTCGGAGGGAGAACAAGCAAGGAAGGCACTGGACACACCCGCCAAGGCTCTTCTGGAGAGAGCAGGGCCTGGCTCAAGGACTGACTGTGTTCAAAAACCATACAGGATCCGGTTTGGAAGGGCAGGAAGGGAAGATGAAGCATCTCCATCACAGTCCAAGCAAGGTGGATCATTTTTTCGAGTGTACGCGCAAAGAAGGAACCTGGAAAGTCTGGATGTCTCCACGACTGCTGCTTTGCATGAAAATTGTTTAATGTATATTGGAAAATAAAACTTTATTTAAAGGGTTTTTTTTTTAAAAAAAAAAAAAAAAAACAAAGGAAGAAAAAGAAAAAAAATAGAGCAAAAACCACAGAGGCCATAGAGATAATCCTGGCAAGGAGGATCAGCTCTGAATCCTGTCCCTGAGAGCCTTCCAAGGACACGGCTCAGGCATTCTGCAAACGGACTGTCACACAATTGGAACGTCTGGAAAACCAAAATGTCTTCGCTTGGGATTCTTACAACACGTAGGAGCACAAGTTTGCACCACACCTTTTTACACAAGCGAAATAGCAGTTTTGCCCGAAAATAGTCCAGTGGCTGAGTAACTTAGAGGCACTAGAAGGAACTTTACCTGAATTGCAAAACCACCAGATCATCCGACCTGTCTTGAAATCCAGCTTTATCCATGTATTTATATCATGTCAATGCATCTATTTTTTTTTAAATCCCATTTACTGTTGAATGAGGGAAGATCTGAGTTTCATTGCTTTTCCCTTTTCCACCTGCATCCCACCTCACTGGCTGATCAGCAGTGTCCAGCTTGGCCATGGTGATCCAGCAGTGTCCAGCAGTGTCCAGCAAGGCCATGGTGATCCAGCAGTGTCCAGCAGTGTCCAGCAAGGCCATGGTGATCCAGCAGTGTCCAGCAGTGTCCAGCATGACCATGGTGATCCAGCAGTGTCCAGCATGGCCACGGTGATCCAACAGTGACCAACACTGATCCGTTCAGTGTCCACTGCTGGTTCCTGCAGGTGCCACGTGAGCCAAGGCAGAGCTGGGCTGACACCTCCAGGGTCAGTTTGGGGGTCTCCAGCAGCCAGCTCTGATTTCTCACAGCAACACCCCCCAAACCCTGATGTTTACGGTGACAATACTTGAAGAGCCTGGATGCTGGGAGAGCAGATTTTGTTGATTTTCTGCGGGACGTGCAGTCCTTGGGCACAGGCTCCCTTTGGGTGTCTCCTCCAGCGTTTGCCGCCTCACCCAGGGCCAGGACTTGCATTTCCACTGGAAAAGGGAGAGAAATCTCTGCTCCAGGCAAGAGCAAACCTTAACCAGCACCCCCGGGCCAGCCAGCTCTGCTGTCGTGTCTCTGTGTCGGCGTCTCGTTGTTCTCCTCAGTTCCTTGCTGGCCCCCACGGCACACGCTCCTGTGGCCAGGGACAGGCAAATGTTTGTGAGTGTTATTTCTTTCAAAGACACCAAAGCTTATGTGTGTCCCTTTGTGGAGTGCCAGGAGGGGAAGGAGTGCTGTAAATATTTCTCTCTGTAGTAAATATTGATACGTGTGCAGGCTGCAGTGGGGAGGGCAGGGAGAGGACGCCTGATGGAAATACAAGAGTTGGCTGCAGGAGCTTGGCAATGGCAGCAAAATAATCCCTGGTGTCTGCCCAGGCAGTCCCACACCAGACTGGGACCTTTGTTTGCAGCCAGTGTGTGTTGAAGGAAAATCCATTTCCATCTCCATCCCCCTCCTGCAGCATTCCTGCCTGGAGGAGCCCAGCTGGCCCTCTGCGTCCTGCAGTCCAGCACCAGGGGAGGGGAGAAGCGCGTAGAGAAATACTCAGGAAACTTGGTTTAATTACCATTCAGTAAAAGCCATGCCAAGTCCACTTTCTTTTGGTAATCCACTTCTGTGAGTCTCTCTGAAAAGCAGAAAATACCGATGATAATAATCAACCTTGTGCAATAAGTTCTTGACATTTACAGCAGCCTGAGTGCTGGATTTACTGAGACAGGGGGAGAGTGGCAGAAACAGAGACTGTGGGCAGAGCAGTGTTTGTGCTGCCTGTTATCTGAGTTTCCTTCCCAGGGATCCCGCTCCATGGTGAATCTCATTTCTGAGGCAAAAATGTGCAAAAGTCCTACTAAAAGTCAGGCACTGCAGAGCCCAGGAATGTCCCTGGAGCAATCCCCAGCCTGGCCTGCTCTTGGCTGCAGGTACCCAGGGCATGGCACAGGGTCAGGCTTTGAAATCCTGCAGGTTTTTTGCTGGTTCTGTTCCTGCTGTTGCCAGTGATCCATCACACAGCTTAGCTGAGGGATTGCCAGCTCTGTCCTAGCTGTGGTTGTTGGTTTGGGTTCTCCAAGTTCTCACGGTACTCTGAAACCCAAAGAGAGCACTCCAAAAAGCTCCTGAAGGACTTCCAAATGCTTCCAAATATCAGTCTGGGGAGTTACCTCTGCAGGACTCCCAAAATACAAGTACAGTCCAAAGCAAAGGCCTGGCTGTGCATCACCGGGCCTGCTGACAGTGTCCCTGCCCCACAGCCCTCATGGTGCTCCTCTCTGCATCTCTTTGAGAGGTTTTTGTGCAGCTTTTCATCCTCCTGCTTTCCTCCTCCTGCTCCCTCCCCTCTGGCCAGGAGCAGCCCCCAAGCCAAGGCTTTGTCATTCCCCCTCCCCTGTATTTTCTCAGCAGAAATGGAGGTCCCCACACACCCCCTGGATTCTCTGGGAGGACATTAAGGTGACAAGGGACAACTGAGTTCATCTTCTGTGCTATGGGACGATTTGAGCAGAGAGAAGAAAGAAGGGGAAGCAGCAGGAGCACTTTGCAAACCAGTAAGCTCTTACACTTCCGACTGAATCCCAAAGGAAACAGCAAAAATTCCTCTTCCATCACCTGGAAAAGCTTTGGGAGCATGGCAGAGGGAACAGCTCAGTCCTGGCTGGAGGGGTGGCCTACAAATACATTGCCAAGCATCTTCTCATGGTGGTTGACATTAATTATGGATCTTTACAGGCAATTATATGGATTGAAGCAACATATCCCCCTGGGGCAGAGCGCTGGGAATCTCTTGCCCTGTTTGCATCCAACATTTCCATTCCTCCTTCGGGAGGAGGAAGCTTCAGATCTCAGAAATGGCATTTTCTTTGCACTGGCAGCAAACTGGACTCGAGGGTTGGTCAGGAGGGGGCACTTGCCTTAGATGAAACGATTTCACGTCCCTCTCATTGCCCCCCTCCTCCTGCAAGGCTGCCTGGAGTTTGGAGTCTCCAGCTCGCTGCGTTTCAGGTATTCCAACATCAAAGTGGGAGACGTCACTTGCCGGGATCTCTCTGCCTGGTGTCACCGCTTGAATAATTCCCTTTCATCTTCTGCTCACGAGCTATCAAAGCACCCACTCCGAGGGGGAGCGAGGTGCTAATCAAACGCTTCTCCACCTTGAAAGCCTTTATCAAACCCCACACAGGAGAGGGGAGCTCGCAGGCACGGCTGGCCCTGCCTGAGCCCCGCCAGGAGCCACAGAGGGTGTGGGCAGCGAGGGGTCCACGCTTTGCCATAAAGGAGGGGTTTGAAGGGAGGCAGGAGGGATCAGCATGGCTGGAAACCCTGGGAAATCCAGCATGGATATCCCTGGAAACCCTGTGTGCAGCAGTGAGCACCCACCATGTGAAATCCAGCATGGATATCCCTGGAAACTCTGGATACCCTGTGTGCAGCAGTGGGGACCCACCATGTGAAATCCAGCATGGATATCCCTGGATACCCTGTGTGCAGCAGTGAGGACCCAGCACTGAGGAACAAAACTGCTGCCATAGCCTGGCTGCATCCAGCAGCATCCCAGGTGTGGAATTTCAGGTTTTTCCCTGAAAAATGGACGTGGGGACAGCGGTGCCTCCCCAGGGCTGGGGCTGTGACACGCTGGGGACAATGAGTGCAGTGCCAACCTTCATCACAGCAGTGCCTTCCACACTCTGTCTTAAAATCCTGGTGGCCCATCCCCACGTCAGTGTTCCCTCCCACCTTCCACTGGACTCCACAAAAAATGTCCCAACGTAGGAAACAGTTTGGGTGGGCACGTGGAGGGCAAAGGCCAGAGGGTTTGGGGCTCTGGGGTTGCATTCTGCTCGCTGCTGGCTCTGAGCTCCTTGTGGGGATCTTGGTGTTTAAATCTGTGTGAGAAAAGGGTCAGAGCATCCCCTCCTGCAGTGGGCACAGCCTCCAAACAAGGTCTCATTCCCAGAGGTCCCCAGGAGCCAGCAGGGGTGGGGAAGGCCAGGCTGGCACAGGGCAGAGCAGCTCCCAGCACGGCCCCTGTGCTGCTCCAGAGCCTCCAGCCCCTTCCCTGGCAGCAGCCCAGCCACGTTCTCCTGTCGCTGGCTGCTCTCCATCCAGCTTCCTGTGCTGTCAGAGCTCACCTGTCACAGGGACTCAGCTCCCCAAACTAAATGAAACTAAAAGAGACTGACTTGAATAAGCTGGGCCATCAGGGAGAGCTCACGAGTGACTGAGCCCTGGAGAGAAGAGAAAATGTTCTGAGGAGGGGAAATAACTGACATCAAAGATGCATTAAAATGCCACAGAGCTTCAGCCATCCTATTCCAGATCCACATTTGCACCAGGAATTGCAAGGCAATAGTGCAGGAGCTGTGACATTGTACGGAGTTGTGTGTGAGGAGGAGCTCAGAGCACAGCCCTGTCCTTGGTGCAAACACCCAGCCTGGACCCAAAACCAGAGGGCAGCGGGTCAGAGGCTGAGGACAAAGCTCTGGGGCCAGCTCTGAGGCCACCTGCATGGGCAGGATGGTTTGGTTTTACTGATGAGACATTCAGTGGGGAAACAATCAGAGTCAGAGGTGTGTGCACTGCAAAGGGGCTGGTGGGGATCTGCTGAGCTGAGCAACCCCAAATGTGCAGTTTCAGTGCACTGTGGTCAGGTTAGTTTGGCAGGGGAAGAGGATGGGAGGTTTTGGCTGTCTGGAAGGTTTTGTTAAAGCCCCTTCACCTGAAAAGCCCCAGATGTGGGTGCTGGTCCTGTTCTGGGCAGGCAATGGAACAGCAGCCAGAGCCCCAGCTGTGGGTGTGCCCGGTGCCTTCCTGGCTCCTGGAAGAAAACTGGGGCTCTGTGGTGTGTGCCCTGCACCCCAGGGTGCTCTTTGGGGTGCTGGGGTCAGAGAAGGGGGCGTGGAAGGGTGGGATGGCAGAGCCCCCCTGCTCCATGCTGGAAACGCCCCTCTGTCCCTGCAGGGTGTCTGAGGTGGCACCAGCGGTGTTGTGGCCGTGCTGTGAGCATGGCAGTGTCTCTGTGCTTGTTCTTTCAGATCCCCCTTTGTCCCTGTGTTTCCCACCCCTCTCCTTCCTTTGTAACCGTGGAATAAAATCCTGAAGAAATTCCCTTTCTGCAGCGTGGAGGAACGCGCCCCAAGGGCCCGCAGGGTCCATCCACTTGCACGGACAATATCCCAAATGTCCCAAACCCCCTGGGCCTCCCAGGGCTGCCAAATCAAACACCAGATCTCCTGGATGGCCTTTCCTTTGGGATTTTTAATACCTCTCTTTCGAATAAGCTTGGAAGTTTATGCAACAGCTTCTCCTCCCGAGGACTGGGCACACAAAGGGGCACGAGGAGCCCTGGGGAGGGAAAAAAGCTGATTTGGCCACGATTTTCATGGCTTCAGAAGATGCAGCAGAAATGTCCTTCTCTTGCTGCTGAGTTCTGGTGTTGAGGCACCTTGGAGAAGCAGCAAGGGCAAGGGAATGTACAGGTACTAAAAACTTCTGGAGTGCCCCCAAAAACGTCACAGAATGTAGAGGTATATCAGCCATGGAACAGATTCTGATATTTCTTCTTCCCCTTCTCCTTACAGAGCAGCCCCCAGCAGTTTTAGGGGATTTGTGTGTTGGCAGGAACAAGGAATTGAATTTGTATCTGTGCCCATTCCACCGTGTCCTTCTCTGGCTCCTCCCCTCCCCGTTATACTTGACACACTGGAGTTCTGTATTATATTTTTTTTTAAGATGATTGTCTGTTTTTTGTTGTTTTTACAAGTGTTGTGGAAAAAAAAATGTAAGAAAGTTTAAGTATTTAAAAATGTTCCAAGGAAATAAAAGGGGGTTTTGTTATTATTCTAATATATTATTGTGTACCTATTGTAAATATGAAACACTCCTATTTTGCAAGCCAAGGACTCACTTTGTACTGTTGTTATATATAAATAAAGTTTACTGGTTAAAAAAACCCCTCCTGAGTAGCTCCTTATTTTCCAGTATATGGCATTAATTGTGTGAGGAACATTTATTTACTGAATCCCAGCAGCAAGAAATGGGTGAGTGGAAATCCCAGACTGGTTTGGGCTGTAGGGGACTAGCCATCCAGTGCCATTAATCAGTGGAATCCCAGATGTTGGTTGGGCCTTAAGCATCGGCCATTTACTCAGTGGGAATCCCAGACTGGTTTGGGTTGGAAGGGACCTTAAAGCCCATCCAGCTCCAGGCAGGAGCAGCATGAAATTCCATTTATTTCCCCTCCTAGAGCAGGAGCAGCAAACCCTGTTTGTAAATAAAAGACCTGGGTGAGTTCTTTGTGTTTTCCCCTCCCTGAAACACTCAGTCCTTGAGGTGAAACACTTTTGCTTCCATTTCATAAATTCAAGCCAAGATCTCAGCAAATGCTGAGAGGCATCTGCTGAGCAGCAGAACCAGCGAGTGACTTCTCCAGCAGCTGTCTGTCAACTTTAATGACCAATATGGTCGCAATTACAGCAATGAACTTTCTCTAACAGCCCCAAATTACTCTGGATGATGATAAGTGACAGAAAAATGGAGACCCTTAAGGAAGCATTAAAGAAGAAACATGTGGATGTGGAACAAGAGGTCTCACTGCTTTTTCTGGAGTATCTCAAGGGGTGGTTTTGGTTTTTTTCCTTTACAAATTAGGCACTAAAAAGGATAAATCTGAGCCAGAAGGGGAAGGCCTGGCACGCTGTGGGTCACAGCAGGGAGTTCAGTGCTGCCCCAGGATGGGGTTTGTATGGACATTTGGGTCTGAATCCTCTGGTTTTAGTGCAGGGCTGATGGGGAGATGGGAAGCTGCTCCCGTTGCAAGGGGATGCAAATCCATCCTGTCAGAGCAGCGCTCTGCTCCTCAGGCAGGTCATTCCAGCTTATTTCCCTCAAACTGAGACCAAAGCTTGACACGGGCCTCAGGGGGAGCAGTTTGGCCCCATCCTGCTGCCTCCCCCCTGGAAGCAGCAGCTTTACCCTCCCCAGATGGATCCCACGGGCTCTGCTCTGCTGCTGGAGGCCCTGGAACCATTCCAGTGCTGTGACCACCCAGTGTGGAGAGGAGTTTTCACATGATTTGTGAATTAGGGAATAAAAGAGGAGACTTGTTTTTCACCTGTGCCTCGGGTAAGTCTAAATTTAAAGAATTAACAGGAACTGAGTTTCCCAGAGCTTTCCTGAGGGCTGGGGGAGCTGGATTTTGTGTTTTTCCTTCAGAGATGCTGATCCTGTACTGGTTTATTTGTGGCTACTGCCACAGACAGACCCTGGAGGCAGGACAGCAGCTGCCAGGAAAATCTCCGCTCCCTGTGACCCTTTGGGAGGTTATTGACTCCTTCAGCTCAGCAGAGGAGAAAGAAATTCCAACAGGAATCGACAGCATCGACCGTGGGGTCATTTGTATTCATCTGCACCTTGTTAATAGATGTAATAAGGATACTCAATTAAAAATTACATTTTATCTGGCGTGCTCTTCACAGGCCTTTATTGGCACTGACAAGGTCAAGTGATGCTTAATAAAGGTTATATAAAATGCAGATGGCTTGGATCCCTCTGTCACACCCACACCCAGGGCAGAGTGAGGAGCCACAGACACAGCATGGAAAGAGTCAGGACAGCAGGTTTGGAATTCCACACGGGAATTTTGGGGGTCCCAGCACTGAAACAGCAGCAGAAAACCCTGGAGTTTCCCCTCAGCCCCCAGTTTGTCCCTGGCACCCCCTGCACCCCATTTTCCAGCTCTTATTTCCCCTCCTGTTGTGTGATCACTGTCACTCTGCAGATTGTGCAGCAGATTTTGGACATCCTGGTGCTGCCTTTTCCAGCCTGGTTATCAGGGCGAGCTAATGGAGGTGACACTTCCAATTATCAAATCCAGCCGTGGCATTAATTTTGACCTGTTTAAATTTCAGCATCTTTTCCCTTCTCTGAGTGCTTAGCTGGAGGGTGACATAGAATTGTATGGGATCAGACAGTGATCTCAGGCTGGCAATAACAGCCACAAAAATCCCCTGCTCTTTATTTATGCAGGGGCCGGTTATGTTTAAGTGGCCAACTCATTTGTAATGGAAATTTAATTCTGTGTTATTGGACACTTCAGTGCTTAAAATGGAGCAGATCACTAAAACCCACATTAAATCCCCCCCTCTCCACTCCAGGCTCTTTCCAAGGGACATTTGGGACCCCTCACCTGCTGGGGCTATAAAAATGATAATTTTATTAAAATTTAAAAGTAATTATAATAAAACTTAAAGCATTACCCTGGGTGCCAGGTCAACCTGGAACCTGCAAAATATTGATGTTGTCCCAGACTGACATCAATGCGATAAAAACTCATTAATTAATTTAGAGATCATCCTGAAGAGAAATCTTGTCAGTGCTCCAGAATATTGACAGGTCTGTGCAGGCAAGTGGATATAAAATAATGTGAAAGTATAAAAACACAATATAAAGTAGATGTACAGCATAATCCAACATGAACATGTCTGTATCCATCTGGATCAAGAGTACAGCCCGAGGTTCATGTTCAACTTAAAATTACAAATATTGATGCCAAAACAAAGGGGTTGTTTTTCCTCCCAAATTATACTTAGGAAAATGGGAACCACTCAGGCTTTATTGTCACCTCATAATTAACTCCAGTGAAGGAATCTAATTACAAATGTTCAATGCTACCCCAGGGCAACGTGTAGGAAAAGGGAAGGAGGACGGTCAGGCTTAAACAACTCAGGTAAAAATGAACTCCATGGCAATATTTGATAATTAAGGATGTCTCTATCAGCTTGTCTGGCTATTAATGAATTGGGCTGTTCTTTTCACATTTGATTACTGGAGTTTTATGATGCCTGCTTGCCTTTATTGCTCCTGGGAATGGGCTTGTCTGTGGGCTGAGCACCAGGAATGATGGTGGAGAATGAGCTGGGTTGGAAATGATCTTCAAATTTGCCCAGTGCCACCCCTGCCATGGCAGGGACACCTTTCGCTGTCCCAGGTGCTCCACTGGGCACTGCCAGGGATGCAGGGCAGCTCTGGGCACCTGTGCCAGGGTGTTGGGAGATTTAATTCCATTTGGGAGCCTTGGCACTGCAGAAACACCAGGGATGAAACCATGTGTGGGACACACGGACCCCTCATGTCAAAGGGGTGGGAGGTGGCTGGGGGTCCCTGGGGTGCTGGGCAGGGCTGCCAGAGCTGGCTTGGACACATGGACACCTCATGTTAAGGTGGCAGTGATTGTTCAGGAGCCACCAGGACATGGGCAGGGGCGCCAGAGCTGGCTGTGGGCACATGGAGCCACCAGGAGCCACCAGGACATGCCAGAGCTGGCTTGGACACATGGGCACCTCGTGTTGAGGTGGCAGTGATTGTTCAGGAGCCACCAGGGCTGCCAGAGCTGGCTGTGGATGCATGGAAACCTTGTGCTGATGTGGTAGTATTTCTCCAGGAGCCAGCAGGACATACCAGAGATGGCTGTGGACATATGGACACCTTGTGCTGAGATGACAGTGGTTCTCCAGGAGCCAGCAGGACATCCAGAACTGGTTCTGGACAGACGGACACCTCATGTTAAGGTGGCAGTGATTGCCCAGGAGCCACCAGGACATGGGCAGGGCTGCCAGAGCTGGCTCTGGGTGCATAGAAACCTTGTGCTGAGGTGGCAGTGGTTCTCCAGGAGCCACCAGGACATCCAGAGCTGCCTCTGGACATATGGACACCTTGTGCTGAGGTGACAATGATTGTTCAGGAGCCACCAGGACATGCCAGAGCTGGCTTGGACACATGGGCACCTCATGCTGAGGTGGCAGAGGTTCTCCAGGAGCCACCAGGACATGCAGAGCTGGCTCTAGACAGATGGACATCTCATGTTAAGGTGGCAATGGTTGCCCAGGAGCCACCAGGACATGCCAGGGGACCGCACGGAGCCCGGGTGCTGGCGCTGGTGGGTGGCAGAGCCGCCGGGGCCGGGGCTGGCAGTGTCACACGCTGCCATTGTCATTCCGCTCCAGCCGCCGCCTGCCTGCAGAGGAGAGCGCCTTTTCCCTTTTGTTCGCACTCAATTAGGCTGAGCTTTGAGGAGAAGATGGGAATGCTTAAAAGTCCCTTTTTTTTTGCCTCGTTCAGCCCGCACAAAGGGATGGTCTCGGGGGAGAGGCGCTCCCGCACGCGTTTTTAAGGATTCTTTTGACGTTCATTTGATTTTTGCAGCGGGAACCTGCGCTGTCTCTGAGCTCCCCACAAAGGCATGGCCTCGGGCTGTACAGGGGTTTCTAACCCGGGTCAGGGACCTCATGAATATTTTATAGGTGCTCAAACAGCGTCTCAGCCTTTGACAAGGCCGGGTCAGTGCCAGCGCCCTTCCTGGGAGGGATTGGCTCAAGGCAAGGCGCGCACAGCAAATGCACCGAGCCAGATCAGGGAGCAGGGATGCTGCAATCCAGCCCAGCAGATCAGGGATGCTGCAATCCAAACCAACAGATCAGGGAGCAGGGATGCTGCAATGTTACCCAGCAGATCAAGGAGCAGGGATGCTGCAATCCATCCTGGGAGGGGGCTCAGAGCATTGCTGTGCCCTGGGAGGGGGCTCAGAGCCCTGGGAAGGAGCTCAGAGCATTTCTGTGTTGGATGTTGTCGTGGCTGGATGTTTCCAGAAGGATTGGGAGCCAGCAATGATGGTCCTGGCCAGCAATCCTGGCCATGCTGAAGGATGGAATTCACCTCACCTGCTGGGAATAAAGGAGATCAGTGTTTCTGCAAGGCCAATCACCCTCTGGAGATGCTGTAACTCCCCATGTCCCTGTCACAGGGGCAGGAGCTGCTGGAGCTCAGAGTGTTGGCAGGGTGAGGGTGCAGGAAATGCAGCAATCTGTGCTAATTGCAGGGCTCAAACAAACACCTCATTTACACACACACACACACACACGAATGAATTGGCTCCTTTTGAGGGGAGCTGTGCAGTGAGGAGGCTGCACCTCTGGAACAAGGCAGAATTTCCTCCCTCCATCACTGGATCAAGGCAGAATTTCCTCCCTCCACCTCTGGATCAAGGCAGAATTCCCTCCCTCCATCCATGGAGGAGCTGCTGGTGGGGAGCCAATGCCCCCAGAGCAGGAGCTGGAGGATTAGCAGCTTGGCAATGGATATGGGCAGAGCAATAATCTGTGCAGTGATTAATATGGAGATGATTTTTGGATTAATGGGGATGCAGCAGAGCTGCCTGCTCAGGAGAGATGTTTGCGCTCTGCAGTTGGAACGCTGTGACCGTTACCTTAATGCCGTGATTAAATCCACATTTAAGGCACCTCATTAAATTAGAGTGTAAGAGTGAATTCTTACAACCCACAGCAGGAAATGCACTCAGGCCTGGTGGGTGAAGGATGCCAGAAGATCCCTGGAGCAGCTCTGGGGGTGTCTGACAGCTGCCAGCCCCACCTGCACTGCTCCCAGGTGTGGCTTCACCTCAGCTTTGATCCCCCAGCAGGGATCTGACCATGGTGGCACTGCCACGGTCACCCCTGTGCAGCTGAGGCACCGTCAGTGAGCTGCAGGATGACTCTTGAGCAGAAAAATCCGCTGCAAAGCACAGCTGAGGGGCTCCTGCCCTGCTCTGAAGTGCACTGAGCCCTGGAAACGAGGGGCTCTCACTTCAAAGAGGGGTTAAACGTGCAGGTGGATCCCTGACCTGTCTGCAAAGCACTGACCTAGAAGGGAAGGAGACTTTCTAGTGCTCCATGGGCTCCCCTGCAGCTCAAAGCTCAGCTCCCGTCCCCCTCAATTGCCTTTCTCTGCTCTGGGGATGAAAGCAGCCTTTGGCAGAGGGGATTGCAGAGCTGAGGCGCTGCAAATCCTCTCCTTCCAGCACAGCAAATGCTGCCCCAGCCCTGTGAGGCCCGGAGGGGCCCCTGGGTGTGTGCCCAGGCGTGTGCCCAGCCCCGTGCGCCCTGTGCTGTTTGTAGAACATTCCCGCGCATTTTCCGCTCGCTTTGGCAGCCACAGCTGCTCTGGGCTCTGGGCTCTGAGCACATCTGCACAGGTTCCACAGGGGAGGGCCCTCAGCTCCTCCTAACCCTGGATAAACCCTCTGAAACACCTCAGCTGGGACAGGGAATGGGTGTGGGTACATGGACAGCACACTCTGCACCCATGGCATGGAAAGCACACGCTGCACCCCATGGCATGGACAGCACACACTGCACCCATGGCATGGAGAGCACACACTGGGGCTCTCCTGCGGAGGAGGCCTTCAGGAGGGTTTGCCCTTCACTTATTTCAGCTTTAACTCCCTGGCTTTGCGTTCACCAAGCCCCAGCCGAGGTGCTTGAGCATTAATTGGTGCCGGCTGCTGAGCGAGGCTCATTAAGCAGCAGCTTTGGGGTGCAAGTGGCCGCTCACCGAGGCTGTAATGAGCAGGACCAGAGCTCCAGGACTGGAACTTCTCTCCCCCAGCATCTGTTGCCACAATTACAGCCCAGAGCCACAGGAGCAGCACACAAAAGAGCCCAGTGAGAGCAAAGAGGGGGCCAGCAGGGTTTATGGGGGAGCACCAGGCTGCAGTGGGGTCACCGAGGGGGTTTGGGGACATCCCTGCACACCCCACAGAGCAGGGCAGGGATTCCATCAGCGGCTGTGGGGGCTGCCAGGGGCTCCCCCCGGGCTGGGGTGTCGGCCACAGCAATTAGCGCCCTGCAGTGATTAATACAGCGCGATTTGTGCGTGCTGTAATTACAGGGATCGTTTGTGCAGGCGGGTGATGGCAGCGGGACCCTCCTGCTGCTGGTGCCGGGTGCCCCGGGGGCAGTGCCCGACCCGTGCTGGAGATGCAGGAGGTGCAGGGGATGCAGGGGATGCTCGGGATGCAGGAGGCGCTCAGAATGTGGAGGTGCTCGGGATGCAGAGGTGTAGGGGATGCAGAACACCCAGGGGATGCAGAAGATGCTCGGGATGTGCAGCTGTTCGGGATGCAGGAGGTGCTCGGGATGCTCGGTCCCGCCGCTCCGGCTGCCATCTGGTGGCTTCCCAGGGTTCGTTTTTCCGCTCCTGGAGCAGCTCCCGAGTTCTCCGAGCCGGGCTAGGAGAGCAGCGCTTTGGAGGCTCTGGAGGGATCGCAGGGATTTGCACTGGGTGGGGCCTGACGCCGGATTTCTGTCGGTTGGTATCAGTTTGCTTTGTTCCAGCACTTTCTGACGCGGTTTGGCTCAGCTGTCCCCTGTTCGTGGCCCGAAGGCGCCCCTGACCCCGGGCACAGACCCTGACCCAGCCCTGTCTCTGCAGCTCGGGAGGTGCCAGGGATGAACCCCAGGACGGGGGTTTGGAATGATGATCTGTGATGTCCCGGCCTCCCAGCACAGCTGGCAGCTCGGATCCTGATCTGTAACAGAGCAAACAGCAAACAAAACAAATAAAAATAAAAAATCCTGATTTATGCACAGAGGCAGGGGGGTGTAAATGGACTGGCTCTAAAATCTGAAAGCTTGGCCTCACATTGTCACCCTGGGGCTGGGACAGGGCTCTGTGTCCTTCTGCTTCTGAGTTTTAAGGGGTTTTTTTGCCTCATTTGGAAACGAAGGATAAAATTAAGTGGGAACTCATGAACTCAGAGGGATGGTCTCACCCCAAAGCGCTCTGGGGGCTGTGGATCAGCCCTTGGAGCTGCAGAGCAGGACTTGGGCTCTGAGGGCCAGCAAGGGCTGGATTTTGGAGATGTCACCCTGTTCCAGATGGGATGGGATCCCCTCAAATCACAGCCACGACCCTGCAAGGACCAGCTGCTGCTGTGGCAAAAGGAAACCCAATAAATGAATGGGATAAAATGAATTTTAGAAACTGCATGGGCCGCTCCGAGTGTGCTCCTCTGGGGTGAGTGATGGGAACTCCCTGCAGGGAACATTCCCGATTCAAGCAGGAGCATCCTGCTCCCACCTGGGCTGCTCCCAGAGGCTCAGGAAGGCACATCAGAACAAACCTGACCCTCTCCAAGGCAGCCGATGCTGCAAAGGTCAAAAGAAATGACTGACGAGCAGAAAAGTACATGCTAATATTTCTCCAAGAGGAGGAAGAATTACACATAATGGGTGTAATATTCAGAGAGAGAGAGCACAGCCTGGTGACTGATGCCAGCATTTTAAAGGCACTTAAGCCTTAAATTTCCCCTTGATGAAAGTTATGTCATGTCACTCTGACATGGGTTGTGGGGGAAGTGTCACCAAAACTGAACCAGGGGAGTGCCAGGGAAAAGAGCAGGAGCAGAGGGTGCACAGATACCCCTGAAAAGTGTGCTCAGCACAGCTCCAGCCCCTGCAGGCTTTTATTGTCCTTTTTCCTGCAAAAAAGAGCCCCCAAATTCCCCTCTGTGCTGCAGCAGCTGGTTCTGATCATCACCGAGAGCATCACACCCTCGGCTTGGACACGGCCAAGGGTGGGACCTGTAAATCCTGAGCTTTGCTCCAAGCCCGCCGTGTTTGTGTCAGATTGTTGTGAAATGAGGAGCTGGGGATGTGAGAAATTCAGGATTTGGGCAGGAATGAGGAGCTGGGGCTGTGAGAAATTCAGGGTTTGGGTAGGAATGAGGAGCTGGGGCTGTGAGAAATTTGGGATATGGGCTGAAATGAGGAGATGGAAGTGTGAGAAATTCAGGATTTGGGCAGGAATGAGGAGCTGGGGCTGTGAGAAATTCAGGGTTTGGGCAGAGGATGCAGGGTGAGCACCAGGTACCCACCCCAGCACCTCTGCTCTGAGCAGGGAGCAGCTCCAAAAACCCTTCTGATTTATTGATCTCTGAGCTGGGCACACAAAAACCCCAACAGGACAGTAATCAAAGTGATAAACTTTATGCTTTTCTATCACAAAAAAAAAAATAATTGTTCTGCCTGAGCATCATTATCCCAACATTCTTCTTCTCCTGTGTCACTTACTGAAAATAAAGGTTCATTTCTCCCATTATAATGAGCTACACTTTCAATAATTCACAGGCAGTTTTTTACTGGGCTTTATTTTTTAATCTTCATCACAAGGTTATAAAATTTGTGCCACTTTCCTGAGTGTTCCTGAAGGATCAGCAGGAGGAGAAGGGAAGTGAAGATTTGCTGCAGTTCATTTAGTGGGGTTTTCCTGTGCTCTTCTGCAACTATTATTATTATTATTATTATTATTACTGTTTCCAGTACCTACTACTGAGGGAAGACTTGGAATGGAATTTGAGCCCAAAGATCCCTTTCAGGCTGTTGTTTCAATGACAATATTTTCTATTCCTCATTACTTTGATACCTGCAGAAATCTCTGAAGCAGTGAAATCCTTATAAAACCATTCCAGGCTAAAAAATTACTTTTTTCTCCCCCTCTCTTTGTATTGTTTCTTACCTGGTTTGATGTATGATACCTTCATATATGCTCTGTGTATACATATTTAATTTTCCATGCAGAAAGTTCTGCCTGTCTCCAGGAGCAGGTTGTGGAACTCCTGTGACATTAATCTGGGAGCATCATGAATTATGGTGCTATTTCTGAGCGCTTTCTTCATCTATATGGAATGATTATTTGACACAACAGCCGTTCAATATTGTTGGAATAATTATTATGCTTGTTTACTACATCAATTTCAGCTGTTATCATGGATTCTTTGAAATGCTGGATAATTACATAAATAATTAGGAAACAGTTTTTCAGCGCATTTTAGGGCAAAGCAGAGCTGCTGATCTTTTATCTACCCAGGACAGAAACTTGGGAGAAGAGGAGGGAATCCATGGCACCATGGATAGGTGGTTTTCCATAAATTCCCACTGTTTGTTGGCTCCTCCTCATCTTCCCTGTGCACATCCCTAAAATCATGGCATGATCTGGATATTTCCGCAACTCAAATGAGTTAAAATGGGTTTTTCTGACCAGAACGGTGCCTTGTGTCTGGCACCAGCCAAGAATTGGGAATTCCTTGGGATCCCATGGGCACAAAGCCCCTCTGGGCCCTTCCCTCTCCCTGTGCTCTGCCTGGCAGGAACACAGCACTCTATTGATCCTGAATCTCCTGGGGGGTCATTAACACATCATTAATTAGCACAGAGGCCCAGGGGAGGGGTCAGCACCTTCACTGCTATTCCCAAACTCATGACCTTCTTCTGCCCTAGAAATGGAATTTTTTACCTCTCTTTTTAAGAAAGAAACCAGGGATGGGTGTGAGGAGTGGTGTGGGCAATCTGGAGAAGATGGAATTCCTTAATTTGAGAAGGATGGGGGGAAGGATGGACCTGTGTCACCTGCGTCACCTATGTCACCTATGTCACCTGTGCCACCTGTGCCACCTGTGCCACCTGTGCCACCTGTGCCACCTCTGGCAGCCCAGGGATGGGCAGCACAGGCTCTGCTGGGCGCTGGAGCTGCAGCCCTGGCTGCCTCAGCCCAGCACTTTGAACATTTAATGAGAATAAATCAGGTTTGAACGAGGCTCCGTGAGCGTCGCGGGGAGGATCCGAGCCCAGCTCTGCCTCCTGATTGAATTTTCCTGCCTTTGTTTAAACTGCTCTGCGCTGAGGGGAGGCAGCAGCACCCCCTGAGCTGTGAGACCCCCCAGCCCTGGCCCCCTCCCCGTTTTTGGGGACATCTGGTGCTGTCAGCTGAGCAGCTCCATCACGGCTCCCCTCGCCGCCACCGGGAGACGCGGCGGAACAAAAACAAAAGACGTGACAAATTTGTCCTTTTCTCTTTCATAATTAACCAAAATATCTCGTTGTGTAGCAAAGCGTGGCTCCTAATTAACAGACAGGCGAGAGGCTATTTTTAAAATCCAGACCCCCAGTAATTATATTTGCAGCAGAGAATGATATTTCAGTCAAATGCGACAGACAGTGAGCCAAGCTCCCATGCGAGGCAATTAATATTTCACACCTGCCAAGCAAATCAGTGGCAGGGAGGGGAGGGGATGGCATTGATGCTGCACTGGGGGGGCCCTGCCTGTTCATGGAACACCAAAAATCCTTCACTTGGCTCTGGGGTGGCCGCTGAAGCAGCACTGGCTGCTGGTGGGACAAAGAGAGTTGGCCAAAATGGCCAGCAGGAAATAGAATGGGATGAAGGTCCATGGGAAGGCTGGAATGGGGAGAAAATAACCAGGAACTGGAATATCAGCCCTGCCTGTCCCAGCACAAAGTTATTTTTGCTCTCCTGGCCCCTGGGGGCTGGAGCACACCAAGGGTTTGGGCTCCTGTCCTGCTCCAGGAGCTCCTCAGGCTGCATCTCCACAGCAGCATCTTCCTCTCCCATTTTGGAAACAAAAGCCTCTCTTTCCTTCCACTGGCTGTGCAGCCCAGGATTAATCTGCCCTCTGTTAATGGATAATCTGTCAGCCCTGGGATGCTCTGGAAGCTGGGAGGAGGTTCAGGGGGCTGTGGTGCCATCTGCTCGACCGGGAGGGTTTGGAAAGCTGACGTTCCATTTGTTCTGCGCGATTCGGCGGCGGATTGTTCTCCAGATTCCAAAATAATTAAGGGAATCAAACAGCAGAAAGAAGGATGGCAAGGAGGAGGAGGAGGCAGAGGGAGGGGAGGCAGCTCTCGACCTGTGCTCTGGGTGGGGCTTTGCTGTGCTTTGTTCCCGTGCTTGGCAATAAAACTCCTCAAGCAGGGAGCAGCAGGGTGATCCTGGAGCACAGCACAGCCACAATTATCCCTCATTCCTGGGTAATTGTGAAGCTGCTGTGTTTAACAAGGGGCTGGTCTGGGGAAGGGGCTGTGTGGGTTCCTCTCAAACACTCCAAAGTGCCCCGGGCACTGCAGCTCTGGAAATTTCCCTTCCAAATCCTGGAGGAGCCTGGCCCAGGCAGGAGCCTCCATTGACCTCCTGCCACCCTCCTAATGAGAAAAGATGATGGTTAAACTCCAGGGGGAGGAAAAGCAAACAAACCTCCTTCCCTCCACAAAAACAAACCTGCAAACCTGTAACAATTAATCTGAAAGCAGCCAGGAGAGGTCCCAGGACGGGCTCTGCATTTCCAAGGCTCTCTCTGAAGCGCTGCTGCTAAGTGATGGAGCCTGAGCCTGCCCACATCGATCGTGTGGCCTTTGCCACCCCGGAGCTTTCTGTAAATGATGCAGTGTCACCTCCCATCACCAACCCTGAGATAACAGATGGGGCTGGGGGGAGCTGTGTCCCACAGGATTGAAGGGAAAGTCCTTTTAGGTGGAAAAAACATCAGTTCAGAGCATTCCTCATCCCAAACTCCCCGTGTGAATTCCCTCAGTCCTCCCTCAGCCAAAGCCACACTGAGCAGCACTGGTGACTCTGCTGTGGCCACCAAGGTGCCACCCTAAGCATGGAGGGGACAAAAGGAAAAATTCCTCCCTGGGCCCGAAACCCTTCCAGCTGCTCTGGGAGCACCCAGAGTCCTCAACTCTATTCCTACAAGAAGTTCTGCACCTTGGTTGTTCCTAATACACTTTTTAATTCTCCCATAAATATATTTTTTTCACCACAGGACTGAGAAGAAAAGTTTTGGGTGGTGCCCACGGTTTGGATGCCTTTTGATGGAATCACAGAGTTATAGAATGGCCTGGGTGGGAAAGGACATTAAAACTCATCCCACTCCACCCGTGCTATTGCAGAGACACCTTCCACTGCTCCCAGCCCTGCCCAGCCTGGCCTTGGGCACTGCCAGGGATGGGGCACCCTGTGCCAGGGGCTGCCCACCCTCACAGGCAAGGATTTATTCCCAATATTCCAGGTTCATTCCCAGAATACCAGATTTATTCCCAGTATTCCATCCAAACCCCTCTCAGTGCTTCCCCTCAGCAGCACCATGTGAGACACCCCGAGATTTGTGGGCTAAAGCAGCACAGAGATTTTAAATGCTAATTCTGTGGGATGTTCCCATTGAATGTGCCTGTCCTGTGAGTCCCACTCCCCCTGAGCTGCCCCTCTCTCCCCTTCCCAGGAGGTTTCACTGGATACCATCCTCTTCCATATGCACTTTGATTGCAGTGATCCTGGGAGCTTTTTGTTCTATTATTCACCACGGGTCTGTGTTGTCTGCGCTTATTATGAGCCATCAGAAGGTACCTGGGAGTCTGCAGCCTTGCCAGCCACTCCTATTGTACAAACACATCAATAAATAAGTGGTGTCTGAATTTAGCTGTGAGCTCGGAGCTGCTGGCAGGGCCCTGTCATTTTTTCAGGTCATCTGGCACTGCAGCTGAAATAGTTCTGCTGTTGCATCCTTCCCTTCAGGAGACAAGCAAAGCAGTGGCTCTGAGGTCCCTGTTCCTTTTCTGTTTATCCCTCCAAGAACAAGGAGAGGACTTCAAGGCCAGACAAAAGGAGGTTTGGGAGGCAGAGCAGAGGGGCAGAGCAGCAGGAGTCAGTAATGACCGAGGATGCTCCCGGCCCTGCATCTGAGCAAATCCTCCTTTGAAACTGGGAAAGCCTCTTCCCTCCGGGGCCTCATTTCCCAGGTAAAACCAGCAGCACTTTGTTATCAGCAATTGCCAGGGTGGATCAGGAGCCCTGTGCAGCCCCTTTCCCTTTCTGCTGCCTCTGCTGTGTTCACCTCCCTCTGCAGCTCCAGCAGCACCTGCCACTGAGCTGTTCTTTCTTTATTATAAATTAATAAAGCCATTCCTTTATTTCCCAATCACGGTTTTGGTTTCTCTCTCACAAACACCACCAATTTTATCATTTACTAGGAACTAATATTTAAATTAAAATATTTAATAATATTAAATATTAAAACAATATATAATAACTATATTATATAATCACTATACAATAATAATTAACATCTAATTAATAATTAATTATTATATCATTAATAATTAAAATAACAATCAATAATTATTTTAATAATCAATACTAGTAAATATTTAAAATATTAAATAATAACTAAATTATTAGATTAATAATAATTAATCTAATTAATTATTTAATATTAAATATTAAAATCTTAAATAAATCTTAAAGTATTTAAATTAAATGTTTAAATTAAACCATATATCCTTACATTATCCAAATCATTTGTCATCAATACACTTCCAATTAACCTTCCTCTATATTTCCTAGTATCAAAAGCAATAACCAAACACCACCAAAGTTGGGGATTTTTTTAGGCTGTGCTTCCTTTGCATGAATTACAGCTGGAGAGGGGGGATCTCCCTGGAAACATGAATCCAGCTCCTGCATGTTCCTATGACATCCAAAAACGGAGAAATAAATTGCAATTAGCAGCTGCAGACCTGGATGGAGGAGCCAATCTTCGCCCTGAATTACCAGACTTATGCTTTAATGATTTTTATCGTGTTTCTTGGTGCTGCTGTTTATTATTGTTAAACATTTTGGAGGGGGCAGCAATGGAAAGCAATCAATGAAATCGGGTTAATGAGAATCTGACACCACCTGATGGATGGGGACAGGAATGTCCAGCTCTGTCCTCTCCTCTCTGCCCTCCCACCTTCCTGCAGCTCCTTCTTGCTCCTGGGATGTTCAACTCATTTTGGAACAGTCAAACTAATGGGGAAATTTCCAGAAAAATAAAATTTTGAGGGTGGCTTGGTACCTCAACTGCCTAAAATCACACGTGGTGCATCTGATGGCACACAGGGGTTCAGCTGCACCCTGCAGAGATGGGAAATTCACTCATTTACTCTTCCCAAGGGATTATCATCAAATTCCAGGATGGTTTGGGTTGGGAGGAACATTTAAAATCCCCCAGTTGCATTCCTGCCATGGGCAGGGCCTCTTCCATTCCCTCAGGTTGCTCCAAGCCCTGTCCAGCCTGGCCTTGGACCCTTCCAGGGATGGGAGAGCAATTGAAATATTTGGTTTAGAATTAAAACCCACATATATATATATATGGTTAATACATATATTTTTTTATTTTTACCTTGAGCAAATTCTTGCCTCTTCAAAACCCTTCCAACTGCATTTAACTGCGCTCTGCTATTCATCACCCCCTTGCACAGATACTACTCAGCCACTCACACACAGCAGAATCATTTCTCCAAGAGAAACAGCTGAAAAAAAACCCTTCAGAATCTCAGCATTCTGCTCTTCAGATCATACATTTTATTCCAAAAAGCTCTTGGAAATGTTAAAAAAAAAAAAAAAAGAAAAGGAAAAAAAAGAAAGATGCATGGCCGCTGCAAGTCTAACACACTGTTAATAAAAGTGGTCTATTAAAACAAATTGCCCACTATGATCATCCTGCTAAAATCAATATCTTCAAATAATAGAGCAAATACCAAGTGCACACAAGGCTGCAGGCAGGCAAACCATCTGCTGGAGAGATTGCTGAGGAGTTTTGTGCCTGAAACTTTTTCTCTGAGGCTGCTGCTTCAAATGGAACCAGGGGATGCTCATTTGGTGCCTCTGCGTGGGCTGGGAAAAATGTGGATTGTATGATTGGCTTTTGGAAATAATAAAATGAATAATATATGTGTTATGTTAGAAAGTTATGCTGTATTAATCCTTTCAAATAGTGTGTTAAATATAGTTTTAAGTTCTAAGCTAATATTAAAATAGAAACTGTGCAGTGTAAGATGCTTTTCTAAGATGCTCAAGGAATGGAGAAGATAATCAAGAAATTCTTCACACAGAGATGACAGCAGCAAGACACTAAAATCTCAAATTAAGAGCTCTTACCTCCTTATTGGGAAAGACCAGACTTGGAGGGACCAAAATGGATTTACAAGATGAGGGGGAAAATATAACCATAACCAAAAAAATCTCTAGTTTATAAAGAATGTATGCATCATGTATTGCATGTATTAAATGCAACAGGCTGCTGCTTTTAAAGGTTAACCCTTTGTTAACAAGCCATTCATAATTCTTTACTTTTTTATTGTCCTTTATTGTCTTAACTCTGATTGCAATAATAATAATAATAATAATAATAATAATAATAATAATAATAATAATAATGTATTTTTGTTTTATATACTATATATTTTATTATGTATTTTATTATATATATAATATTTATATAGTATGATAATATATAATATTATAATATATACTATAATATTATATAACATTATATATTATATAATATATAATATATATTATATAATATATAATATATATAAATAATATATAATATATAAAATAGAATATATTTATAATATATAATATTATATTATATTATAAATATACTAATTTATTATTGTTGTTGTTATTATTGTTGTTGTTATTATTACCATTTATTATTATTATTACAATTTTATTATTATTAAACTTTTAAAAAATTTTAAAACAAGTGTTTGGCAATTTTCACACGGGCCATTCCCAGCTCTTTAATCCCTGCCAGGGGCAGGCTGTGATGGGAATCAAGGATTTGAGTGATTTTCCATGAAATTCTGCCCCAGAGGAGCATTCTCCTGCAGCAGCACCAGAGGGGGAGCAGGTCAGGAGGAATTGCCTAAAAGCCAAGGTGAGAAGGGGCAAACCCTGCAGCCTGCAGGGAGGGGATGCTTTCCCAGCCACAGGAACAGGGTTTGGGTGGGAAAAGAGGAATTCTGGCGCAGGATGAGGCGGGAGATGCTCGCTGCACTGACCTGGAAACAGTTGGAGCAGCAGAGGCAGGAAACCAGGCAGGCTGCCCCAGCCCCAGGGCTAAATACAGCCCTTTGTTGTGCTGGGATGGAATCCCTCCTGGATTTGGGACGGGAAGAAGGAGGTCCCTGGAGATGCTCTCTCCTCATCAGCACGGCAAAAGCGCAGCTGAGGGGGCAAGAAAATCCTTCAACAGCCCTGAAACTCACCCAAAAATCCCCTCAGATGGTGGGTTTGGTGCTGTGGGGGGAATGGCTGTGGCTGAAATGCTGGGAATGCCCAGAGGAGAAAAACCAAGGATTCAGGGGGACCTTTAGCAGCTCCCAGTGTCCCCAGCACCCTGATGGGCAGCGAGGCACAGCCAGGGCTCCTCAGGACAGCCTGGTGTACAAATGCCATTACACCACCCAGCAAATCCCAGCGCCATGAAACCAATGGATGACAAGTCTTAAAGGAAATCACAATTAGGGTGATGCTGCTGGGGCAGCTTTGCCCTTTTTTAGGTGAATCCCATCTGTCCATCCCTCAGGAACTGAATCCCATCCCTCCATCCCTCAGGAATTGCCTGCTCAGGGCAGAGTTTGTGTTCTCCTGCACAGAACCAAAGGTTCCAGGAACCCAAGGACCAGGATTTTGTGCTGCACCAAAGCAGACGTGATCCCAACAGCATTTTCCTAGGAAAAACAACCCAAACTTCACTAAATCCCATTTTATTTGCAGCTCCATGCTCTGCCCTGGCTGCCCACCATTCCCAGGAGCTGCATCTCCTCCTGCAGCATCTCCTCCTCCTCCAGCAGCAGTTTTTGGGGGCTGATCCAGGAGAGGGGAGTCATTTCCAGAAGGAGCTGCTCTGTCTGGGAATGGGGCAGTCTGCTCTGCTGAGGGTTGGGATGCAGAATTTGTGTCTTTTGGGGTTTCCCATGGTGTGCTTTGCTCCACGTGCCTCTGAAGTGCTGTGGGGAGTTATTGCTCACTCCAGTTAAGTGGGAAAGTTTCTAAAATGCTTTGGGACCCGTGAGTGGCACTGGGGAGGTGGGTGCAAGGCTGATTTATTTGATAAAAATTTATTTTATTTATTCCTGTGCACAGGAATAGCCCCCAAACACTGCACATCCTCTGGGCCAGCAGTGCTGCTGCCCTGGGGGGATGGTGGCAACGGGATTATTTCATCTGTCCGAAATAGCAGCTTTCAAGAGGTGAGGAAATGACTGCACCAAAACCATTGTGTGCCATCTGCCTGCTAAAATACTTATAGAAAACATGTTTCCTGGCATATAGCTTCCCAGCCATATGTCTATTGCATCATTCACAATTAAATTCAATCACCCCCAAACGCTTGGACAGGATCCCAGCCCCTGTGAGCGATCCTTCATCGCTGTGCTGCACAAAATTTGGACACTTGATCCCCCAAATGCTGGGCTGGAATTGGCTCAGGCGTTGCTAACCTGATACAGCTGATGCTGAGTGCTGGGAGATAATTCAAGGGCATGTTCCTCATTGTGGGCTTGCAATTTCTGCATATAAAAATGTGTTGGGGCTCCGAGAGAAAGGAAATAATTCTGCAGGATTTGCCCTCAACACGCTCGAGTCAGCTGGATCCGTGAGAAAAGGTGTGTCCCACTCATGGAATCAACAGAATAACCAAAGGAACAGCTGGATAACTGGGATATTTAGGATACGCTCAGAGCTGTGTGCACAGGAACATCCAACAACAAAGCCTGGCCTCTCTGTGTTAGGCTGGGTCAGATTTTTGTCACCTGAGGGTCCCAGTGCCACCACCCTGTGCCCAGCACAGCAATTCCTGTGCCCCAGGGATGGCCAGGATGGATGGAAGCACCCCTAGATCTGCCCACAGCAATCCTCTGAGGACATTTGGTTAAAGAATTATCTTAATAAGTCACTTATTTTGTGGGTTTGTGGCTCTTGCTTGCAGGAAATGTTGGATTTCCCTGTGCTCAGCTGAGCCACTCTCCCAAAAGGAGCTCTGTGGGATGGTCTGTGCATAAATAGGAATGAAATCCCACATCTCTGACACAGGGAATCATTCCAGCCCAATCCAGCTTCCACTGGAAACCAAACCCAGCAGCTTCCCCTGCACGGTGTCTGCCAGACCCAGCCATGGCCTATTTTTAGTCCAGCTCTCTATTTCTGGCTGGTTTTGAAAGGTGAAACAAACCCAGCAGCCAGACCTGGATGATCCTGTTGGTTTCTTTGCCCAGGAGCAGCCTGGGCTGTGGAAATGTCCCTGTCCCCAGCAGGGTGCAGTGGGATGGGCTTTAATGGCCCTTCCAACCCAAATTCCTCTGCGGATCCATCACTCTGATTTTCAGTCATGTTATTCAACCCAAATTCTCACTTCCATAGACAAAAACATATCTGTTATTTAAATAAGACTCTTGTCTCACTTTGCCTTTCACATTTCATCTCTGAATTCATTTTCTGGGCTGACATGCAATGTAAAACCTGGTTACACACTGAGTCAGGCGCTTCCCAATGTGTGTGTGTGTGTTTGAGGGAGGAAAAAGGGGAAAAAAGGGAAAAAAAGGGAAAATTCTTGGTGGGGGCTGCTGGAGTCAGCGGGGCTGTGCCCACACTCAGCTTTTACACCACATTTTACCTGGATATTTTGGATTTTCATAGAGCTGTGTGTCTCTGTCAGTCAGTAATGGATTACTGAACATAACAGAAATCTTTATATAGATGTTGGAGCCCTTTGCTGAGCCACAGATGTTTCCTTCCAAGAAACATTTTCCTGCCACAGAACCAGGGAAGGCTTTGAGTTGGAAGGGACATTTAAACATCATCACATCCAGCTCCTGTACTATGCTTAAAGCAAAAGCTACTGGAATTTTGTCCTACAATAAATGTGGAAATACCATTTGAGGATTTCTTTGTAGGTAACATCATCCTGTTCTCTTTTTTTTGTGTTTTTTAATCCTTTTCTGGCTGTAGCCAAACAATGGCCATTCCTGCTCATGGCAGGGGTTTGCAGTGAGTTTTTGGGTTCCTTAAAACTCAGAGCAGTTTCTGTGATTCTGTGTCTGTAGAAGCACTCAGGAACATCCAGGAAAAGATAAAACATTGAGTAAGAGCTTCCTCATCCTTCTTTCCACAGCTTTCTTTCCTGTCCACCTCATTTTTCAATTTCCTGTTCCCAGCGACTCCTTTAGTCACCTCATCATCCAGCTATAAAAGAAAAGATGGAATTAATACCCAACTGGAGCTGAGTTTCCCAAGTGTTCATCTCTTATTTTTTTTATACCTAAAGGCCATAATTTGACTCCCAGGCTGGTTTGGGTTGGAAGGGTGATTAAGGATCCTCTCATTCCACCTTCCTCTATCACAGATAGGGGCAAATCCCATCCAAATCCCATCTGGCCTGGAACATTCCAGGGATGGACATTCCCATGTGAGGACACAGAGCATCCCTCATCCTGCCCTGCCTGAGCTTCCCACGTGTGCCTGCAGTGCAGAACCAGAGCCAAGTTTCCCATTTGGGAAATAAAACTGCAGCCAGGGCTCTGTGCTGCTCCCAGGGCTCCCACAAAGCATCCCCAGCGAGCTCGGGGAGGTTCCTGCTCTCCCACCCTGCTCCTGCTTCAGGTTCAATCCAAAGAGTTTTGCCAGAGTTCCTGCTTTCCCATCCTGCTCCTGCTTCCATGCCAAAACTTCTTCCTTTTGGTTTTTTCCTTGCCCCAGACCTTCTCTAACCCATCTGCTTCGTGCTCCCTGTTTGACTGGAGTTGATTTAGTGGAGCTAATGGAGTCACTTCTGCTCAGCTCAGCGATGATTTCACATCCTTCAGTTCCCTGCCTAATTTGCTGGGAAAATCTCTGATTCTGAAGCCCATTTCCAGCATTCCCCTGTTTCCCACGGTGCCAGGACCACACTTGGGGCTCTCTGGGCTGGACCTGGCTTTCTCCACATCCCTGCTCTCCTCGGGCTGTGCTTGCTCTGCTCTGAAGGAGCTCAGCTGCACTTTGGGCTGCAGTCCCTGCCTCCAGCTGCACCAGGCTGTGTCCCTGCCCTCCTTGGACAGGAAAGCAGCAGCCCTCAGGAAAGAGTTAATCCCAGGCAGCCTTTGGGATCCTTTGCTGGGGAGAGGGCTGATCTTTTGTTTGTTTTGAAGCTGCTGGCAGGAAAGCGGGGAGGAGAAAATTACCTAAGTGATAGCGAGGTTGCCACGAACTGTATAAAAACTGGGAAATCAAAGCCCAGAAACTCCACCTCGCCGTCCCGGAGCACAAGCACAACCCCTGAAGAGAAACCCACCCCAGCAGCTTCGAGTGATCTCAAAGGCTTGAACTCCAACCAAGCCGCATGAGCTCAGAGCTGCTGCGGGACTGAGCAGCCCAGGAGCTGCCCCGGAGCGGGGAAAGGCTTTGGGAATCCCACAGCCATGGAGTGGGGGCAGCTCCTCTGCATCTTCTGCCTGCTGGAGCTGGCTGGTGAGTACTGATGGCCCCAAGGCCGGGTGGCAGCAGGGACAGGGCGTGGGGCAGCTCCTCAAGATGCTCCTCCAGGAGTTTGGGGTTCAGTTCCACCCCAAAACCTCAGAAAGGGACGGGAACGGGGATAGAACTGCCCAACAAACTCCTGGGAGCAGCAGACGGGGGGAAGATGCTTCTCCAGGAGTTTGGGATGGGGATAAAACTACCCAACAAATTCCTGGGAGCAGCAGCTTGGGGGAAGATGCTTCTCCACGAGTTTGGGGTTAATTTCCACCCCAAAACCACAGAAAGGGACAGGAATGGGGATAAAGCCCCCCACAAACTCCTGGGTAACACGAGGAGATGTCCCTGCACACAGGCAGAGTGCAGCCACAGTTCAAGCTGTCTCTCAGCCTGCTCTGGTGTAAATGAGCCACGCTTTTGTTTTTGTGGTTGGAACTAAACATTTGCTGAAAATCAAATGAGCCTCCATAAATATTAAAATCTCCTATTGCAGCTCTTCAAATATTCATCGTGCGAAGCGATGAATAGCAGCGCCGAGATTTTCTCTAGGTGCTGCTTTTTAAAGGGTTGTGTTTTAGGGAAATATTATCATTTTTGTCCCAAACCCAACAGCCATGAGGTAATAAAAAAGGACTAAAAAAGTGAAGCAGCGCTCTGTGTGTTGCCTGGTGTGCTGGGACAGGAGCCAGGAGCCTGCGGGTGTCTCCTCAAATGTGATTTTTCTCTTACTCACACGAATGGGAGCGAGGAGATCTATTGCAGGAATTCACTGGGTTTTGTTCTCCTGTTTCACAGAGCTCCTTTCATGCTCCCCTGGCTGCCCAGGTAAATTGCTCACCTGAGCCGCTGGCTGACCCTCCAGTCTGTGTTAATTTGAAAGGAATTGAATAAAAAACCCAATTTTGTGTGAGAAAAATGGCATTCAGGGCTGTGTGGTTGGGCTGAGCCAAGCGAGGGTGTGAGACAAAGGTGTGAGGCAAAGCTTGAGCTTCAAACCTCCAGCTCCAAACCCTGAGTACAAAACAAAAGTGATGGAAAAGGGATAAAAAGCTCAGATTTTGGAAGGATAAAGCTTGTGGGCAGCAGAGGCTTCAATGCTTTGTGCAAAATGTGCCTGCCCTTCATTCCTGCAGGATATTCCTGCCTGCAAGGTGGAGGGGTTTGGCTTCTCCTCGGTGTAACTGCTGGGAAAATCCTCCCTGGGGCTCTGCTGGTTCCTCAGCCCCTGGGGAGTCCCAGAGGATCCATCCAAGGCTCCATTTGAGCAGCTGCCCTGGAAATCCCAGCTCTGCTTTGGGCTGGGGCTGCTCCTGGCAGCGCTGCTGAGGGTGGAGCAGCTGCCAGGGCTCCTCCAGCTAAAGGAACGGGTTTTACAGGGAAAACCCACACTGGGACAGGGGCAGGAGCCTGCAGGTGTGGTGTGGGGCTGTGCTGAGAGGAAGATGCAGTTTGGGCTCGGGGATGCAGAGCCTGGTCCAACGCCATGGAGAAAATCCCCTGGGAAAGCCCAAATCCCTGGAGCTGCTCCCTCTGCCTGGTTCCTTGGGGTTCCTCCCCATTTCCAAGGAAGGGTTTGCAGCCACCCCTGCTCTGCAGAGTGCTCTGCAGTTCCCAGCCCCTCCCAAGCCCCTGGGAGGATGCTGTGAGCAGCCTGTGTTGGAAAGCTGGGGATGGATGAAGCACATGGAGAGCTGTCCTGTGCTTGTCTCACAGTGAGCATGGAACTGGGAGGCTGGCTTGTATTTGTACCTAATGAAAACACTTTACTCTTTCACTTAACCTTTCATCTTTCTTCTTTATATGTTTTTCATTCCTCTCTGCCAACCCTGACTTTTAGAAAAATCTCTTTTCTTGCCATTTTCACACGTCCTTTCCTTCCTCCACTCCTTCTGCAACACTTACGAAAGTCCTGAACATCAGGAAAGGAAAAAGAGACTTTAAAGCTTCCAGCTGCTCGAGTTTAACATCCTTTGGAGGCTGCTGCTCCAGCCAGGAGAAATCCCAGCCCCGGGAAGGTGCTGGGCTGCCCCAGAGGCCCCGGCCCCAAGGCAAGGCTGGAACAGCAGCTGGGCTGTGCTCGGGGGGCTCCCCCGGCCCCCGGCCCCGGCCCCACACCCACATCCTGTCTGGGCCAAGGAAAAGGGGGAGGGGAGGCGTTTTTATCAGATATTTCCAGAGGGAAGAGGGCTCCACCCGCTTGAATTCCTGCCACATGGCTGGGAGCTGCAGAGGCATGAGTAATGCCGGCTGGAGGGCTTGGAGGGGCTGCTGGGGGGGAGCCGGGGCTGGCTGCGGCCCCAGGGCTCTGCATCCCGGCCCAGAGATCCCTTCTTGCATCCCACAGCTCCATTCACCCTCCTCTCCTGCATCCCAGAGCTCCCATCCTGCATCCCACAGTTCATTTACCGTCCTCTCCTGCATCCCACAGCTCCAGAGCTCCTCTTCTGCATCCCACAGCTCCATTCACCGTCCTCTCCTGCATCCCAGAGCTCCATTCACCCTCCTCTCCTGCATCCCAGAGCTCCCATCCTGCATCCCACAGTCCATTTACCGTCCTCTCCTGCATCCCACAGCTCCAGAACTCCTCTTCTGCATCCTACAGCTCCCTTCACCCTCCTCTCCTGCATCCCAGAGCTCCTCTCCTGCATCCCACATCTCCATACCCTCCTCTCCTGCATCCCACAGCTCCAGAGCTCCTCTCCTGCATCCCACAGTCCATTTACCCTCCTCTCCTGCATCCCCAGAGCTCCTCTCCTGCATCCCAGAGCTCCTCTCCTGCATCCCACAGTCCATTTACCCTCCTGTTCTTCATCCCATGGTTCCTCACCCTCCCCTGCAGCCCTGGACCAGCAGTGCCCTTGTGCCAGCCCAGGGCATCCCATCCCAGAGCTGGGGAACAAACTCAGTTTCTGGCAATAATCTCTGTTAAAGGCAGAGCTGAGGAGCTGCCCAGGTGCCCAAGGAGCCCAAGGCTGAGCAGAGGCTCTGCCAGAGGTGAACCAGGGGATCTGAGGCAGGAGCAGATCTCAGGTCCTGCCCAGAGGTTCCCAGTGGGATTCAGCTCCCTCAGTCCTGTTCCTGTAGGTCAGGACTGGGATGCAGTGATGGAAACTTCCCTCCTCTTTCCTGAACCTTTGCCACTGCAGAGCTTTCTGTGGCCCTGGCTGAGTGCTCAGGGATGAGTCTTGGAGCAAGTTTAACATTTATATTGTTGCCTTTTCTTTATTCAATCCAAGATCCTTCCTGAGCTCCATTATTAAAATATCTTTAAAAAATCATTTACTTTTTAAACCCTGGGTGGGTGAACACAATGGGTGCTGGGAAGTGCAATTTTCTCTCCCATCTCTGCATGGTTTTGCTCCTGCACGTGCTTGCATTGCCAGGTGAAGATTTCTCCCAGGTTAATAAATAGCTTGGCTTAAACTCTAAACCCTCAATCCTAACAAACTGACAAAGTTTAATAAAGCCATTAAAAATGCATGCTGCAATAAATAACCCTCTTCAGCTGAGCACGTGGATTATCCAGCCCACATCTGCATCATTATTTATCTCATGAGCCCAAAGATTTCATAAAAACCCCTGATCCATGTTTTGTGCAAAAGCTCCTGCACATGCTCCAAGAAAGGCAAGAAAAAGAAATCCAAAGTGACAGCTCCTCTCCCAAACTACACTGAGCAGCAGCCAGGCCTCCAGTCCAATATTCAGTGCTGAAAGGGCTTTGATGAGGAGTACCTGGGGTGCTCTGCAAACATCTGGAGGAGTCCAGAGGTGCTTGGGTGGCTCTGGCACTCGGGGAGGTCACGGCAGAGCTGCATTGTTCTGGGGATGTGAGAATTCAAGTTGTGCCTAACAGAGCTGAGCCTAAAGCCTGGCTCTGCCCAAAGCCTGGCCCTGCCCAAAGCCTGGCCCTGCCCAAAGCCTGGCTCTGCCCAAAGCCTGGCCCTGCCCAAAGCCTGGCCCTGCCCAAAGCCTGGCTCTGCCTCCGGGCTGCTCCTTGCTCTGGGCACCAGTCCTGCCTCCTGCTTTTCATTTGCTAAAAGTCAGCAGGAAAACTCAGTGACTTCAGCAGCTGGAACTGAGCTGCCTTGGAGAAGGAGGAACTTCTCCCCCCGAGCTAAAGCTGTGCCAGAACCCAAAGTGCAGCTCCAGACACCTGCACTGAGCCTCAGCAGGGCCCCCCCGAGCAGCTGCAGCCCAGGAGGGGTGGGAGGGATGGGATGGGATTGATCAGGATGGATCAGGATGGGATGAATGGGATGGGTCAGGATGGGGTGGATAGGATGGATAGGATAGGATGGATAAATGGATCAGAATGGGATGAATCAGGATGGGATGGATAGGATGGATCAGGATGGATGGGATGGATCACAATGGATGGGATGGATAGGATAGGATGAATAGAATGGGATGGACAGGATGGATAGAATGGGATAGATCAGGGTGGGCAGCAGCAATGTGGGCAGCAGCAGTGTGGGCAGCCCCACAGGATCACTCTGGGCCCCACATTTCCCCAGCCTCCCCCAGCAGGACCAGCAGCTCTGCCTCTGCCACCCACAGCCAAAACCAGCCCCAGAGCCCTCAGGCTTTGCCCTTCCCAAAACCAACCCCAGAGCCCTCAGGCTTTGCTCTTCCCAAGCCCTCCAGGCTCTGCCAGGCCCATGCCCAGCTCCCAGCTCCCAGAGCTGTTCCCTGGCAGCAGATCCTGCCCAGGACCTGCCAGAGCTGCTCCATCTCTCAGGGTGGTTTGGGAGGATGAAGTAACTTTTCTTGGAGCTGGGGCTCCCCTGGGCACAGCTGCAAATGAAACAACACATTCTGTATGATTTTCTCTTTAGTGCCTGGATAAGAATCTTAAACACCAGGAGCCCTGGGGTAGAGACTGGAGCTGTTTGCTAAAGTGGGAATAGATCCTAGGGAGAGAAGCTGAGGAATGGGGAGAAATGCATTTTCATTGACTCACACAGCTCATTGCAGAAGGAAAAGCTGGAAGTGTCATCTCTGTAAGGCAGCAGGAAGCAATATATAAACTTTAGGTTAGAACAGCAAGCCACCCTCCAAACATTCTGCTTTACCTCCAAAGATGTTTTCGCTCATGAGTCAGGGCTGATCCCAAGCCAGTGGGAATGTTTCTATTTACTTTGAGATTGTGCCTGCAACTGTAAATCCAACTTATCTATCCTGAGGCACACCAGTGATCCCTTCCAAGGCTTGATTCTCCCCTCCCTCCCAGGATTACAAACCCAAACTGCTCTGAAATCCAGAGCTTTGTGCAGAGCTTTGTGCATCCAGCAGCGAGCTGGGGCTGGGCTGGGCTGAGGGGAGAGCCTGAACTCCTCCTCCTCCTCCTCTGAGAGCCCTGGAGCCCCTCGGGGCTGCACCAGACCCTGCTGCTCATGAATGAAAAGTTTCACCCCTGAGCCTCTCTGCCAAAAACGCCAATCGCTTGTTTTTAAAATTTTTAAAGTTTGATAGTAATAAAATCGTTATAAAAATAGTAATACAGTTAGAGGAATAATAATTTGGACAATTTGAATTGGGACAATATGAGACAATAAAGACAAAGAGTTACGGATGTCCAGGTACCTTTTCTGGGCAGCACGAGCCCGAAAAAGGACACCCATTAACACAGAATTAACCCTTAAAAGCAACAGCCTGTTGCATATTCATACACTTCATACATGATGCATAAATTCCATTCAAACACAGGATTCTGTCTGGGCAGTGTCAGCTCTTCCTCCGAATCCTACCTTCAAGGCAGGAAGAAATTCGTTTCTTCTGATAATGGAGCAATAAATTCCCTTTCTCTGAAAGATTCAGGTGTCCTGTGGCTACTATCTCACTGCGAGTCCTTTCTTTTAAAAAAAGTATCTTACATAGCATCGTTTCTATTTTAACAATTTTTATAACCTAAAACTATATTTAACACACTACTTAAGAGAACTAACACAGCATTAACACTAATTTAATTAACTAATTCTGTGTTAATTAACACAGAATTAACACAACTTTCTAACACAACACATATAATATTCATTTTAACATTTGCCAAAAGCCAACCATAAAATACACGCATTTTTCACACTCTCCAAGACGCGTCCCAAGGGTTTTTCTTGGGGCAAGAAGAAGCGACTTTGGGAGGGCAGCCGAGCCCTTCCTGCTCCTGAGAGCTCCTCTCCCCCCAGGCTGCGCTGCCGGGAGCCCCACGGCCACCCCCAGCCCCACAGGAGGGGACAGCAGCCGAGGGACAGCGGGGGACAGCGCTGCCACCGCCGCCAGCACGGCCACGGGGGACAGCAGCAGCGCCAGGCCAGCCTCTGGTAACCTCTGTCATTCCTGGGAGCCTCTGCGGTCAGAATCACATTTGTTGGGTGCTGGTTAAGGCACGGTTTGGGCTCTCAACAAAAGAGCCCGAGTGTGGTCACAAGGTTTAATTCAAAAGACTAAACCAAGAAATCCCTGCTGGGGACACCCAGCCCAGGCAGCTCAGCCCCATCCTGGTCAGAACAAAGAGCTCAGGGATGTTTGTCTCTCCACACATGTTGGGGGAGCCACCTGCAGGAGTCCCTTTGGGAGGAGAGGATGAGGGGGAATGGCTTTAAGCTGGAGGGGGGAGGTTTAAATCAGATTTTGGGCAGGAATTGTTCCCTGGGAGGGCGGGCAGGGGCTGGGATGGAACTCCCAGAGCAGTTGTGGCTGCCCCTGGATCCCTGGAATGCCCCAGGCCCGGCTGGATGGGGCTGGGAGCACCTGGGACAGTGGAGGTGTCCCTGCCATGGCTGGGGGGACACTGGGTGGGCTTTGAGGTCCCTCCAGCCCAAACCAGTGTGGGGTTCCATGATGGGAGCCCCAGCTCAGGCTCTGGAGGGCCCAGGAGGGATGGGAGGATGCAGGGAGCCTTTCCCTGGTGCTGTTTGGGATCAGAGCCTCCTCTGGCAGCCTCGGGGCCAGGGAGGAGCTGGGGGTGATGCTGGGGGGAGGCCGATGTCACCCAGAAATGAGGCACTGTCCCCCAGCTGTGGGTGTGTGTAATTCGGCAGAATTAGGCAGAATTAGCAGAACCAGGGCTAATGAGCATTCCATGGAGAGCCAAAGGCTCCTGGTGCTGCCTGTGACAGATCAGTATCTGTCACACACTGAGCTCACAGGGTTCCTCCTGAGCCCTTCTCTCTGCATTCCCTCCAATCTGCAGCCACCGCCACCTCCGGGGCCACCACGGCATCCTCAGAGCTCTTTGGGCAGCTGAACAGCAGCCCCCAGCCCAGCCTGGCACCCACATCCCTGCCAGGCTCCTCCCTGGGCCCCCAGGGCAGCCCGGGGGTCCCCACGAGCCAGAGCCCCCCGACCCAGCCTGGGGACAGGGCAGAGACCTCGGGCACCCCCAGCCCTGCGGGCACCTCGGAGCACCCCGATGTCACTGGTGCCACCACGGCCCTGCCCACGGGCAGCACCAGCCCCAAGGTGAGGATGGGGGTACCTGGGGAGGCTGGGCTGGGGCGGGCACCCCAGCATGGCCCTGGCACCCCAGCAGGGCCCTGACAGACAGTCCCCCAGCAGGGCCCTGGCACCCCAGCAGGGCCCTGGCACCACAGCATGGCATTGATGCCCCAGCAGGGCCCTGACAGACACCCCAGCATGGCCCTGGCACCACAGCATGGCATTGATGCCCCAGCAGGGCCCTGGCACCCCAGCATGGCATTGATGCCCCAGCATGGGTCTGACACCCCAGCAGGGCCCTGGCACCCCAGCAGGGCCCTGACACCCCTGTGCTCTCCCTCCAGGCTGCCATCAGCTGCCACAGTGCCAGGGACGAGGGTGACACCACCGGGGCCATCTGCCTGCAGCTCAACGAGTCCAGCACCTGCGTGAGTGTCCCTGCAGCCCTGGGGTCACCCAGACCCTCCCGGGGGCTCTTTGGGGTGGGGGGCTCCAGCAGTCACCCTGGGCTGGTGCAGGAGGGGATGGTCTCAGCCCCAAAGGGTTCCAGGGGAAACGCGCCCTCCCAGCTGCACAAATTCTCCTTTTCCCTTTGAGCTCTGGGCTCAGCTCGGCTTCTAAAGCGTCTCCCACCGTGTCCGACAGGAAGCTGCCTTTGTTCTTCTCCTTCCTCTTCCCTGCTGGAAACAAAAGTGCCTTTTTTTGTCTTGCCAAGTGCCCTAGGAAAGAAAACAGGGCATTGCAAGGAGCTGCTCGGTGTCACCAACAGCTCCCGAGGGGATCCGGGCTCTCTGTGACCATCCTTGGCCTTGAGCACCAAAAATGGGGAATTTGTGACAGAACAGGGGGGTTTAAGCTGGAGGAGGGAGGTTTAAATCACCCACTGGGGTGGGGGGAAAACACCTCTCCAGCTGGATATTCACTGGTGCAAAGAAATCAACATCAATGCAATTGGCAAAAGTTTTACAGAAATTTAATGAAGCACATGTACACATCTACTTATGCACGTAGTCAGCTTACAAAACTTTTCATGTCTTTCGTGTCTTTTCTGATCTGTTCCCATGCTGACGGCCTCGTCTTCTTCCTTGCTATGGATACACTGGAAAATCATCAATTGTTATTTATTTTATTAAGTCAACTTTGCTGCAGGCCGTCCAGCCCCTCCATAGCAGGGCTGTCCCCTCAGCAGAGCCCACCCCAGCCCCAGGTGGGACCAGGCAGCTCCTGGAGATTTATTAAAAAACATGGATATTGATCTATTACCGATATCCAAATGTGATGGACAAAAACTCTCTGACAGTTTAGAGTTAGAAGGTGGGTGTTTATTGTGGGGTAGCTCCCAAATACACACTGCAATTTACTGATGATTACAGAGTCCTTTTATCTCTACAAGTATTGAATACCCAAAACACAAATGCATATTCATAACTTTGGTACATCCCATTCCCCACTTCCTATGGTAATTAGTTCAAAAGCTATTAAGCATAAGTAGTTTGTTCCTTGAAATGGGTCAGTGGTCCCTTGCATGGGGAGGGGTCCCAAAATGAGGAAGTAAATGAAATCTTCCTCGTTCTGGCCTTTATATAACGAATGAACCCATTGGTAGAACTGCCATTCCCCATCTTCAATTGGTTTCACAACAGAGGAGTCCAACAATTGTCTTATGTTCCTAAAAACAATTGTCTCCCAAAAGCTATTTATCACTTTCTATATTCTTCATTATAAACCCAGCTAACCAAACATTGTGCTGACAAGCTATCAATTATTAGTTAACCACTAACTCTTAACTTCATCAAGGCCTACCTATTTATTTTAATTAACTCCAATAACGCTTATCTCTAACTAAAATTTTAGCTCCTCTAAAATCTCTAAATTCCTTAAAGTTTCTGTCTCGCTGGCAGGACCTGGAGCCAGAGGAAAGCAGTTCTGGCAGGACCTGTGTCCCTCTCTCCCCCTGGCCTTTCCCGAGGCAAATGAGCAATCAGCTGGCACCGGGAGCCGCTAATTGCAAAGGGAAACTCTGACACTCCGATGAGTTCTTTCCACAGCACAGAAAGGAAAATACACACTTGGGTCTCTTGTTCCATCTTGGCCTTCCTCCCCCCCCGAGCCAAGCTCTATAGAAACAGCTGAAAATGATTTGTTTGTTGTTCTCCCGTGGAGGAGTTTCTGGATTTTTGCACTTTCAGAGGATGGAGGGACCTGGGGATGGCTCTGGGCAGAGGAGGAGGGAACAGAGCAGGACAGGACAGGGGGGCTCTGCCTTCCACAGCCCCAGGGTGGGATCCAGCCCAGCATGAACATATTTCATGTGTGTGAGGGCTCAGTGGAGCTGTCTCTGGCTCTGGGGTGGGCACAGGGGGGCTGAGCAGGGTTTGGCAAAGCTGGGCTCTGTCTGTGAGCCTGAAAATATCCCCAAGGAGAAATCTCATCCTGTCTGATGCAGAAACCAGCCCACAAAGGCTGCAGCTCCTCACTCCTCTTCCTCTCCCCCCTCCCAGAGTCAGTGCAGCTCTAAAATGTGAGAAATGTGGTTTTTTACCTAGCCTTTGATCAGCAACCTAGCAAAAACATTGAAGACATTTCCTAAACAGGAAGGCTCAATGCTTCTTTGTTATTTCCCTCCTTTCCCAGCCCCTGCCTGGGACTCTGAAACAATAGAGCTCTTCAGTTGTTCCAGCCCAAAAACTGGGGAGACTTGCCATGCGATTCAGAGCCTAAATTTAGCTTTGTTTAAATGCCATTTTCAGGAGTTGCTAATAATACCTGCATTTAATTTATTCTCATTAAGTTAAGACATGAGAAATGAGCACCTCCACCTCCAAGGTGTTGGGCAGTGCTGGGGTGGGAGGGGAGGGTCTGATACCCAGCTCAGCTTTGCAGGGCACCAAAATCCAAATGGGAAAGCACAACACCTCCACCAGCATGGCCGAGGCAGAGAATTGCTCAGTTTGCTTGGACTAATGGCTGCTCTTTCTGAAATTTTGGCAGGAACACTTTTTGGAGAGGAAGGGGTCAGATTTATGGCAAGCAGTGTGTGAAAACAGAACCCACAGCGTGGAGTCCCCCTGTGAGATCAAACTCACCCCATCCAGCCTGGACAGGGACTGCTTGCTCCTCATCCTCAAAGGGGAGAAAGGTCAGTGAGGGCATTCCTTGGCTCAGATCATGGTGTGGGCAGCGGGACAGGGGCTCCTGGTGGGGCAGGGCTGTGAGAAAGATCCTGGGAGGAGAAACCTCCCTGCAATTCTGCTCCTTCTGCTGGGGTCCTGCTGCACCCCTGGGGCTGTGGAACTGCCTCAGGAGCATCCCCCGTGCTCAGCCAGGCTCCTTGGGGTGCCCTGAGCTGCAGAGTGGGATTCATGTCCAGAATATGTGCATGTGTAAGGTGTGGGATGAACATATTTAATGTGTGTAACGTGTGTGATTAACATATTTAATGTGTGTAACATGTGGGATGAACATATTTAATGTGTGTAAGGTATGTGATGAGCATTAAATGTGTGTAAGGTGTGATGAACACATTTAATGTGTGTAATATGTGTGATGAACATATTTAATGTGTATAATATGTAGGATGTGCTCTCCTGTTTTGAACCTTGCAGATCCTGACAAACTCCTGAACACGCTCCAGAAGTCCCACTGGGAAAAGGTAAACCCCTTAAGCAAATTTGGGCTGCAGAATGTGCCTGGCCAGGGGGGTGACAGCTGTGGCTGCTCAGCTGAGGCTGGGACGTGCTGAGACTGGGACCTGCCTCCGGTCTGGGGGTGCCTGAGGAGGGCAGGGATCCCTGAGGAGCCCAAGGCCAGGCTGGGCAGGGTTGGAGCACCCTGGGGCAGTAGAAGGTGTCCCTGCCATGGCAGGGCTGGCACTGGGTGATTTTTAAGGTCCAAACCAGCCTGGGATCCTGTGGTTGGAGCCGACCACCAGGGATGCAGCGCAAGAGAAGCAGCACAAGCCGTGCCATGGCTCTGTAAATGCTGAAATGTTTTCCCAGCAGAGGTCAGACCCAGCAGTAACTCTCAGGATGCAGTTGGCACTCAGATTCTCCAAAGTCCAGGCTGGCATTCATGAATTCCTCCCCCAGCCCTCCCCTGAGGCTGGCACTGAGCCCCAGGTGTGTTCCAGGGTATGAACAGCAGAGCTGAGAGAGCTCAACCAGGTGCTCCAAACCCTGAGTGTGCTCCAGAGGCCAAATTCCAAAATTCCCTGTGCCACAGGAGACTGCAGGATGGGAAGGAGCCTGTGAGGGCTGGGACAGAAGAGCAGCAGCACTCAGAGAGACATCTACCAGGTGTTCCAAACCCCAGGTGTGCTCCAGAGGCCAAAATTCCAAAATTCCCTGTGCCCCAGGAGACCCCAGGCTGGAAGGAGCCTGTGAGGGCGGCCAGGGCTGGGGCAGGGCCGGGCCAGCAGAGCTCCCCAAGGAGGTGACAGCAGCATTGTTTGAAGCCTGTGCAGCAGATGCGAAGGTTTCCTGTTTGTCCCACTGGCGGCTCTCTTTGCTGTTGTGTTTTTTGCAGTTGGGAATAGCATCCCTGCAGAAGGAGGGCCCGAGGGGCCGCCGGGACTCGTCGCGGAGGACGCTGATCGCGCTGGTGACCTCGGGGCTGCTGCTGGCGCTGCTGGGGCTGGCCGGCTGTCTCCTGATGCGGCGGCGCAGCTGGAGCCCCGCGGGACAGAGGCTGGTCAGTGCTTACAGGTGGCACGGCCGCGGATAGAGAGGAGCCCGGGGGCAGCACAGGGGGATGCGACCCCCGGGGCTCTGCACTCACCCCCTGGGTGCCCCCAGCCCGGGCAGGGGCGTTGCACAGGGGAGGGGGAACCTCTGTCCTCTCCAGAATCAGCTCCTGCAGCAGCAGCGCTGCCCCTTTCCTCATATCTAACAGGTCTAACTCTTCTTTGTGCTCAGCAGCCAGAGCTCATCCTGCAAGACCCCTCCAGAGCCCCTGAACCCTCACGAGTCTGTCATTAACAGTGATGTCCCTTAATTCCCATTCCTGTGTCAGTCCCGTGTCTGTACCCTTGCTGTAATAAAGGAAACTTCTCCCCAGCAGCCATGGTAATAAAACATATCAAGAAAGAAAGAGGCAGAAATTTCCTATTTCCATTCTCCCCTCCCCAGGCAGGCTGGCCCTGAGAGCTCCTCCTCTCTTTCAGTGATTTTTGGGGATGTGACCCTGTGTAAAGTGAACCCAGGCCAAGACTTCCCCATCCCTGCCCAGTGTGAGCAGCTGTGTCCTGGGAGGCCATTGGGGCATCTCCTGGCCAGGAAGGATTTACCCAGAGCTGGGAAATGCTGTGTCAGAGGCAGGGACACTGCCTGGTGTCCCTGGGGCTGGCAGCAGTGCCACTGTGTGCCATGGGAGCCCCTGGCAGTGCCCAGCACCAGGTGAGGCGTGTCCAGCCCACCCATGGGAAAGAGACTGAGTGGAGCCCAGCCAGGAGAGTGCTGGGTGCTGCTGGGGGGATTCCAGCTGGGAATTGCCAATTCCAGGGCTGCACAACATCTGGGGAATCCTCCTGAGGCCCTGGCTCCTCCAGAGGCACCTGCTCCTCACAGCAACAGCAGCACCCAGCCCTGCAGAGCTGCACGCACCTGGCAGCGAGCTCTGCCCTTCAAAGGAAGGGAAGGGAAGGAAAAGAGAATACTTCCATAATTGCCATTCGATGGGGATTTTTTTCCTTGGCCAGCAGAGGTTCTGTCCCAAGGCAAGGGTGGCTCCAAAACCTGGTTAGGACAAAACAGCAAAACCTGGCAAAAAGCTTCTCTTGCAGGCGCTGCAGGAAAAACCACAGCTCCAAAAACTGCAGTTCCAAAATCTGCAGTTCCTGGGTGGTTTTCTTGCTCCACGTTGTCTCAGGCCCTCTTCTCCCTCTTCTCCCCTTGTCACCAGTAGTGCCCTGCCCTGTGTCTGTCTGTCCCTCCTGCCCTGCCCTGTGTCTGTCTGTCCCTCCTGCCTGGGCACCGTGGGCAGCCCCAGCCCCAGCCCAGCCTCACCGTGTCCCTTGTGTCCCCAGGCTGAAGACCCCTATGACACGGAGAACGGCAGCCAGGGGAACACCTTGCTGATGTCGCCCTCGCAGGAGCCGGCGGAGCTGCAGGAGAAGCCGAACCCGCCCAACGTGAACGGGGGCAGCCCGGAGAAGGGCACGGGCCCCGCGGCCTCGCAGAACGGGCACTCGGGCCGGCAGCACCGCCCCGCCGACACCGAGATGTGACCGCGCCCGCAGCCCGGGGCTCGCAGGAGAGCTCTGCGCACCGCAAACCTTCTGCATCCTCATCATCGTCCCTGTGAAGGACTCCAAAATCAGCCCAAAGCACACGGAGAGCCAGAGCTGCCAGAGAGCGGCTCATTCTCCTCCTCCTCCTCCTCCCGCTGACCACACAGGACAGTTTTGTGCAGCTGTTCTCTGCTTTTGTTGTCAGAAGAACACCAGGACAAATGGCAGCGGCCTTTGGCCTCCCCAGCTCTCCGGCAGAGGCAGAGTTTGGCTCCAGGCAGCCCAGGTTTCTGGTAGCAATATGTTAAGGCTGTCCAAAGTAGTTAAATTTGGATTGCAGCGACAAAAGCCTCTCAGGTTTCAGATAGTTTTGGTTAACAGAGTTGTTTATAATCTCATCTTTACGTTTAAGTGCAGGATTTCTTCCTCTTCTTCCTCAGGCATTTAACCCCTTCCTGTCTTTAGGGCTCCTCTATTTCCTACCCCAGCAGAATCTGCTGAAGCTGTGTGCAAAACTTTCCACGTGGAATTGAAGGCTGAAATGTCAACTTCTTTCTCTTTGAACCCTACCAGGACTGTGTCCCAAAGGTTTTTTAGAGGGGAAAAACCTTCCCCAGCCTCCTCCAGCCGGGGGCTGGGGGCTGTGACAGGCAGAGCCAGCAATTCATCCCTTGGGTGAGATGGAGAACACTGGGGAGGCTCTGTGGGTGCCTGGGGCAGGAATTGGGGCAGGAGAGGTTCCAAAGGGCTCCCAGAGGGATGAGAGGGAGGCAAAACCCAGCTCTGCAAAGGGCAGAGCTCCTCTGTCTGCACCAAGCTGGGACATGGACACAACAGGGTCTCACTGTGGGAAATACCAAACCAGGAGCAGGAGCAGGTCTGGCCCCTCTCTGTGCTGATCCCACTCCCAAAGGAAGCACTGCTGGACCCACACCGAGCTCCTGGCACCTCAGTGGGACCCTGGGCAGGTTTGTTCCCCATCCCAAGCACACTTTTAGGGAGCCAAAGCCCTGATTGTGCCAGCCCAGGAGGGGTGGTGTTCAACACCAGCACCAGCAGCGACCTCCACACCCCAAAATGGCCCTTGGAGCTGATCTACCCTCTCACGAGGGAATTCATCCCAACCTTCTCTCAGTGCTGAACACCTGAGGAAAGGGATTTTTGGTGGTATTTTATCTGGTACAGTGCTCAAAGCAATGACAGCAGCATCCATGACCACCCGGGGCTGGTTTTTTTTTGTGGGTGCAAGAGTCACTTAAACACAATTAAAATATTCCAGGCTGTTTGCTTTGGTGTGAATTGCTTCTCCCAGATCTCATTGTAAATAATCCCGGTTGAAAAAGAAAAATAATTAAGTACTGAGAGCCGGTTTCTCCGTTGTGTCCTTGGAGCAGCAGCAGTGCTGATCCCTGCGGGATGTGTGGCTCTGGCTGCTGCCAGCAGGGTGGGAGGACAACGCCTCTCACGGAGGTTCTTTCCCAGCAGAAAGCCCATGACTAAAGGCTCTGGCTTGCTCTGAGCACATTCCTCTCCCAAAAAACGTCTGCAGGATGAGTGACGTGCAGCAGGCTGCTACACCTCCTTTGTTTGATTTGTTTTCTGGGGTTTTTTTTGATGTTTAAAACGCCCAGTTAATTCCTGAGAAAATAAAAGAGGCTCCAGAGTGATGTGCAGGGCTGGGGTTTGACCTGGCAGCAGGGAGGCTGCGCCAAGGCAGGGGCAGGCTGGACAGCAGCTGGAATTTCAACGTGAAAAGGGTGGCCAGGCCTTGGCAGGGGCTGCCCAGGGGGGTTTGGGGTCCCCATCCCTGGAGGTGGCACCAGGGGTTGGTCCACGGAGTGCACGGGGTTTGGGTCTCCATCCCTGGAGGGCACAGGTTGGGTCCATCCCGGAGTGGCACCAGGGGGGTTTGGGGTCCCCATCCCTGGATGTGGCACCAGGGAGGTTTGGGGTCCCCATCCCTGGAGGTGGCACCTGGATGTGACACTCAATGCTCTGGGCTGGGGATTGATGATCCCGGGAGGGATTTTCAAACCTCAGTGATGCTGGGATTCTGTGAGGGCTCCCTCACTCTGCAATAACCAGCAACATTTCCTGCCCCAAAAATTTGCAGAGGGACACAGGGAAGCCCTTGGTGGCCTGTCTTGTGGAGATGCTGGAGCTGCACTGAAGGCAGGAGCTTTGGGAACGGGATCTCTCCTGATTCCTGATTCCCTCTGGGATTCCTGACCCTCCCCAAGCTGCTTCCCTGGCATGAACACTGCAGGAACCCCTCAGGGGACACCCCCAGGCTCTGCTCGTGTTTTGGGGCAGCCTGACCTCAGGCAGCTCGGCTGGATGCAGGAAAACCAAATTACATTCCCAGGGAAAGGCTGATATGCTGGGGCCGGTGGTTTTCTCCTGGTAATTGTTTATCTAAATAGCACGAGGAGCTGCAGATCGAATCAAACGTCAGGTGCGCTGCTTTTCACAGCTCAGGGAATGTCCTGCAGCCAGGCAGGGACAATAAAGTTACAGTCAAGCGCTCTGGCAAAACAAAAGGTTCCTCCGAAGGCAGATTGGGGGAAATGCCGGGAGCGGGGCCGGTGCTGAGCCAGCGGAAAAGGCTGGAAAAAAAGGCTGGAAAAAAAGGCAGGGAAAGGCTGGGAAAGGCTGGGAAAGGCTGCACTTCCAGCTCAGGAAGTTTTTTGCCTGTGTGTAAACAGCCCTGGCCCGGCCAAAAAGGTTTTTCTTATTATTCCTTCCTTATCAGCCCCCTTGCATTCCTTCCTTGCCCCCCCCTCTCACCATCCCCTGCAGCCTCACTCACAGCTGCGCTTTTGGGCCATTTTGGGGGGTCTGGGTCCATTTCAGCTCCCGAGAGCAGCCTGATTTCCCTAAATGTGGTTCAGGGCTGGTGCAAGGGCTCCTGCTTGGGTCATGAGCTCACACTCTGCTCCCACACAATCTTCAGCTCAATCTTTACCTTGGGGAGCCTCATATTGAAAGGGACCCTCCAGAGGAAAATAATTGACATGAAAACATCCTCCGGGGAAGAATTGGGAGGGATAAAGGTGCTAACTGTAAATACAAATACAAAAAAAAATAGAAATAGAAATAATAGAAATAATAGAAATAATAGAAATAATAGAAATAATAGAAATAATAGAAATAATAGAAATAGAAATAAAAGAAATAATAGAAATAGAAATACAATAGAAATAGAAATAGAAATAGAAATAGAAATAGAAATAGAAATAGAAATAGAAATAGAAATAGAAATAGAAATAGAAATACCCTGCCTTTCCCAGCATTTCCCTGCCTTTCCAGCCTTTTCCAGCCTTTTTTGCTGTCACTGATTTCCCATTTTGTGGAGCGGAGTGGGGTGGGAATCTCGAGCATCCCGCCGGGCTGGGGGCGCACGGGAGGCACATTTGGGCACATTTGGGCACATTTGTGCTCATTTTTGCTCATTTGTTCTCCAATGCTGCTCTCTGCTGGCTGTGCCCGGCCAGAGCGCTCCGAGCGGGCTCCGGAGGCAGAGCGGGAATTTTCCAGAGTAACAAATCCCTTTAGATTGAGGTGAAATGTACATCCTTACGTCTGTAGCTTGCTTTTTAGCCTGTTCTCGCAAAATCCTGTGCTCTAAGAAACTGCTTCAGCCGAAAGACAAAAATAAGGGAGGGCCCTTGAACTCTGAAACAGAGAGAAAGCAGGGTCAAAATGACCCAGGAATTATTTCTGATAAAGAATTAGCGGCAAATGTCACACAAAATCAGTAGAATGAATGTGTATAAGCCTATTGTGAAATTGCACACATATGGATTTGAGAGGGGGATAAAAGTGGATCTGGAGTTCCCAGAGGCACGTGTGTCATTTTAGGGGAAGATTCCCACATTTTACATCTTTCACCGAAGTTGTGGAGTTTGTTTGTTTCCACAAATCACTCTAGAGGGCAGCTGGAGCTCGGGGAATGCTGCCCTGGCAGATCCCGCATTTCTTATTTATTGTGGGAGCTCTCCCTGTTTTGCTGCTCCCAAAATCCAGCTCCTGCCCCAGCACAGAGCCCGCGGTGCCGCAATCCAGCCCCGGGATCAGAGAAACTGCGGAATTACAGAGGAATGATGTGAACAGCAGGATGTCACTACAGGGCACAAAACACACAACGTGCACACACTGCTGTTCTCAAGGCAAAAAAGGGGACTTTTCATTTCTGACTCCAACATTTATAGACTTAGTTTATAGATTTAGATTTAATTTGTGACTCTAACATTTATAGATTTCCAACATTTATAGATTTAGATTTCATTTCTGACTCCAACATTTATAGATTTCCAAAAGTGACCCTGGATTGGAGGGTGGCAGTGCCACCTCTCCAATGACGCTGGACGAACCATCAAATTTCTCCTCCTCCATAAAAGAATGCAAAACAAGGAGTTATTTACAGAAAGTGTGTGAGAAAGTTTGTTACAAGAATGTAAACATCAGAAGGATTAGAGAATATTAAAAAATCAGGGCGAGAGTGGGATTTGGGGCTCAAATTCCACAAAAGGGGAACATCCACAGTGGCATTTATAACGTGGATTTCACATCAATTTCTTTCCCATCTGCTTGCTCAGTGTCAGATCCTGCGTTCCTTTTTTAATGTGGGAGCTCTCCCAGTTTTGCTGCTCCATCCCCGCAGGATTTCTGGTCTGACCCAGGGATTCAGGGGCACAGGAGGGCTCTGGTGACATCCTGTGTCCCACCTCAGGAAAAGAAGCTGGAGAAGCATCAGAATCCCTGAAATCCCAGCCAGGAACCAGCAGTGCTGGGCTCAGTCCCTCTGAGCCCCAGCTTTGAGCCAGCCTGAACCTCAGCTGGCCACAAAGGCATTTCCCACAGCTGGAAAAGAGTGATGATCAAGCTCATTTTGATTTTTTCCCTCCTTTTCCAACCATGGTGGTGGGCCTGGCAGTGCTGGATTAGTGGTTGCACTTGATCTTAGAGGTTGGACTTGATCTTAGAGGTCTTTTCCACCTTAATTCCTCCATGATCCTGTCGTTGCTTTCCAGGTAAAAGAACAGCATCTGTGTAGGGCTTTTCCATCCCTCCCTTTAAAAAAAAAACAAATTATATTTACAGCTCTTTGCATCACAGGCACTTCCCATGTGTTTGCAGCCTTTAATCTCGGCCTTCAGATCCATTTAATTTGCTGCTGTTTTGATTTGTAGTAACAGACGTAAATGAGATTATCCATCCCTTGAGATCGACTGTCGGAGGCAAACGCTGAGGAATTGGGGTCTGAAAACATTTTAATGTGTTCAAAACCCAGGGGGAGCCAGGACTGAGCCCCAGAGTGGGAGCAGGACCTTGGGGGGCAGAGCCATCCCTGACCCCTCCTCATTCCTGAAGGAGCCCCAGGGGCAGGGGGAAACACCTTCACAGCGTGCAAAGAGCATCCCCAGTGCTGGGAGGCTGGACATCTCCCTTTTTAACTTAAAAAAGACAAAGACAGGTGAGCCAGGGGTGCTGTTTGTGGGTCAGTGTGGAGCCAGATGCAGAAATTCCTTGGAGTTAAGGCCTTCCAATTGAAAATTCTTTGTGTTTTTCTCCTGGAGAAGGAAAACCCCACAATTTCTGAATGGTTTTTCTGTTAATTTTCTAATGGCAACTTCTGATGTTGGGGAAGATGGGTTCCATTTCTGGTTCCACTGCTCTGACTGCAGAAAAACAAAGGTCTGAAAAGTCCTGTCCATTTTTGTCCTGTGTAAGACACAGGTGCCCCAAGGGCTCCTACATGGGAAATTGGTTCTCAAGTTACTTACTTTTTGTTCCTATAAATTAAGAATACATCACCCTTCTGACTCTTAGTTATTTATTTGCTATTTCTGGTTCTTTTGATTTTTTTTCTTAATATTTTTTTAATCTTTATGTTTGCATCTTCCTTCTTTCCTTATCTCCTGCCTGCCCCAGAGGCTTATTGCTGCTTTGGCAACACGCTAACGTGTTTAGCAACGATAAGACGTCTAATTAATAGTTTAATTAGCAGTACAAGGTCTTAATAGCTTATTAAAGGAAATACATTCAGAAAACTCTTTTCCTCTCCTCGTGCTGGTACAATATAATTTCCCAGCAAATGATAAAACAGTTTTGAAGGCTCAGATTTGAGAGGGGGACGTGGGGCTGTGTTGGCGATTTCACGGGGATTCCGCACCGCTAATGCCATTATTTTGTTGTTGTTGTTGTTTTAAAACAATTTAAGAGATTAACAAAAGCGATTGGGAAGGAGCAGGCAGGGAGAGGAATTAACAACTGCTGGCCCTGCTCGTGCTTATAAACAAATCCTGGGTAAGGCAAACTTGCTCTTTAAGAGTTGAAATGTCAGGTGGAGGTCGGAGCCAGGGCAGCGCTGCCTCCTCCGCTCCTTTCCACTGAATTACTGAAAAATCTTTTATTTAAACGGAGAGGAGAGGAGAGGAGGGAGAGGAGAGGAGAGGAGAGGAAGGAGAGGAGAGGAGAGGAGAGGAGAGGAGAGGGGAGAGAGAGGAGAGGAGAGAGAGGAGAGGAGAGGAGAGGAGAGGAGAGGAGAGAGAGGAGAGGAGAGGAGAGAGAGAGAGGAGAGGAGAGGAGAGGAGAGAGAGGAGAGGAGAGGAGAGGAGAGGAGAGGGAGAGGAGAGAGAGAGGAGAGGAGAGGAGAGGAGAGGAGAGGAGAGGAGAGGAGAGGAGAGGAGAGGAGAGGAGAGGAGAGGAGAGGAGAGGAGAGGAGAGGAGAGGAGAGGAGAGGAGAGGAGGCAGCAGAACACGGCAGAGAAGAGCAGGCAGAGCAGAGCACAGCACAGCACAGCAGGGCAGAGCGCCGCCGCAGCTCGGCTTCCCCCGCCGCCGTGTTTTTCCTCTGACCCACACAAAGATTTCTTTCTAAATTTATCGCGGCGTTCATCGGCAGTCCCACTTAGCGCAGATTAGGCGGCGAGGCGGGCAGCGCCCATCGCAACGAGGGCAGGGGAGCCCGGAGAGCGGCGGGGAGGGCGAGGGGCCCCATCCCCGCTCCCCAATTCCCCGTTCCCCCCGGTTCCCGGCTCCCCCCGGTCCCCGCTGCCCAGGACCCCCCCGCCGGCCGCAATGCTGTCCCGGTGGCAGCGCCCCAGCCCCGGCTGGCTCGGGGAGGTTGTGCCGGTGCCCGGAGGCGCCAGCGCTGGCACCGCTGGGGAATTTCCACTGGCTGCGGAACCGTGCGCGGGGCGCGGAGCTGGGGCAGCGCTCGGGGAGGCTCCGAGCGGGGCTTGGTGCGGCCCCCCCGGCCTTGGAGCGTCCCCCCGCCTCCCCAGAGCCCCCCGGTTATACCTGCACGTCCTGGCCACCTCTGCGGTGGCACCGGAGCCCCCGCGGGGGACACGGACCGGTCCTGTCGCTGATTTGAGCTGCAGAGACGAAGCCCTGCCCAGGGAGTCTGAGCCGTGTTTGGAATCACGCAGGGAAATTATGCAGTTCCAAGGATGGCATAATTGGGAGAACGCTTGACTAGCGCAATTTTCTCGTGTGCCTGTCAGCAAATCACTTAATGTGCGCTGTGCCAAGTTTCCCAGCCGTTAAATGGGGAATGATTATCCCACCACTTCCTAAGAGGGAGCGAGGATAATACCCACTAATGACTGTGGAGGTCCTGGAAGGTGGTCCCGGAGCTGCAGCGGCGCACGCAGGGGCTGCAGCCCTGCAAGGAACACGCAGCACTTCCAACCCGACCGCCAGACATTTATTTCTCCTCATGCTGCTGTTTGTGTTTTTTTTAATCCCGAAATAGATCCGCGTCTGTTTGTGCCGGATTCTCAAAGACTGCGCCGTCATCCCCTGGGATGGGACATCCCAGCTCCGGTGGGGAAGAAGAGGAGAATGCGGGAGGAAGGCGGCTCCGAGGGCTCTGGGGGGACCCCTCACTCCTGCCCCGCTCCCCCCGGGCCTTTTCCCATCATTTCGCTGCCTCCTGGGGATCGGAGCGTGACCTTGGCCCCGCGGCCGCCGCCTCTGCGCGGGATCCAGGAGGGCCCGGGGGGCTCGGCCGGCCCCGCTCGGGCCCCGCTCCCCGCGGCCCCCGGGGAGCGATCCCGGGCCGGGGATGCGGCGCCAGGCGAGTACCGGGGCCGGGCAGCGGGGGGATCGAGGCCGGGCACGGCCCGGGCGCAGCCCGCGCACATCCCGCGCACGTCCCGCTCTATGCCCGCGCACACGGCGCGCACGTCGCGCTGGATCTGCGGGCTCATCCCGCGCACGTCGCGCTGCATCCCCGCGCACATCCCGCGCACGTCGCGCTGCATCCCCGCGCACATCCCGCGCACGTCGCGCTGGATCTCCGCGCTCGCTCCGCCGCATCCCCGCGCACCTCCCGCCGCATCCCCGCCGCACCCGCGCTCACAGCGCGCTGCATCCCCGCGCTCACCGCGCTGCATCCCCGCGCACATCCCGCGCACATCCTGCGCACATCGAGCTGCGTCCCTGCGCACGTCCTGCGCACATCCCGCTGCATCCCCGCGCCTCCCGTGCGCATCCCCTGCCTGCATCCTTCTGCACATCCCCTTCGCATCTCCTCCATCCCCTGCACATTCCCTGCATCCCCCTGCTCATCTCCTGCATCCCCTGCTCACCCCACGCCCCCACTCCCGTCCTGCCCCCCGCTTGTCCCCCCGTTCCTCGCAGCTCCGGGACCCCCCTCCGCAGCCCCGGGCCCGAGGGGAGGGACTGGCGTGGGAGAGGGATGAGGATAATTGAAAATCATGATAATGATGATGATTATTATGATAATGTCAATAGGAATAATAATAATAATAAATAGGAATAATGGGAATAATCACAATAGGAATAATAATAATAAAATCATAATAATGCTGATAATGATGATGATTATTATGATAATGTCAATAGGAATAATAATAATAAAATCATGATAATGCTGAAGATTATTATGATAATGTCAATAGGAATAATAATAAATAGGAATACTAGAAATAATAGTAACAATAATGATAATGATAATGGTGATAATGCTAATTATCATAATGCTAATAATGATGATAATTATATCATAATCATGTTACATTCAAATAGAAGGAATAGTAGTAGTAATAATAATAATAATAATAATAATAATAATAATAGTGTTACATTTAATAAAAGGATCCAAGTGGATAAAATCTGAGGCAACTCTGCCCAGACTCCCTCCTTCCCAGTGGATAAGTGGGACTGACATCCCCAGGCCAAAAGGGAATATCAGGTGGAATTTAAGGGGTCTCTCATTGTTCCTATTTTAACCCAGGGTTGGAAGGGGCTGCTTTACAGCTTTGTATTTCCCCTGTTTTTCTGTTTAGGGGTAATTGCTCCACACAGCATTGTAACATCCCTGCCATGGGCTTGGGTTATGTTCTTGCTCCTTTTTTCCCCCAGAATATACGATGCAGTTTCTGTTTGTGGACTGCTTTAATAGCGAGGTGGCTGAGACAAAGTTTACTCAATAAACTTGCTTTTCCCCTTGAGCAGCTTTAGCTGAGATAAACGGGCTTTAAAGTCCCGCTTTAGCGTGGGACTGGGACTGTTTACCATTCATCATTGTTAGTTAATTGCTGTTTGCTTAAATATTTAGTTTGGATTAAGTTCTTTTATTCCCTTTTCTTTAAAAATAATAAATAAAGGTGTGTTTAGCCATGTGGTAAAAGGCTTTTTAGAAGACTTTTTAAAGACACTGCAGGGGGGAAGCTCCATAAAGTTCTTTATTTATATTTTGCATTTAAATTATCTTATTTTTAGTCTGCTGTGTTGTTATATTTGCAATTAGCCAGGCTGAAGCAGCGAGGACATTTCACTGTTTTCTGTAGAGGCTGCAGATTTATTCCTTATTTCAAAGAGAAGAACCCATTGAACCATGGAATATCCTGAGCTGGAAGGAACCCACGGGACCATCAGCTCCTGCTCTGCAGGGACAGCCCCAAATGCCATTTTCAGAGTGGGTTAAAGCCGCCAAACGCAGGTGGATTTGTTCCATGGAAGAGGACAGGGAAAGGCAGTTTGGGAAGGCACCCAGGAGGATTCCCAGCCCTGTGAGGTGCCAATGAGCAGCAGGGTGAGGAGCTGAGTGCCAGGGCCAGGGGCTGCTCCCTGCACAGGGCAATGAGCAGCAAAAACTGTGGGCACGGGCTGGGGGAGGCCTGGCAGAGAGCAGCAGAGCACTGGAAAGGGCCTTTTTTGGTTCAAACTGCCGTGTTCCACAGCAGCAGTGACCCAGTCGTTACGTAAACAAGGGTTTAATTTTGGAACTTTAATATTTCGCGGCTTAGGTTTCCTCCGCCCGTTCTCTCACAGGGCCTGGCTGACAGAACGCTCCTCACCGCTGTTATCAGCCACTAAAGGCACGTCCTGTGCTCTGCTCGAGCCCCAGTTCATGAATATTTGTTTTTGGGACAGTTCTGTGCCCCAGCAGGGCTCTCTCAGGGTTTGTAAGGTGCCCTCAGCCCAGGTGGCTCCTCTGAGCCCTGCCCTGCCCAGGGAGGACAAGGAGCACCAAAGGCTGTTGGTTTTTCTGTATGCTCACAGTGAAGGTGCCACAGGTGTCCCTGGGAGGGGACAGAAGCTCTGCCTGTCCCTGCTGCCAAAGGCAGGGCTGGTTCCTCACCTGAGCTCCAGCCCTCCAGCCTCGGCTGGTCTGCTCCAAACCAGCAGAGAATGCAGGAGCAGGAGGTGAATTCCATTAGGAGTGCTTTGAAGGAAGGAGTTTCCATGGAGATGGGGCCTGGGTGGTTTATTTCAGGTTATTAGGAGGCACTGGGTCCTTCCCAAATGAACCTGTGTGGTCTCCATCCCACAACTTCTGCCTTTCCTTCCCCCTGGGCTGTGCCCTGGTGGTGCCATCCTCTCCACTCATGGAATGGCTGCAGCTCCAGCTTGGAACCATCCCTGGACCATTCTGGCATCCCCTCCCATCCCAGTGGGATGGATTTCCCTGTCTTGTGTCTGTGACAAGGATTTAGAGAAGGGTTTGGGTTGGGGGCCATCAAAGGGACCTTAAAACTCCCCTTGTTCCACCCCTGCCATGGCAGGGACACCTTCCACGATCCCAGGCTGCTCCAAGCCCCATCCCGGCCTTGGACATTTCCAGGGATTTACAGAACTCAATTTTTGTTCTTTGTGCTGCAGGAATAACCTCGGTATTCTGGGAAATATTTGCCTTTAAGCTGCAATGGAGCATTTCCCTCGTGTTCCCAGTATTTTCCTTACCTGGCTCTCCCTGCCACAGCATTCCCAGCCAGCCTCCACTTCCACAGAGCACCGGGAGAGGGAATAATGGAGACAATCAATGGGATTTAGTGTGCATTTCTCAGCGCTGGGCTGTGCAATGGGCAGGGATGTGTTTGGGCACGGCCTGGAGCTGTCCCTGCTGTGTTTACCCGGCCTCCCCCAGGTGCTGGGTGAGCCTGGCCCTGCCCTGCCCAGCCTGGCACGGCCTGGCACGGAACTGGCACGGGGCAAACACGGGGTTAGCCCTGCCCTGCCCTGCTGGGGCTGCACAACCCGGCCTGCCAGGAGCTGCCCCTGCACACACGGGAGGACTGGGAGGGACTGGGGTGTGATGGGAGGGACTGGGAGGGACTGGAGTGTGCTGGGGGACACTGGGAGGGACTGGGGTGAGCTGGGATGGGCTGGGGTGTGCTGGGGTGTACTGGGATGGATTGGGAGGGACTGGGATGTATTGGTGTGTACTGGGATGTACTGGGCTGTTATTGGATGGGCTGGGGTGTGCTGGGATGGACCAGGGTGTGCTGGAGTGTGCTGGGATACACTGGGATGTTATGGAATGTGCTGGGATGTACTGGGATGTACTGGCACCTTCTGTCACTTCTGGGTGGTATCTGAGCACCCCAAATTGGGCACCTCAGATTTGGGTACCCCACATTTTAATGCTGCAGCCTGGGCCAGTGGAAAACATCCCTGCCCATGGAACAAGATGAGATTTAAAGTCCCTTCCAACCCAAACCATTCCATCATAATTTATTCTTATTTTCTCAGGTTTTTTTGGAAAGGATTAATATTAGATGCTGGCTTAGAGGCTTAAACCCTGTCCTTGCCATTCCTCAGGTGCTGGCCCTTCCTGCAGGATGAACCAGAATCCTCAGCTTTTTTTCACCTTTAAATGAGTAAAATAGGCTGGGAAGGAGCTGGTTTATGTGGGGTTTTAAAGAGAAAAAGAATTGGCAGGTGCATGAGCAAAGCTGAAAGTATTTTCATCTGTTTTGCTTTGTAATGTTTAATGTTTTGTTTTCTACTTTACGAGTTCTACAAAGGAATCACTCAAAACAAAGTTCTCCTATTCTGGAAAGGAGAAAAAAAATCTGTGTTGGGATTAATGAGATTAATGGCAGGTACATGAGCAAAGCCGAACGTATTTTCATCCGTTTTGCTTTGTAATGTTTAATGTTTTGTTTTCTAATTGACGAATTTCTAATTTTGTTTTCTAATTGACGAATTGACAAAGGAATCACTCAAAACAAAGTTCTCCCATTCTGGTAAGGGGAAAAAAAAATCTGTGTTGGGACTAATGAGATTAATGGCAGGTACATGAGCAAACTGAAAGTATTTTCATCCGTTTTGCTTTGTAATGTTTAATGTTTTGTTTTCTACTTGAGTTATACAATGGAATCACTCAAAACAAAGCTGTCCCGTGTGTGTGGCTGCTTTGGGAGGCTCGGCAGGGATTGGGGAATGTGCTGGGATTGATGGGGGAGCCCCAGCCCCGCTCCACGCACAGCATTTATTCTGCTCCCAAATTTAAAAAAAAATTAAATAAAAAATCCTGAAGTGCTTTTTATTACCGCCAATTATCATACTCGGGATTATCATATTCATCAGCCTGGCTGGCCGGGGTGTTCTGCTGCTCCTGCTGGGATTGGTGCTGGCAGCTTTCTCCCTGCCCTTGTCTCAGCCTGGAAACCAGGATTGGAAATTATTTTGGCCGGGGATAAACTGGCCTAAATAATTTGCTTGTACAGCGCTGAGCCACTGTGGCCTCTGGGTCTCAGCTGAGCCTTCTGGAGGCTTCTAAAAATAAGGAGTTCTAAGCTATTATCTTTTAAAATACTTGGGAAAAAGAGGGGGCAAGACGAGGATTCTTGCACAGCTGTTTTGGCCTCAAACTGCCAAGATTTATTTTTTTAAAAATGTGTTTTCTTGATCAGTTCTCTCCGTAGCCTTTCATAAAAAAAGGGCTCACAAATTTAGGACAGGTCCTTTGTACTTCTACAGCAAAATCATTTGAAAACCACCAGTAACTTCTAAAATCCAAGCTACCAGTAACAAAACGAAAATTGATCCTAAAGCCATATTTTTATGCATGAGTTGATTGCTCTTCCCAGCCTGGAAATATTTCACAAACAAAGCTCAATTACAGAATGAACTTTTCTATTTTTTTTCTAAGAAAAAATAGACATTGTCATTTTTGAAGATATTTTGGATTTTTTTCTTGCCTAGCTAATTCTCATTAATCTCATTAGTCCCAACACAGATTTTTTTTTTCCCCTTACCAGAATGGGAGAACTTTGTTTTGAGTGATTCCTTTGTATAACTTGTAAAGTAGAAAACAAAACATTTAACATTACAAAGCAAAACAGATGAAAATACTTTCAGCTTTGCTCATGTACCTGCCAATTCTTTTCCTCTTAAAATCCCCACATAAACCAGCTCCTTCCCAGCCTATTTTACTCATTTAAAGGGGGGAAAAAAAGGAGGATTCTGGTTCATCCTGCAGGAAGGGCCAGCACCTGAGGAAGGGCAAGGACAGGGTTTAAGCCTCTAACCCAGCATTTAATATTAATCCTCCCCCCTCCCAAAAAAAAAAAAAAAGGAGAAAATAAGAATAAATTATGATGGAATGGTTTGGGTTGGAAGGGATTTTAAATCTCATCTTGTTCCATGGGCAGGGATGTCTTGCACTGGGCCAGGTTGCAGCCTTAAAATGTGGGGTGCCCAATCTGGGGTGCCCAATTTGGGGTGCCCAATTTGGGGTGCTCAAATACCACCCAGAAGTGACAGAAGGTGCCAGGGCTGGGGCTGGCAGAGCTGATCCCAGTGGGCACAGGGACAGGGATGCTGCTGCTGGCCCAGCAGTGCCAAACAAACTGCTCAGCAATGCCCAAACAGTTTGGGTTTTTTTCCCTGTTTGTTCATTTCCCAGTGGGAAAATGTTGCTTTGTTACACGACAAGGTTGGCAGAGCTTCCAACGGGAGGTTTTTGTGTACCCAGGGTGCAGCTCCAGGAGCTGGGAGGTGACAGCCAGGACTGTGGGCCAGCCAGGAGCTCTGCCCTGGGCTCCGTGGGACCTCTCCTGGGGAACACACAGGGCTGTGCAGGGCAATTTGTGCCCAGCAGCCCACAGGTACCGACTGCTCTGCACTGACTCTTCCTCATTTCAATAAAAACAAAAAAGCGCCAAATCCTGGATCTGCATTTCAGTGCAAAGGGTGATTGAGCCCTAAAAGTGTAAACTGAAATCTTTTCTGATCAGTTCTGTGCATAAATACTGCTGCTGCCCAGCACATCCCAACCTTATCCCCACTGAGAGCTGCTGCCAGCCTGGACACGATCCTGCCTCTCTCAGGGCGGGGTCCTGGCACTCACCATGACTTTGATTTTTACATAAAATACCCCACCAGGCTCAGTTGGACATTTAAATAAAGCCCATGCTGTTCCCCCTGTACCTGCAGTTGCTCCTCAGATAAATTCAAGATATTAAAATTTGATTTCTGCCACAGAAACTAAAAGAAACCCCAGAGCATTCACTCCCGGTTTCTGATTAAACAAAACGAACTTGTTACAGCTGAAGGCATTCACTTTCTAACTAAATATTTAAATTGGTAATTAATCTCCAACCCTTTGGTGGGAAAAGAGTTGTTTGCCAGAGTTTCCCAGAGTGAATGGGACAAACAAACTTACCAGAGTTTGGAAAACAGAGGCTTAAAAATGTTTATTTCCCACTAAACATTTTGCAAGGCTGCTGCTGAGAAGCAGCCAGAGAACAGTCAGAGAAGAAGTCAGAGAAGCAGAGAAGTCAGAAAAGAAGCAGAGAAGCAGTTGGAGAAGCAGAGAAGCAGTCAGAGAAGAAACCAGAGGAGCAGCCAGAGGAGCAGCCAGCTCGGAGCACTGTCCCAGAGGAAACCAAAGCAGCCAGGACGGCTGGCACACGCTGCTGCAGGGTTAACCAGAGGCTGGCATGGCAGGAGGTGCCCAGGGCTCGCTCTTTGGGCAGAGCTGGGTCACAGCAGAGCAGAGCTGCAGCAGGGAGTGGAGCTAAGCCGGGCTGGGCAGCTGGAGCTGCAGCCCAGGCCAGCAGCAGGGACACTGCTGACACTGCCAGCGTCACTGCCACTGTCACCCCGCGAGCCCCCGGGTCAGGCCAGGACGGGCACCGAGTGCCCCCGGCCCCGCTGCGCCCACCCGGGCACGGAGCCCCCTGGAGCCACAGCCCTGTGCCCACGGGGAACCTGGGCAAAGCACAAGTGTGGCTGTAATTGGGATTAATCTATTTTTAGCAGGCTGTCTGCTGCCCTGTCCACGCTCCAGCTGAGATGTTTAATTCTGTCCAGCTCGACTCTTTCTGCAGTGGCACCCAGGACTGATTTTGTTTCCTTACAAACCTTGAATTTGTTTGGTTTTTTTTTTTTTTAATTCATTGTTATTCCTTGTTTTGTTTTATTTTTTAATCTTTTTTTCCCCCTCTACATACAATAACTGGAAAATCCAGCACTGAAGCAATACAAAGGTTGCTGTATTAAAAAAAAAAAAAAAGTTATACAACGTTTACTATCATTATTATTCATTTTACTATGGAGTTTGGAAACCTCGTCATAGATCAGGAATGTGTTGTACCCTGCGCAGCACAAACAGCACAGAAGGAAAATTGCCTCTTCCAAGCTATATTGGATAAAAACACACAGTGATACCAAAAGGATTTTGGTTAAACAGCAGCAGGACAAGATGTTAAAGCCATCTCTGAGCTCACCATTTACTGACCCCGCATTTAAATACCTGCCGTGCGTATCTTTAACCTTTTATGAGGTATTTGCAAAGGGAACTTCGAGATTAGCACTTGGGAAAACACCCTGGAACACAGTTGGACCGACATCAAGAGGCTCCTCCGGCAGGGAGTGTTTGCCTTTCCCAAATCCTCCTGCCCGTGCCAGAGCAGGACCCGCTGCCCGGGCATCGGAACCTTCAGCACAGCTCCGGCCTCCTTGGGCTTCTCCTGCCCATTGGGAAGATGCTCCGCAGGGAAAACCAGGCTCTGGTGCCGAGAGCTGCCCTGCAAACCCAGCCCGGGGATGGTTCTGTGGGGTTTGGACCCTGCTGGGTTCAGACCCTGTTCAGTTTGGATCTTGCTGGGTTTGGACCCTGCTTGGTTCGGATTCTGCCCGTGTTTAGACCCTGCTCAGTTTGGACCCTGTTTGGTTTGGACCCTGCTCTGTTCAGACATTGCTGGGTTTGGACCCTGCCCAGTTTGGACCTGCTCAGTTCAGATCCTGCTGGGTTTGGACCCTGCTCGGTTTGGACCCTGCTGGGTTTGGCCCCTGTTGAGTCTGGACCCTGCCCGGTTCGGACCCTGCCCGGTTCAGACCCTGCTCTGTTTGGAGCCTGCTCGGTTTGAACCCTGCTCTGTTCGGACCCTGCTCAGTTTGGACCCTGCCCGGTTCGGACCCTGCTCAGTTTGGACCCTGCCCGGTTCGGACCCTGCCCAGTTTGGACCATGCCTGGTTCGGACCCTGATGGGTTTGGACCCTGCCCGGTTCGGCCCTGCCCGGTTCGGACCCTGCTCAGTTCAGACCCTGCTCAGTTCAGACCCTGCCCGGTTCGGACCCTGCTCAGTTTGGACCCTGCCCGGTTCAGACCCTGCCCGGTTTGGACCCTGCCCGGTTCAGACCCTGCTCGGTTCGGACCCTGCCCGGTTCAGACCCTGCCCGGTTCAGACCCTGCCCGGTTCGGCGCTGCCCGGCCCAGCTGTGCCCCCCCGGGCCAGGGTGACTCACGGAGCTGCGGGTGCTGAGCCGGAGCGCGGCTATTTCCGTGCTCCCCCTGCAATCCGCGCTCCTCCGGCTGCGCTGTCAGGCACCTCAGCACCCCCGCCGCCTCTATTCTTAGCAGCTAATAGCTGAAATAATTCCTTTTGTCTCCGTGCTGTTGGCTCCTTGCTTTCGCTGCCCCCACAGCCGCTGCCAGCGCGGGGAGGGCGGCCGGGGGTCCCTGTGCCCACCGGGAATTCTGGTGTGGGCTGAGCATCCCAAATTCCCGGCCCCGACTCCAGCACGGGCCACGAAGCGATGCTTTGAAGCGGCCGGGATGTTAATGCGGTGCCACCTCTTTGAAAAGGATCCTGGCTCTTCCAGCTGGGTTTCTTAGATTTCACCGGAAAAATTCCAGGTTTTCAGAGGGAGGGCCAGGTTTTCACCTGCGGGCTCCCATTTCGGTGCCTGCTCTGTGCCGTGGGCTGGGTTCTCACCGAGAATGCAAACGCTCCATGCAAATGCGGCTCCCCAATGCCAGCACAGCCGTGCCAGCACATCCCCGACAGCGATCCCACACCTCTGGCAGTGCCGCAGATCCCAGCACCAGCTGTTCCACACAATTCCCTTCAACCACCTCCCAGTGGGCACTGTGAACCCCCACCCTGCTCTTTGTGGGGCTGTCAGCTGTGCACACCCAAACACACACACACAGAATTGGCTTTGAAACTGTTTGGGAAGGGGTTTGCTGCTCTTCATCTGCCTGCTGCTCTTCCTCTGCTGCTTGGGACCCCAGGGAGAGCAGCAGAGTGTGCCAAATGGAACAGGGTGCCCAGAGCACCCCATGATCCCTGGAGGTGTCCAAGGCCAGGCTGGATGGAGCTTGGAGCACCCTGGGATGGTGGAAGGTGTCCCTGGGGGTGGCACTGGATGGGCTTTAAGGTCCCTTCTAACCCAAACCATTCTGTCATTCTGCTGGGCTGGTAAGGAAAGGACTCACTGGCCAATTCTCTGGAATTCACTAAAGAAGCTTGTCTGGAAAACAATAAACCTTTTGGAAAAAAATGAAACCTGAATATTTGTTGTGACTGTCCCTCACTGAGGCTGTGTTTGCAAGGATGAAGTATCACTGGCAAATCCAACAAGAGCTGCCCCGCACCAGCACTTGAAAAACTGACTATTCTGCATTTCAAAGCAGCTTTTAAGCCTCTGGCTTGGTAAAGTGAAGAAACTTTTCCACTGCCCTGTCCACCTTTGCCCGATTCTTTGCTCCTTCCGTTGGTGCCCAGCCCCTCCCGCGGGGCTGTGCCAAGCCTGCCCTTCATGGCTGAGGTCGAGGGGTTACAGATTTGTGCCAAGCCTGCCCTTCATGGCTGAGGTCGAGGGGTTACAGATTTGTGCCAAGCCTCCCCTTCGTGGCTGAGGTCGAGGGGTTACAGATTTGTGCCAGCCTGCCCTCATGGCTGAGATTGGGGTTACAGATTTGTGCCAAGCCTGCCCTTCATGGCTGAGGTCGAGGGGTTACAGATTTACAGCTGCCCAGACTTGCTCCAGCCCGGGCAGGAATTCGCTTGGCATAAACGAGGCCTTTGGGTTATTTATCTCGGCCTTTCAGTGAAACAGGAACATGCCCTGATTTTAACAATCGTGCTTCCTGCGCTGGGGGAAGGTGTGGCCGATGGCATTTAAAGGCATTTAAAGCGAAACCCGAGCCAAGGCTTCCCCGGCAGGAAGCTGGAAGTGCGGGCAGGACCACGAGGGTTTCCTTCAGCACTCAAAACACCAAAGGTCTCCCTCAGGCCGTTTTATCACCCCCAGCAACAATAATGATGTGTGCAGGGTGAGATTTGGGGAGTGTCAGACTCCATTTGTTGTTGCTATTAAGGCCATCGCAGCGTGACGGCAGAAAATTGCACGGGAGACGCTGGAGAAGGGAGGGTGAACCTTCAGGTACAGCCTGGCACAGAAGCAGGGCAAGGCAAAACTTCCTCTGGAAGCTGAGGAATCGCTCCCTGATCCTTTTGTGGTGCTGAGGGAACTGTCAAGCACAGCCTGGAGGGTCAAACCCCTCCCTCTCTCCTTAAAAAATGGTATTTTCCCAAATATCCAGCCCAAAGTATCCCAGCTGCAAGTCCTGAAATCTTGTTAGAATGTTCAGCACCATAAAAACTCTTAATTTTATTAATCAGCACTGTAAGCACTCAGGGCCTAGCTGTGATCAGCCATGGGGTCATTCCCAGTTTTGGAAGAGATTCCTACCCTGCCATTCCAACTGTGACACTGATCTCCCCTGTCTCACACCTCAGCCATGGATTATTCCCATTTTCCAAGCCTCCTTTCTAGCCCAGGACTTTGCACCCTCATAGGCAGTTCTTACAAAACCAAAGCTCTGCCTCCTACTTTTAAAGTCTGGAAGGAAAAGAAAAAAAAGCTAAAAAAACCCCAACCCAAACCAGTTTCCACACATGGAAATGGGCTCCAGTTAAACCAGAAAAGCAGCCTAGATTTTTATAGTGGAATGTCGAAGATGCTCGAACCAGAAAATGCCAAATCCTGCCCAAAAGTGTCAGAAATGACTTTATGTTTTTAGGCCTCATCACTCAGTTCTGAGGGCTGAAGTTTTCCACTGCCCCAAGATTTCTCACAGTTGGTTTCTCACAGCTCTGAGCTCTTCCTGGGAGCCCGAGTGCCACCAGCAAGTACCTGGAGCCAGGCAAAGACAGAAACATAGCAGGGCTGGTGATTTTCAAAGGAAAGCAAACCATGAAACAAACGCTGCATTTCCCCTGAAAGCAACCAGAAAAAGAGTCATTTGGGATAAATCAAAGCCGGTTTCACCTTCCTGACACACCACAGGCCTGACAAAAGCGGTGTGAGCCGACAGCACCAGTGAACTGCCCTGCTTCTGAGGCTCCCAGCTTTCATCTGGTGTTTCATCTCGCTGTGTCACTTCTGGAGCTCCCTGCATCTCGAGGTGGGCCCTGCCTGCCTGCACAGCCTGGTGCAAACCACCAGGGAGAAGTGGGAACACGGAAAATCCGCCCTGGCCCTGCGTGCTGGGGCTCCTGAGAGAATGGGGGTGACTGGAAGCAGCAGAGGCAGCTCCAGCCTCAGCAAAGCCCGGCCTGCTTGGGGGATGACTCATTTCAGGAGCCTGTGCTCGCTCCCAGTCATTGAGGAAGGAGTTAATCCCTGCAGCTTTGGCCACAAAGTGGATGTGTAAGGCCTGGAGTCCCATGGGCTCGATTGCATAAGAAACCATGTATTGTGGCATTTAGTTGATCATGCACTACTTCTTCTGGTCACATGGAGGCTTGATTTCCCCTTGCATCAGCTACTACAGACTTTTTACATGTCTCATACTGGTGTCTGTTCAGCTCACCGGGGTCATCCCCTTCACCCCACAGCAGAGCCTGTGCTGCTCAGCCAGCCCTGACCCAGGGGATCTCACCCCATTTTTTGTAGGATCCTATCAAAGGAACTGGGCGCTTGTAATTTTTCTCATTTGTGCCTGTGCGTAACAGGTGTCATTTTCAGTGTAGTACAGACAAATCCCAAAATAGCTCAGGCTCTTCAGACGCTGCGAGGAGAAAAAAACCCCGTGGTTACTTCAGCTTTGGTTGTAGTGAAAAACCCAACGCTCGCAGCCGGCTCTGAAGTCAGAATTAAAATGGCAGACGGAGGAGTGGAGCAGGGATCTCTCTGCAGTCCGTGTTTCCTGACGGACTGCTCCTCGCTGCTCCGTGTGTGCACATCAACTCCCTCTCAGCGCTGCCTCTCCATCAGCTCCCCTGATTCCCAGGAGCTGCACCTACCACGGATCCTCCTCCACACTTGCCGGTGCTGGCAGAGCTCTGCCTCCCCTGCCGGGTGCTGGGGCTGGCCGGAGGCTCCGGAGTCACTGCAGGGATCTGGGGGGCAGAGGCGAGGAGAGAGCGAGCAGCTGCAAAGGCTCCTTGCCTGGGGATGATGCCTGCTGTGCTGAAATGCAGAGCTGCCTGTGGACTGTCTTTGTCGGGGATTATTGGATTCTGGTGACTCCAGGAGCGCAGTTATTAGTTCCCCTGCCTACGCCGAGCGTTTTGAATCTGTGTGTGTGATAACACTTATTAATGCTGCTCAGATTAAGAAGATCCTGTGGCTTTCCAGCACTTCCAGCACCTTATCTCAGCCATGCATCTGCCCAGCAGCTAAACCACGCTCAGATCAGTGTCTTGTGGCCAGCAGAGCAGGGGCTTGTGGGGCCAGCAGCAGCCTCATGCCCACAATCCTGCATCTGATCACAGCAGCAGCTCCTCCTAAGCTGCCTTGTGCTTCAGGGGATCTGCCTGCTCAGGATTTGCAGGACGTGGGCCTAAAATATTTCATTTCAGGAAGTCAAGCAGTGGTTCCTGACACCGAAACAGTTAATCAGAAAGCACCAACTCTCCACTGCAACGTGTGTGTGCGTGCACGTGTTTTTGTTTTTTAGAGCCAGCAAGATTTGCTTTGGTTTTTTTAAAGCAGAAAACACCAAAAAAGTTGGCTGTGGTTTCAGCTGCTATCGCTCGAGATTTGTACTGCTGACTACCAATCCTAAAAGAGTTAACCTGTATGCAAGTATGACTCAGAAGCAGAGAAGGAGATGCGAGGCTGAGAGCCGGGGAGGAAGCGCAGGAACAGAGGTGAGGAACAGAATAATTGCCAAAAAAAGGTGCAGAGTCCAGGAGCAACGCTCCCTCCGGTCTGCCTGGCCCTGGCACCGCTGGCACGGGCTCCCTGGAAAGCTGCAGTTCCGCTCTTATAACACAAGGAGCAGGCTGGAGAATTTAGAGCTGCGTCACAGAGCTCAGCGAGAGAGTGAGAGAGCAAGCTCCGTCGATAGGTCTACCAGCAACAGCCCTGCTGCAGCAAGAGGGGAGAGAGGCAGCAAGAGAGGCAGAGAGGGCTCCAGGAAGAGAAGTGGCACCAACACCACGGAGTGGGCTCCTGCCACCATCCACTGCCATTTGCACCTCGAACCGGGGCTCGCTTGGCGTAGGAGGCTTCGCCCATTGACGATGCTGGAGACCCGGCGCGCTTAATCCCACGGGGAGGGAGAGTGGGCAGACACCGAAAGGGTTAACGGGAAGGAAATTTCTGGAACCTTCTCTTCTGCGGCGCTCCAGAGCGAGCGGAGGGCTGAGGACTGCGCAGATGGTGCACGGGCACGGCTCCTCGGTCCAGTTCGTCTCCCTCACGTACGTACCCTTTGATCAGGATGGGGCTGGAGCTGCAGCTACGTATTTGGATTATTTGCAGGGCGTCCCTTTCCCCCGGCGTCCCTAAGTTCGGATCCCAAAGTGCCTTTATTATTATTTTGGCTGGGCAGGATTGCTCTGTTCTGCGTCAGAGCTGTTTTCTCAATGGAGCGACGGCACAGGTTGTACTAATGTCACTCCTGCCGGCATTGCTGTACTGCAGAGGAGGGTAGTAGTCGTGGGGGAGAGATGACAACTTTGCAAAGACTGCTGTTTTCCCGGTTTGGCTGGGCTTTCTATCCCCCCCCGTGTCCCTGGAGGCTGGCATGTCGGCACGGGGCTGGTGCAGGGGTTAACAGGCGCCCTGCGATTCGGAGCTCGGAGGTTTGTCACTGCGTAGTTCGCAAAGTGGCAAACGGTGACGCAGTGATCATTGCAGGGCACGTCGTCCAGTTTTTAAAAGCACTGGGGACAGGTAGACGGGTGCCTTCCAGACGCTTCCACACCAGCTGAAAGGGGTTAAAGATGAGTCGAGCCGGGAAGCCAGCATTTAGGGATTAAATGTCATCATTTTGGCGTTGGAAAGTTGTTTACCTTGCTCTCTCGGTGTCTCCATGCTGGCAGGCGGCCAGCTCACATGTGATAGTCTTCCCTGGACTGCTGCATCATTAACGAGAGCCAGCGCCGGCTCCCATTGGCCGGGGAGGGCGCAGCGCCGGGGCCGCGCCGCCATTGGGCGCGCCGGGGATGGCAGGTGGAGCGCCCGAGCCCATTGGCCGTGCGCGGGTGTCAGCGGAGCGGGCACGGAGCGGGGCCGCCGTGCCCTCTGACACTGCCCGCTGCTGACACTGCCCGCTGACACTGCCTGCTCACTGCCTGCTCCTGTTCCCTGCCTGCTCCCTGCCTGCTCCCTGCCCGCCTCCCTGTTCCCCGTCCCCGGCTGTCAGCGCAGCAGGCACGGAGCGGGGCTGCCGTGCCCTCTGCTCACTGACACTGCTCGCTGCCCACTGCCCACTCCCTAATCCCTGCCTGCTCCCTGCCCTGCTCTCTATTCCCTGCCCACTGGTGTTCAGTGGAGCGGCTGTGAAGCAGGGCTACCTGTGCCCTCTGACACTGCCTGCTCTCACTGCCCGCTACCCACTGCCCACTCCCTATTCCCTGCCTGCTCCCTATTCCCTGCTCGCTGGTGTCAGCAGAGTGGCATGCAACCAGGGCTGTCGTCTGCCCACTACCGATTCCCTGCCTGCTCACATCAGAGGAGCAGCCCTGAGAGCACTGGGCTCCTGCCGTCTGCTCACTGCCTCTGCCCGGCTCCCTGCTCCCTGCCCGCGGGTATCAGCGGAGCGGCCATGGCAGCGCTGGGCTGCCTCTGCGACCTGCACGCTGATCCCAGCACTCCGAGTACCAGCAGCTGCCCCTGTCCTATTCCCTGCCTGCTTGCTGTCTGTTCCCTGTCTGTTCCCCTGCTCCCTGCCCAATCCTTGGCATGCTCCATGGCTGTTCCCTGCCCAATTGCTGCCCGTTCCCTGCCCGCTCCCATCTCCCTGCCCACTCCCTGCCCGCTCTCGCTCCATGCTCACCTCGGGTCCCGGGATGCCAGGCGTCCGTCGGGCAGCAGACAGGACAGGAGCTGGTCGCTGCTGGCTGTGCTGGGTGCAGTCCTTCACCCATGGGTGCTGTCAGAGTTCTCGTTTCGCCGTCCAGTTGCAATGATGACGTGTCAGAGCTGCAGCCCACGGTGCAGGGGAAAGTACTGGGGTTCAGGGCTTTTCTCCTTGCTTCCTTCTCCCTTCTGAGGTGCTGGAGTGCTGGCAGCGCTGTGAACTGCTTGGGGCAGGGATTGCACCTGGAAATTATGTCGTGGGAATAGTGAAAAAAATGAAAATTACTCTTACCGAAACTCAGCTTTTGTTTGCACAAGTGTGAGTGTGCCATAGGCTCGGTAACATCACAGAGAGATGGAGACTGCCCTCAGTGATGGGTCTGTAAAGGTTTGCAAAGGAGCAACAGCGTTAGAAAGCAAGGACGGAAGGACTGGGAACTGGTTAAGGATGAATGGGAGACTGAGGGCAGAGAGCAGCTCCAGAGAGAGGATAAGGAAGTGAAGGGGAGAACACTTTTCCCTCTTAACCGTTTACTATACTATTTTTTCACCTCTCTTCTTAAAGCGCCCAGCAATGAAGATGGCAGCTCTGCCTGGAAGTGCTGAGGACACAGCCAGCCTTGAGCTTGGTCCTTCTGGCCGAGGAAGTCTCCCGATTATGCAGTGGAGTGGTAACTTTGCTTTCTCATACAACAGGGGCCATTATTCCATAGCCTTTCATCATTCTAGGCTTACCCAAGTTTCAGGATGTGCTAGCAGGAGTGTTTAATCTCTGTTACTCACTGGCTGACATCTCCAGCGCCAGGGTTGGTTGTTTAGCAACAACCGCTGGGCTCAGCACCGCATGGCAGCCGTCCCCATCCATCGCCTGGGCTGCAGCCTGGCCTCTGCAGGGTGCTCTGGGAGACAGGGAGAGAGGGCAGGGTTGGATTTACACCCTGGATGGAATTGTGGAGGTTTGGGTGTGCAGGCCGCAGGCGCTGCGGATTTTTCGCGACGCCGTCCTTTGCGCAGGGCCGCCATTTCCAACGGCAGTGCGGCGCAGGGACGGGGAGGGAAGAACCCGACAGACTGTACGTGCCACTCCCCACTTTCTTTCCCTCTTCCCCATCTCCATCTTTCCTCCTTCCCCTCCTTTCCTGCCAGATTCCATAGGGAATTTCAGCCTCTTACTGCAGTCATCACAACCCCTCCTGACTCACTGAGCCTTCGCTGGCTGTAGCTGGCTCCCTCGGAGCATCCGTGCCTCCCGCAGCGCCAGATCCGCAGAGCAGGGGAACAACAGGAACAGCAGCGACAACGGTGGTCCCTGCAGACAGACAGACGGGCAGAAATACACACACACACAGGAGAACAGTCCCAGGCAGCTGTAGAGGTGTTCTGTACAGCCAGGAGCTGGACTAAGGCATGATGCTGGGTTGTGTGGATGATAGGTGGGTTGAGTCTGTTTTCTCGAGTGTTGGTTGCATGGACAGCTCTTTGTGGTTTTCCCCATCGTGGTTGTGGGGTGGAGAAGCCCTGACTTTGTAAAGCTGGTGCTGTTGTTTGATGGCTTTCAAGGAGGTGCCACTGGCTGCTGAGTGTCTTCAGCACAAGGATGTATTTGGTTTAATTCTTTTTGACATCATGTTTTGGCCACAGCGATGGCTTAACTGTGCCTAAACGCAGAGAGGGTAAGGAGACGGATGTAAGAGGAGTTATTTCAATGTTAAACTCCAGCTGTAAATCTCATTACTCAGGAATTGAGGTTACTGTCAGCAGGTAAATCTGTGGGACTGGCAGGAAACAAGGCTAAGAAGGGGACATGGCATATTTCTGTAGGACAGCAGTGATTATGTGCACAGGGGTGGCACTGTCACCGTGAGCTGTACCTGGGTAACATTCCGCGATCGTTTTCCGCACAGTGCCGCAAAAGGACTGGGGAAAGCTGCGATTTCTCCCTCCCTCTGACACTTGTGTGTGTGACACTGCATGAGCTGATTCATGTTCCTGTATCTGGGTTTCCCTGCTCTGGGGAGTGGGGTTTGCTCTGCCTCGGCCTTGGTGCAGCATCGTGACGCAGCGTTCGGTACCACGCCGACAAAACACACGCAGTTTTCTCGGGCGTTCTGACCGCTCGGGGACCGCGGGACTCGGGGAAGGAAGGGCAGGATTTCACATGCCCAGGGTATAAATTTAAAAGCATTACCTCTTCTTGTGTGCTAGTGAAGGAAGGCTCTGTGAGGGACGAGACAGCCACGATCTCCTCCTGCTCTTGTTTTGCCGATGGTCATGTTACATCTGTGACGCAGACGAATTTTGCTGTTGGTTCCTGTCGGTGCTTTAGGGAGTGGAGCTGATGGGGGCACAAGCTTGAATATGATTAGAAATATTCATTTCATACTGATGTTAGAGTTGAAACTATACCTGAAGGGTCAGGGGTATCAGGTCCACCTAGTGACCCCCCAAATGGTGAAGGAATTCGGATGAGCCCCAGCACCCCTGGCCATTTTGCTGCTCGCAGAGCAGGCTCGGAGCCTGCAGCTCTGCTGCTGCTGCTGTTCATTTCCATGTTATACAAATACAGCACTGGGCTCTGTGTCAGGAGCTTTCTGATGCTGTGAGAAGCTTAGAGTCTACAAGCAAATGTTTTTCTTTTCTTATTTGGGAACATTCATTAAAACGTCTAAATGCCAAGTGTTCTACCCTCTCTCCTCTGACAAATCTCTCCCAGACCCATCCAGAAAATTCAGTGCTGCTGCGTAGGATTTTTTAAACTTTGTCATGGTGTTTTCTTACAGTTTAATATGGGTATGGCTGGGGGGGAGAGTAAGATTTAATTTGGTTAAATATCTGTAATGCTGATGTTAATGGACAAGGATGTAGGCAGGAGATAAGAGTTGTCCATATCCCCTTTATCTCTGTATTTAGACAGTCCCAAGCCCAGGCTGTGAGGAAGAAAAGGAATACTCTATCCCATTCCCACCCACCCAAACAATTTCGGTGCAAAGGCAGCAGGAGACAAGGCCAAGCTGGAATGTCACAAAATGGTTCCACCAGCACTCAGAGATGCCAGTGCCGTTTATCCTGGCACGGCTCCGAGAGCGGCACCGTGAGCCGCCTGCTGCAAGGTCATTCCCCTGACTCATGGTCAGCAACCAGTTGGTTCAGGAACTCCCAATCTACTTCTCTTGCAACTGTGCCCATGCCTGAACCTGGAGGGGAGGCCTGAAAATTAACATTACTGCAGTAGTGGGGGTACTGAGCCCAAAATTGTAGCTCCAAAAAAAATCCCATGTCTCTAAAAGATTTTAAAATCCATTTCTCTAATTTGTTTCTTTGCTAGCTCCAAAAACTTTCCACTAGTTCCCTCATCCCCTTTTCCCCCAAGACTTCCTCCGGACTGCTGGGAGCCAGGAGTGACATGTATTTAAGGGCTCACACTCTGTTCTAGGAAGAAAACCTCCATGTACATTTGTATTTCTGTGGCTATCAGATGGGCTCTGCAGGGCACTGAAACCCTCAGGTGCTTTCAGTTTCAAGTACCTAGCGCAGGAGCTGTCTTGTCCCCTCCCAGGTTTCCCCATTTTTCCCTGGTGTTCCTATTTGCCCATCTCACTCCTATTTTCAGCTGTCTCAGGACAACACCAGCCATGGATATGCTCAGGGCTGTCCCAGCCTCCCAGCAGCAGAGCAGTGGTTAATGCCTGTGAGCCAAAGAACTTACTTAGTGCCCAAAGTTCAACTTGGGGGCACGTTCTGTGCACAGAGAGGGACAGGGGAGCAGAGCCCTCCTGCTCCCAGAGCTGCCAGCCCACCTCCTGACCCTGCCCACGATGAGCCTTCGCCTTCCTCATCATCACTGCCTGGTTTCCAAAGGGACAGAACCTGGCTGCCAATCCCGCTGCCAGTGACGGCTCCTCGCCTACAGGGAGGCAGATGTGATGGCTCGTCTGCTAAAAACTGAGCCAACACACTGTGATTCAGCCCTCCAGCTTTCCAAGGAAGAGCTATTTCTGAGTGAGCCTCATCTCTGCAGCTCCCCCCACAAACACTCACGGCGCTCAGGAGCCCAACAGCAGCCACTGGGTCTGCATTTGGATCTCCAGCCCAAATGCTTCTTAAACACCGACAGTGGCTCCTGGACTTTTGGCATTTCAGGGATGGAATGATGGAAACCCTGGGAACAGGGAGAGACCAGCAGCTCGTGTGCCTGGGGGAGTCAGCCAGGAGTGTTTGGGCAGTGCTTCTCTCCAGCTGTTTTGCCAGGTCCTTGTACAGCAGGCAGTGTTAAACTAAAGGCTTGTTTTCAGCTGTCTGGGTTAAAGGCAGGTTATACTTCAGTGAACAGCTGGCTGGGTTTGTTTCCTTATGCTCCTCCCTGGCACAGGACATTCTTTTGTCTCTAGAATGACACAAAAGAAAAATATGGCTTCTCTTGCCATTACCTGGAGGAGCTGGAGCGGTGGTGTTGGGGGAACACCATGTTCCTGAACTGACTGTACAAATCACAACAATCATCTCCCTGTGAGAGCTTTCAAGCCCTGCAATCAGTACTTTACATTCCAAAGTGATGCTTAGGTACAGGAGTTAGGAATAGAAAATGGCCTTTCTGGTTGCAGCTGCTTAGGTGGATCATTTGTTTGAGTGGAGCGAGTTTTGCAATGTGCTGCTCACTCAGGCTGTGTAGGGCTAAATTTGATGAGTTTTCTTTCCTACTGCCCTTCCCTGACCTCAGCCATGCGAGTGCAGTGCTCTTCTTGAGTTTGCCCAGTTTCACCTCACTGTTCCCTGTGAATTCTGGAATTCTCCACAGGATCCAGGGGTTCAGCAGTTCCTGTGCCCTCCAAACAGGCTCAGGGTTTGCCCAGGAACTCTCCTGAGAGCAAAGCTGGAGAATTGGATGACTCCAGGCAAGTCAAAGCAATTTCAGATGAACAGGGGGATCACAAGATGGGGAACTACAGCACTAATATCTAAGCACACCTCTAATGATCACCATGCTAAAACAGACACTGCAGAGTGCTCTGACAGATTCCCCTTAGCAGGAATTGTCATCAGTGACTCAAACCAAGCAGGCCTGACTGTCCCACTGCTCACAGTCAAAAGGGACACAAAGCTGCACAGGCTTTTACCCCCATCCTGTCCCAGGGTTCAGCCTGCCTTGGGGTTTTGGGGGGTTTCAGACACAGAGTGTCTGGCTTTTAACTCCATTTGTAAGGCTGCAAGAGTAGGACTGAAGGAATAGGCTACCTTCAATTCAGGATTGTAATGTGGAGCTTTTATTGCGGTCTAATAAAGGAAAGAAATATCTCCCTTATGCTTTAAACTCGTGAAGGAAGTACCTGTTCTTGCTGCCCATAACAGCAGTGGCCTCTCCAGAGCCATCTCCTAGGCACAAATATCACTTTTCCTGAGCAGGGCAGCTCCTGATCTGCCTGCACTCAACCCAGGCCGTGCTCTGCCACACCAAGTGCTCCACACCGAGGACTGGCTCCCAGTGCGAGTCAGAGCACATTTGTCCACAGCTGACCCACGCAGCACCAGACCTGCACAACAAAGAGATGCAGTTACAGGCTCCCCACGCTGAGGAGGCTTTTTTTGAAACCTTAGAAGTTCACTCATTTCCATTCCCCTTACAGGTCAGCACTTGTCCTGTCACACCCCTTGTCCTGCACCTGGCCCTGGGCTGATTCATTCCTTCACTGGGAGGATGATGCATCAAGCTCAGATTCTCAGCATGTAAAATAGGGATTATTTTCTCCAGGGGAGACCAGAGCCTGATGAGGCACGAGTTTCACCCCATGATGTGAAAATGGAGGAGAAAATGTATGATGCACACTGAGATGTGTTTTGCTTTCTGTAAAAGCCCCAGAACTGCCTTTCTATAGAAGGTGCAAGTTGTGAAAAATCAGGTCTGTGACATCCAGGCTTGCCTTGTTCCTGCAGACTGAAGGTCTCAGGCTAGAGAGGAAGTTCCCTTTCACAGGGAAGGCAGGGATTCCCTTTCTGTCTTTGTTTCCTATGGAATGTACAAAGCAGTGTGAAGTCCATGAAAGGCTTTGAGTTGTTCCTCTGAAAGAAGCTACAGCACTGCCACTAAAACACCTGAAAAGGAGGGAAACCACAGAATGATATTGTACTTTCCCTGCTATTATTTACTGCAAAGTCCAATGCTGTGATAAAGCCAAGCACAGGTGACAGTGCTTGCTGCTCCCCACACAGCAGATGTCTGAGACCAGCACTGCTTCATTTCCTTCCCTGAGAGGGCAGGAAGGGCTGGGATGGAATTCCCAGAGAATCCGTGCCTGCCCCACCCCTGGGAGTGCCCAAGGCCAGGTTGGAGCAGCCTGGGACAGTGGGAGGTGCCCCTGCCTGGGCAGCTGTGGCACTGGGTGAGCTTTAAGGTCCCTTCCAACCAAACCATGCTGTGCTCCTGCTCTCCTGCCCATGTGCACATGAGCTGTGGATCACAGCATCCTGAACTGCTCCTTTCTCCTGCCCAGACACACTGGGAGCCTTGGAAAGGAGAGCACAGGCAGATCCCTTCCCAAATGTGCACCTGCACCTTGCCAAGAAGGGCTGACACCTTCTGGGGAGCTTGTGAAGGCAACAGGACAAACTCCAGGTAGCCTGGAGGAGAGGCAGCAGCATCTTAATTATGCTGAAGTGAAACCTGGTTTTATCAAAACTATAAATAATAAATGAGCCATTGGTCTGCATCTGCTGCATGATATTTCTGGAAAGGTTGGTCTCCTTTGCAGAGGGGAAGATGTGCAGAGGTGTTCAGTCCTTCTGAGTCTCATACTTGGACACAGGTTCCCACTTTCAGCAGCACAAAATTAAGTGACATTTCCTTCAATTCTTTTTCAAAATCCTAATGAAGATTTCCTTGTAATGCTGACTACTGAGGCAAGGAAAAACCAAAGCAAACCTCACTGTGAGCCTGTTTCTCAGAGATGCTGCTGTGATTCTGTGATTCTGCACTCCTGGTGCAGCTTTTCAGGAGTAAATCTCACCTGATAATAGAGGGTGCCTCCTAAATAACTGTGCCACAGAGCAGGCACTGGGGAGGGAACCTGCTTTCCACTCGTCTTTCACCCTGTTGCCCCAGATAATGGATTTAGAAACGACAGCAAATATCCAGACAAGGAATCTAGTCCAGTCATTTCCCCTTCCTCCACCCCTGTTTCTTGGAAGGACAAGCTCCTGTCTCTGAGCTTTCCCCCTGCTGCCTGGGAGTGTGCATTAGGATGGAGGCACCAGAGCAGATTTTTGGATGTGGTTACAACAGGAATACACAAAGCTGCCAAAAGCTCAGGGCATCAATAAGTGAAACTGCTGCCTCCAGTTGTGCTTTGTTCCATTTCACATTGGCCTCTACTCCAGCACAGGTCAGACACTTATCCCAGGGTTGATAGCTCCTGAATTATGCATGTGTGGAGCAGTTCAGAGGCTTCTCCACACCCCTCTATTCCCTCTGCTCTGAGCTGTGGACACTGCAGGTTAAGTGCTCAGTTCCAGGAACCATCAGCCACTCATTTTCACACTCTCCTTCCTCGACAACTTCCACTGAACCATTTACAGTTCAATTTGTGAACGCTCCCTTTTTGCTCTGACCCACACTCAAAGTACTTTCAATCCAATTTATTTTCAGCCTGCCTGCAGAATTGAAAAGTTGTCTCACAAAAATCTGCAAGTTCTGGCTTACTTAAAGCACAGGGACTGCTGATAGAGGAAGCTCCATCAGGACACTCACATTTCCTTTCCCTGTCACAAAAAGCACCTGATCTGTCCTGTACTCTCTGATCAGTGAGTGACACAAAGGCAGAACACTCTCTGGCTTGGACAGAATGAGGTTTACAGCCTGGTTTCATCTGCAGTGAAATGGAAAAAGTGTTCCTGAACCACACAAACTTCCCACATTCACCCCATCAGCATCATGCTCTGCACTAGCAAGAAATAAAACCTCGATCATCACTTGCTGGAAGAACTTGAGTGCATTCCACCTGGCAGGGCAGGAAACAGCACTCACTGCCAGGCTGGGGGTTTTCCTCACCACATATTTCATTTCTCCTACACCGGCCTCAACCATCCACAAGATGCCACAAAAAAAGTGTATCCATAAAGTAGCTAAGCCCAAGGTAACTGTCTTGCTGTCTAATAAAATAAAATAAATGAATTTTTCTCTAGGTACGGTGGAGATGAAGGATTTTCTCCCTCAGCCTGCAGCCAAGATGTGTCTTCCTCTGGAAGCTGGTTTCACATGGTGGCTTAGATTTTCCCACTTTGTATCTAGCACCATTTGAAATCAGTGTTCTAGGAGCAAGAATTACAGCGTGGGAGGAGACCAAGCACCTGCTCACTTCAGCAACATCCTCTGCTCCTCAAATCAGCCCCTTTTCCAAAGGTGATTTTTTTGCCAGCCATCCACTTTGTAACATCATCTGATTTCTAGACACTTCTCCAACCACTGTATGCACCCTCCCAAGCCAGGGCCACACCAGCACAGCCTCCTGCTCCTGTACTTCTGCTCAATAAACAATGCATATGAGTTCAAGGTGTCCAGAGTAAAGTGATCCACAAGTTGCATGAAAACCAACGTGCTAGCTCTTGTACTTGACAGGCAGAGTATGTTTGATAGCCAAAAACTAGGATCAACCTTGAATTTACTGCCTCAGAGCAAAAGGATTTCCACCCTCTGCTTGGGGGCTCCATCACCACAGGATTCTCATTTCATTGCTCTGCAAATACAAAAATTCTCCCCAACTATTTGACCTCAGCAGTCAGACACACAAGTGCCTTCAGCAATCCCAGACTGGCTTGGGTTGGAAGGGACCTTAAAAATCATCCTGTTCCAACCTCCTGTCATGGGCACCATGAAGATGCCACACAGCACACACAGAACCCACTCCTTTTTCCAGAATCACTTTCCAGCACACACAGAACCCACTCCTTTTTCCAGAATCACTTTCCAGCACACACAGAACCCACTCCTTTTTCCAGAATCACTTCTCAGCACACACAGAACCCACTCCTTTTTCCAGAATCATTTCCCAGTTTGCTGCTGGTCCCTCCCAGCAATATTTCACTTCTCCAGCCCTGCATCCCAACCCAGAATGAAGCTGAACTCTTTGTTTTGCCCTCCCTGCTGCCCAGCGTGTTCCCAGACATGGAAAAGCTGATCCCTGTGTGGATGAAGGTTTGATCAGAGCACTGAGTAGTCATCTCTAAAGAATGCATAGCTGTCATCTCCAAGAGGATCCTTCTCTGAGCCAGGAAAACGTCTCTTACACAGGCTGACCGATTTCTCTTGGTGTTCAGAGTCTCAGTTTTTGTCTAGCACCATTTGAAATCGGTTATGATGTAGGGGGAAAAGCAACAGTAATGGGAAAGTTCCTTCCCTCACCCCCCAGGTCACAAACAAACACCATCCAGAGCACCACCCGGCCCACCCAACACCACTGGCCTGCTGTTCTCTGACCCGGAGTTCCCCCACAGGCTGAACATCCTGCACACCAGAGGACAGTCAGCATGCCCTCAAGTGAGGATGGGATGCTTCCAGACACAGAGAAGCATCTCTTCAAACATAACTCAGCTTCTTCAACTCAAGCAAGCCAGGGCCTGGGTGTGACAACACAGCCACCCAACCTTCTGACCACTTCTACTCCATGTGCTGTTTGTTTGCATTAACCTGTTCTTTACACAGATTTATTTTTTTCCTTCTGAATAAAATTGTGTGCTCTATGCTCCTGGGCTCTGTCTCAGGTAGAGAGATCACCTGGTTCCCTGCTGGACAACACCTAAGTGCTGCAAGTCTCTTCATTTCAGCCCCAGCTCCATTTTCACCACCCTCAGAAGTATTCAGAGAATCAGAATGGTTTGGTTTGGAAGGGACCTTAAAATCATCCAGCTCCAACCCTGCTATGGGCAGGGCTTAATTTATACTGATTTTAATTGTGACACTGAAAATCCACCAAGCACAGTCACTCCACATTGTTTAACCCTAAGCCAGAGAACTCTGGGCCTGTTTTGTTACTCCCAATGCCCTGTCACCAGTAGATGGCAACAACTCATTTTTATTCCATGCAGCTTTCCCTTAGCAGAGTTCACCTCCCTTTAATTATCAGTTCCAGATTCCAAAGGAAATAATTCATGCAGCACTGAGTTTTAGAAAAACAGCACAGGACTCATGACAATTAGATCCAATTAATTTGTAGTGTTTAAGTCAGATTCACAGAAGCACAGAGCAGAATCCCAGAATGGTTTGGGTTGGAAGGGAGATTAAAAATCATCCCATTCCTATAAACTTTGCTTATCCCCTCAATGGTAAATCCCAAACTCCACAATGTAAAGTTGTGCAGTCTGGCATCATGTCCACACAACTCACTCTGAGTATCTCAACCACAAACTGCAATGAAATCCAGCATATGAAGTTATTTTTTCTATTCCACCCTCTGAAAGGCTTCACTCTATCAGCAGCTGACTCCACAGCAGTTCAGTACATTTCAGGTGTGAACCTCACACAATTCCTAAATCCATTCTCCTTCACAGGTCACCTAAACCCACCAGAGCTGTATTCCCCAAGGATTGCATTTGTCACACACTGCACAAAAGGGTCAAAACACCCTCTGGGCTCTGCCTCAAGTGTTCCACCAGAACAGCCCCAATTTCCTCTTCTCCATCAACTTCTCACCAATTTTTTCAGGAGTAAAATTTTGGAGGTTCTGGGAAATTCTCTGCAATTCTAAAAGGAAACCCCAAAAGGTGCTCAGCAAGCAAACCCCATCCCCTACACTACCACTGAGTAATTCTGTGTACAAACTGCAAACTTCAATCTCAGCAGTTTCCACCTGATATTTGGGACATGAAAAATCATCTGGATAACAATGGGAGAAGAGCTGCTCAGCACAATGATGAATGAAAGACAAACACTTACTGCTAAATAATTTAACATTTTTATTTGGAATATTACAAATCATGGCCAATCTTTACATCCAGAAAGAAGAGCAAAAACACAGCCACTTTTTACAGTGATTTCACTTCCCAATTAAGAACATTCCAGTGTATTTCAGCACATTGCAGATGCCACACAAAGCAAGCTGAGCTCCTGACCAGCACCACACTCAGCCCCAGTCACACATCCCAGTGTTTACAAACAACTCTGGAGCTGAGCTATCAGCCAGGCCACCAGCAGCAAATCCTTCTGCAGAGCCAAAGCCCCTTTCTAACAGCCACAGCCTATTATGAGCTCCAACAATGCAGCTGCTGGGATTGTCCCAAAAAGCCCTATCAAGCCCCAAACAGTTCTGTGCCACTCCAACAATGTGTTGATGACAGGGAGAGCAGTGCCAAGCAGCCACAGACAAGCCAGAGCACTTCCAATGCTGCCTCAAGTGAGGCTATTTGGGTTTTCTGTGAAAATTAGAAGCTGTCTGGATGCTGATAGTGAGATTCATGGAGCTAAAACCTGTTCTAGTTAAGATATGGGGTTTGCTGAGGAAATAGAAGTAGCAGTGATTCTAAAGTAATGGCAAACACAGCGGTGGGAGCTCCTGGAGTGAGGATCTGGACTACAACATTTACTGAACAAGCACCAAGCAGCAAACAAGAGATCACCACATCTACCAGCACTCACACACCTGAGCTGGCCTGGTTTTCCTTTAACATGAAAAGCCAGTGACAGGGAAAAGCTTCTGCTTCTAAACAGGAATCTGATGCTAAATCCAGCTTTTCAGAGCTTGATTTAACATCCCAGTCTGCAGCCAGAGGTTAGAAATGTGAAATATGTGACTTCAAGTAAGAAAGCAAGGAAGGTGGATCACACAGCACCTGTTTCTACCCCTGAAAGCAACAGAAGATCTCCAGACCTGACATCAAGGCTCACTAAAATTGAGCACCCAAAGGAACTTCCACTGTGCTCATGACAGGACACAGCCACCACTGAGCTCTCAGCAGTTCCTTTAATTAGGAATCTCCTGTCAACAGGCAGGGGATGCCTTTGCTACAGAATCCTTCAGCTTTCAGGTCCAACAAATCCACTGCAGTCTTTGGGAGATTAAAGCAAAGAATCAGAAATATATATATATATATAGCTTTTTTCCCTCTCAAAAGCAAAGGAAAAGCTATAAAACTCTGATTTCAAGGCACATTCAATTCATTATATATACAGCAACCAACTTTGGCAGACAAAGAGGTAGAGTATATAAGATCTTAATTGTGATAGTTTCCAAAAGACATTGCCTTCAGTGGCACCAGACTCTTCAGGGAATGAGCAACAAAGGAAACACCAGAACCATTGACACCACCTCTGCTGCAAAGAGGGATGGGAAGGACAGCCAGGTTTGAGTGAGCAGAGCTCTACAGGACACAGGAGAATATTGGACATCTTCTGCAAGCCAAGAGGTGGCACTGAGGGCAGCAGCAGCTGGCACTGGCACAGGGACACTGCAGCACTCCCACAGACCCTGGCATGCTACAGGCACTGCCTTTCCCCAGCTGATGGGCACAGAAGGACAGGGAGGGCAAAGCAGGATCTGTGCTAGCTACAAGCACACACACTCCTTAGCCTATCAAGCATCTCCTCCTGCAGTTCAGCAGCACAAGGAACCCATGGGCAGCCCCTCAGTGCAAGGGAATCAATCCTTGTGCAGCTCTGCCAGGGACAGCCCCTGCCAGGTCCCTCCCACCCCAGCAAGGGCACTCATGCTTTACACATCTTATATTCGGCAGGACTGGGGGTGCTGTCCCGTTTCCTACAAACAGAAAAACAAGGCAGATCAGAGGTTTTTACATTGCAAGAGGTTTTACATTTACACTGAAAGCACATCCTTAGTTTTGGCATTAAAGCTGCAGGTGAAGTCACAAACTGGGTCAGTCTTTAGCCTCTGTTTAGCAGCTGCTGGACTGAGGAGATTTCAGATTCATTCAGCTCCTGAACTGTCAGCAGTGACCCAGGGAGCAGCAGAACCTTTGATCCAAAGGGATCACTCCCAGTGCTGACTGGTATTACCAAAAACTAACACCAGAACAGTTACAGGATTCCCATAACTCCACCAGGTGCACCCTGGAATTCATTTTAATTACAGTGTGTTGTTTAGTGTGTATTTTCTAACCAAAAATGAAATATTAGTTAGTGTGGATTTTGATTCTGCAGTCCACTAACAGCAACTTTACAATACTTAAATACACAAGAATTAAAATTCACAATGATATTCTTATGTATGTCCCCAGTTCTTGAACAACTCCTGTTTTGCCAAACCTCAGTGCTATTGCTCCAAGGCTCTAAGGAGTTCCTTATTCCCTAAGAAAACCTCCAGAATTCCCAGTGTTTTGACACACCAGACCAGTAATTTCTCTTATCATGTGTAAAGGTAAGATTGGAATGAAGAATTCTACTCTATCTCCTGATTCATTTTTTCTCTCCAAAAATCAAGCCAGAAAACAGATCCTATCTTAATGAGAACCATCTTTCTTCAGAGTGAAGATGACATTCCTTAATCTTATACATTATTTTGGAATAAACGCCAAGCTTAACATTCATATAAAAACTCACCAAAAACACTGAAAATTTACCTGTCTTTTACAAGTCAATAAAATCAAGATTATGCACATGAAAAGACTTTTGCATTAAGCTGGAATAAGAGAACCCATCACCTCCTCAGAATCTGTGCAAAGGAGAAAAGCAACAAGAAAAAAAAAAAAAAGAAGATAAGAAGATACTGATTTAAAAAAAATATTTGTAGTTCCAGCTCTGTTGAGATAGGAATGCCAAAATACTGGCAAGGAAAAGTCAAACTGAGCTGTCCTGACTGCAAAGTGCTCAGTTCAAACAAGGCAGGAAGAACCAGATTTTGGAAAAGCCCATTTGACCCTACACAAGTGCAGGAAGAACCCCAACATTCAACACATGCATCTCACTGGAGTGAGGTTAAAATACAGGAGAGGACATCAGCTTCAAAGCAACTGAATTTTGATTCTTTTCAGGGCTACAGAACTCTGGATTTGAAAAAGAAATCACCTTTTCATAAGAAGGTTTCAAATGTTCCTTGTTTGACCCTTCATTAATCCTCTTCTAGAAAGCAAAAATGCACAGGAATCAGTAATTGTGAGATGTGATCTGGTTTTCTCTGAAGGGATGCACAACTACCTTTAGAGTTTCAGTGCCCACAGGTGGTTCCAGCTTCTAATTACAGGGAATTAAACTATTAGCTAAGAAAAGTAACTCACCACTGGGATGGGTGCAGACATTCTTCTGAGTATTGTAGGCAATATGCTACTCATTCTTCAAACACAACACCAAGAAATGTGATTTAAATCATTGGAAGCTTTTAGTGACACTGCTAAATGATAATTCTCTCTATATGATATCCTGTTCTCCCAAAATAAATGAAAAGTTAAAGATATTCTTTCCTACAGGAAGCCAAGGTTCCCAGCTAGATGGATTCCACACTCCTGAAATTCCAAGCAAAGCACAATAAAAAAAGACACTTCAGCTGCATTGCAAAAAGTCCAAATGAAGTGGAAAGTTATACCTTTTCATTATTTCATTTGTGCAGTTTCTTCCATCTCAGCTGGGACATTAGTTTTTAAAATACAAATTTCCTTGCAACTCTCATCAACTGTGTACGAGCTGAACAGCAGAAAGGGAGAAAGGTCTAATTGAATGTCCCATCCAAGGGCATTTCACACACAAGAAACAGAGGCCAAGGAAAGATCTGCTGCCATTTGGAGGCTACAAACTGCAAGGATCAGGGCTGGAAGCACAACAACAAAGGCTCAGCTGCATCAGGAACTCAGAACACTAAACAGGGAGATGGAGGCTTTCATAAAAGGAGATTAGATCAGGGTTTTCAGACAAGAAAGAGCTTTAACAGTCAGATGTTCAGAGAGGAAGATGAAGGGAAGCACTAGGCACAATAAGGCTTTTCATGCTGTCAGATATTCAGGAATGTCACAGAGTTTAATTTTTGATGATGCTGCTTTAGATCCCTCCTGCTCTCTGTGCCCTGAGAAGTCTCCCCACGGGTGAAGGCAGCAAGTGCTGCCCTGAACTGCCAGAGCTCTCCTTGGGCCCATCCAGGCTGCAGAATATCCAAGTACTGAATAAAAGCAGTGGCTCAAAAGCATCAAATTGCTCAGAGCACACTCTGGCCCTTGGATTGATACTCCACTGCTCATTTTAAAGCTAAAACCTCACTGGTTATAAATCCCCTTCAGGGCTCTCCAAGTCCTCTGTGTGGACTTCATTACAAATATGAACCACAGGAATATTCCCTCTGGTTTGCTTCATTTAAAGCATCCCTCCCTTTGTGTCATGTACTCCAGATAAATCCCAACAGATTCTGGAAAAAGACAACACTGATGAGATGCTCATCCTGACATTCCATGTGTACCACCTAACCTGCTCTGGACTGTCAGTGTTTTGCATTTTACAAAATATTTCCCTGACAAAAAGTTTTTTTCCAGAAGATAAAATCAGACATCACAGCAAAAAGCAATGCACAAAGAGGAATTTAAATCTCCTGCCTCTCCATCAAAAACCACACATAAACCCCAGTTGTTTTGAAGATAAACTTTAAAACACCCTACATGTCTCATCAAAAACAGAACACTAATTGCTTGTGCACAAATCTAGCATTTTACAGTTGATTTTGCAAGTCTTTACCATAGGGACACCAACATTGGGGCTGAAGGAGGAGAATAAAAACCTGAAAACCTTCTGGCAGCACAAGCCCATAGAACCAAGACTCCCCCTGGCTTTAGGAGATAAACTGATATGTTTGAAGCAGATGGACAAAATACTTTCCTTGGCAAGTGGACACTGCCAAACACAGGCTTGAGAACAGGGCTCCTCCTTCCTTGAAATTAGTGCAAGTGTTAATTAGCAGCTTAGCTGAACAGCAGATCCAAAACCAAAGACAAATTCATGGTTAGGCTTTAGCTCCCATCAGCTGCTGGGAGGAGCTCACACAAAAATCAGACATTTGAAAAAGAAAGGGCACACAAAGCTCAAGAAACTTAAACATCAGCACGGCTTTGGCTCAGTCATTTGGAAACTTGCAGGATTAACAAAAAGGAAGTTACTCACCCATTCTGTGAGAAGAATTTCTTGTAGATCCAGAAGGCTCCCAGGAGCACCACAGCTATCACAATCACTTTAGGAAGAAATAAAAAAAAGCACCTTAGAGTGATAAAGATCAGCTCCAGCTCACAAAAGAGCAACAAAACTTTTACAGAAATAGCCTTATTTTCATCTACAGGTCTATCCCACCTCTACCCCCCTAAAAAAAAAACCCACAACCCAACTTATTTATGGAATGAGCCATGTAAATGAAATATTTGATTCTTCAAGATAGTTCAGCTCAGAACCACAGACCACCAAGATGGCAAAACCCCACCAGCTCAGAAACTAAAACAGGAATGACAAGGCCCCAACATTTTTTACAAGTTTATACAAATCTGGGTAACAAAGGCAAGGACAGAGGATGGACTGAATATTTCTGTTCACTGGCAGAGTGATGTACTCACACCTCCAGCAAACCCAAGCTCTGAAATTTATCCAAGTGGCCACGTTGTTGCAAGCTGCCTTTGAAATGTGACCTCACCACACGAGAAAATACACATTTCCCACTAAATTAAACTGTAATAGCTAAGCAATCTTGTTTTGAATCATGCAGCTTTAACCAGAACTCCAAAATCACCCTATTGCAGTCCCAGGTGAATGGAATCAAAAATGGACTTTCACATAAAAAATAGAATTTGTATTGTATTTTTTAAGGTTTTAGAAAATACTTACCACAGATGATGGCTATAATATATCCACCTAAAAACAGAAGGAATCAGTATCACAAGAGGAACACAGATGCTTCTTGCTCAAATATTATTATCAAAATATTCACAGAGCTATTTCAAGTCAAGTACTTCTATCAACACAATCTTTGAGGCAGACTAATTTAAATAATAATATTTAACTTAGAATATGAATATTTTAATTAATTTTAGCAAACCCGATTTTTCCCATTAAAATAAAGAAGGAAGCTGCATTAAATCATTTCTCCTGAATACAGAAGGACTGTTTTCTGAGCTGTATTTTCACCTAGTGGAGATTTTGCAGCCCATACTTACTGAGCTGGCAGGTTGGCACAGCTGGCACCCACTGGTTGTTCCCAATGTACTGAATCCGAGCCTCCCCATTCAAGGTGTACCCCGGGTAACATTCAAAGGTAATGAAATCCCCCACAGAGTAGGAAGGTTTTTCTCCATCTATCACCCTCCCATAACTTATGACTGGTGTGGAACCAGAACCTTCAGACTCACCTGGAAAGAAAAGGGGGGAGAAAATAATAATAAATGTATTTCTACATCAGAGATAAAAATCTTGTCAGTCTGCTCCCGATTTTAGCAATTTTACTCGCAGGCAGAGTGCTCCTTTTGCACAGGCAGGTTTGCCTGGGATCAGGACCCCCATACTCACTGAGCTGGCAGGTTGGCACAGCTGGCACCCACTGGTTGTTCCCAATGTACTGAATCCGAGCCTCCCCATGCAAGGTGTACCCCGGGTAACACTCAATGGTAATGAAATCCCCCACATGGTAGGAAGGTTTTTGTCCATCTATCACCCTCCCATAACTTATGACTGGTGTGGAACCAGAACCTTCAGACTCACCTGGAAAGAAAAGGGGGGAGAAAATAATAATAAATGTATTTCTACATCAGAGATCAAAATCTTGTCAGTCTGCTCCCGATTTTAGCAATTTTACTCGCAGGCACAGTGCTCCTTTTGCACAGGCAGGTTTGCCTGGGATCAGGACCCCCATACTTACTGAGCTGGCAGGTTGGCACAGCTGGCACCCACTGGTTGTTCCCAATGTACTGAATCCGAGCCTCCCCATGCAAGGTGTACCCCGGGTAACATTCAATGGTAATGAAATCCCCCACATGGTAGGAAGGTTTTTCTCCTTCTATCACTCTCCCATGACTTATGACTGGTGTGGAACCAGAACCTTCAGACTCACCTGGAAAGAAAAGGGGGGAGAAAAAAAAAATGTATTACTAGATCAGATATTTAAATCTTGTCAGTCTGCTCCTGATTTTAGCAATTTTACTCACAGGAACAGTGCTGTAAAGCACCCCAGGAACTCTGTTCTTGACAGGTCACTGTCACCTCTGCAGAGCCATCAGGGAAGGAGCAGCCAGCATTGCACCTGATCTGCACAGCCTCTCCTTTTGCATAGGCACCTTTGGCTGGAATCAGGGCCCCATTGGGGATCTTCGGGGCAAGACACATCTCTGGAGTAACTAATACAGGAATTTAAAACAAGTTCAGTGAGAATAAAGTTTATTTCACAACTCAGTAACTCATTCCACAAACACAAGTTGCCTTCATGTAAGAAAAATAGCTCAGCACATGTCCAAAGTTTACTTTACCCCAATTTTAAGTACAAATATTCCCCTTAGAAAACTTAAACACCACTGTAGACATTCATTAGGATGATACAATCCTATGATGAGGCAGCTCAGAAACCCTTACTGGTTCATTATTTCTGAGCTCTAGAAACATTTCTAGAAAGTAGGAGTTGAAGAGCTGCATAAAAAACCACACACACAAAGACTTCCACTACTCCAATGATACTACAGCTTTGCTCACTGTGCATACTCCTAATTCCCTGTATCAAATATTTTCCCCTGTATTCCATATCTTTTCTCCTGCCTTCACCCATGAAATCACTACAACACCAGGATGCTCTATTTTAGCTAACAAAAGAAAAGGGAATATTACAGAAAGTCTTACGTTTCTCACAGGTTGGTTGTGGAGGAACCCAGATGTTATTTGCTTCACAGGTAATTACCTGTGCTCCAACCATGAAATAGCCTTGATTACACTCAAACACAACTGAGTCCTTGTATCTGTAGGGAAGTCCAAATCCAGACATTTTTCTCCCATTTTCAACTCTGGGGTCTTCACATTTGACCACTGAAAGAGGCAAAACATTTGTTAACACAAACATGTGTTAATAAATGAAAACAAAGCTTGGACACATTTGTTAACACAAACATTTGTTACCAATGAAAACAAAGCTTGGAAACATCTGTTAACACAAGTATGGCAAACACAACATCCTTTTCCCTACGTGCCAATTTCCACAAGTTGTTTTGGAGAAGCTTTGTAGAAACATTGATTCCTGCACTTCCACAGGGGCTGTTTTTAGGAACAGGATTCTTCCTTAGCTTTTTACAAGTCCTATCCAGCCCCCACATCCTTGCCCTTGACACAGTTTTTCTCCAGGATTTGTGGTCTCCCAGTTCCCTCCCTTTGGCCTTGCCACTTCTACCAACAAGACACTCAATTTTTTCAGGTATTTTTCAAGCTTTAACTTAAATTTTAGCAATATTCTATTCATAATTCATCCATATCCACCATGCTGATGTAATCTCACTGGAACTGCACCAAACTTTGTACCACAGCATTTTTTCCTTCTTTCCTAGAGGCAAAGTCCATTCTCCCCACCCCACTTCCAAGGAAAGGGCCAGACACTGTAAAAAAAATAGAAAAATTCCAATAACCTCGACATTCTGGAGGTGGCCCACTCCAAACTCCGTTTGAGTTTGCATCAGATGTGCAGTAAATGGTGTCTGAGCCAATGAGGGAGAAGGGATCGCTGTCCTTGGGGACATCCAGGCACCTGTAGGTCACGGAGCTCTGGTACACGTAGCTGCCTCTCTCCTCGTACTCCCCGTTGGCTATTTGGGGAGGTGGCTCACAAGGAATTACTGGAAATAAAGCACAAAAATTGGTCAGATTGGTTTTGCTGGGTTAGCTGGTTCACCTCAAAGAGCAAACCTTGGGTTTTCAGTCATTTCACTGAAAATCTGACACAGCCACTCGAAGTCAAGCTACAGAACCTCAGCTTCAACATGAGATAATAATATGAGATAATATGATTTTAATAGGAGATAATTACCACTAACACTGACATTTTTCAGTGGTCAATCATCAGGCATAACCCAAGTAGTTAAGGAAAAAATGATCCCTGCTTTCCCATCATTTTTTATACTGGAAAGTTATACTGGTGGCACAGCTGTTTGTAAATGAACTACCCCATCTGAACAGAAAATCAAACACAGCAGTAATTTACTTACTTTCACAGTAAGGCAGAGTTCCACTCCAGTCAACACCTCCATTCTTGATATCACAGGAAATCTCTTCCTTACCTATTAATCTGTATCTAGACAGGTAAAAATTTTGAAGAAGTGAAATTTAAATTTCTCATTTCCCCAACAAGCACCAAAAAATTGTGCTTATCAATAATTCTGTTCTGTGATTACAGGGACATAACACAACAAGGTTTTGTTGTAATGAGAATAGAATCTTGCTTATTTTGCTGCCAGTCTCACTTTGAAAACAAAACAGAAACAAAAGAGAAATCACTAAGGAACTGTGGAAGTCTTACAATTTTTAGAAATATCCTCTAATATTAAAGTCCTAAAATTACTGATACTCAAGGAAAAGATAAAAAAAAAACCTCCTTAGTGTTGTTGACTTAATTATTCAATAACGAAGGATGATGAATATATATCTACCCCCTCTGCCACAGGAGCATTAAAAGAAGTCACCAGAGGTAACACTGCAGTTCTGCAGAATCTCACTAAAAAACTCAGGGTTAATGCAAAGAGTAATTAAACCACGGAATCAAATTAAATTTTGCGGCAATTTCATTTCCTACAGGTAGAATTCAGACTTCAGATCAGAACTGGAACAGAAAATTTGGGTTTATTTCAAATCTGGTGTAAACATAAAAAAAAAAATCATTAACTTCAGCAAAACACTTACCCTTCATTACAACGAAATGTCAATTTTGAACCAAATGTAAGATCTCTTGCATCAAAATAACCATTTTCCAAGGGTCCTGGGTATTTACATTTTCTTGCTGGGGGGGAAGAAAAAGAAAAGAAAAAATTCTACATTTTTGTAGTTACATACAAAGACAAAATCTTTAGCACTTACTGCTCTTACCCACAGCAGCGTTTTCCAAGCTTCATTTAAAATATGGCAAAACCCTAATTCCCACTTGCAAAGCCACTGAAACTGGTAAATATCAGTAGGAAAAAAGGGGTACAAAAACTTACCTGTACAGAAAACGCTTGTTTGTGACCACTGCAAGTTATTACCACATGTCCAGGTCAGCGACTTCCCTGGGACCCTAATGTATCCTGGCCGGCAGGTGAAGGAGATTTTGGTCCCAGGTGGAAAATCTTGGCGATCCCTGGAGCTCTCGTCGAGCTCTGCATTCTGCTGCCGCTCTGGCTTGGGACACGAGCCTGGCAGGGGAGGGAAAAAACAACACATCACCTTAGCGACAAGAAGAGAAACACACCGAGGTGAAACAGCACAGGAGACAGAATCATTCAAGAGCTCTTAAGGATATATTTAAGTCGTTCCCAGTTTTTGATTTAGGTTTTAACAGCGTGCAGCGTCCAGCTCTATACGTGTATAGGGTTACTCATTGTTTCTTCAAGTTCTTTAGTCATTCTACCCAGACAATGCACTTCCTTCTAGATCCTATTTTCAGATTTTTGTCTGTTTGCCTTTATTTTGTAGTTAAACGCACGACTTCACTCACTGTACACCCATTTCGTTTGCTGCATGAAAAACAAACAAGCCAGCCCCACTCACAGAGCTCATTGTCCCTTCTTAGGGAAAAGGCAAGCGGGTGTAAGGGACAGAAAGCCGAGTTTAGAACCGGCTCCAAGGCCGGGCTGGAGGGAGGCTCAGCGGCAGGTGTCCCTGCCCAGGGCACGGTGGAACGGGATGCGCTTGGAGGTCTCTCCGCACCCGAACAATGCCACAATTCCCTCGAGTCAAACCCGCCCAAACCCTCGCGGCTGCACCATCGCCCTTAGAGCCATTTCCTTCCTTCCTGCCAGCCTCGCCCCCCGGCAGGCCCTGAGAGCACCCTCGGCACCGCGGGCACCGGAGCGGGGAGCAGGGCACGGGCACCATCGCGATCCCAAACCCGATTCCCATCCCCATCCTGATCCCGACCCCGTTCCCGATCCCTCCTCCCAGCCGCGGCCCCCCGAGGGCTGCGCACCGCGCCCGCCGCTCCGAGCGCCCCTTCCCCACCGGCACCGCCCGCTCGGGGCAGCAAAGAGCGAGCGGCCGCTGTCTCACCCTGAGCCCGGGCTCCGCCGAGCTGCCACAGCAGCAGCACGAACAGCAGCGCTGGCGGCACCGAGAGCCGCCCCATGCCCGCAGCGGGGCCGCGGCTGCGGCCGCTCCGCTCCCTCCCGGCGCCGCCGGAGACGCAGCGCGGGGCCGGGTGCGCATGCGCGGCCCGCCCCCAGCGCGGCGCCGCCGCCATGGCCGGGCCCGCCCGCCGGGGCCCCTCTCGCCGGGGCCCCTCTCGCCGGGACAGCTCGGGCCGCTGTTCGGTCCGGGATCGCTGACAATCCCCGGACCGAGCTCGCCGTGCCGGTGTCACACACAGGACTGCAGGGTAGGGCGGATTCCAGGCACAGCCCCTGTGTTGTCATGAGTTAATTGCCACGCTAATGACGCAGTCCCGGCTCGGTTCAACGCATGCTCGGGAAGGCTCTGGTTGAACCCAAAGTGTTATTTTTAGCGGGGTAATAATCACTGGTCAGCTGAAGAATACATCGGCCTTAAGTGTTTTGCCAGATGTACGCATCAGCATCTTCATTTACTTCATCCTTAAAGATAGTTCATTCGAGGATACCCTTGACTAAGGGATGCTCCTGCCTGCTCCTTTTTTTATTGATTAGGATTGAAAGTATACAAAGATCTTCCATCAAAGATCTTCCCTGACTTAAAGTAATCTTGGAATATGTGGACATATTCCTCATTTTACAACACCCTCAGCGCATAAGAGCCCTGGGTGCAAGGAGATTGAATCCTTTCCTGAGTGCCTCAAGGAAAGAGGGAAAAAAATCAAAGTATGTTTAGGTGCCACATTGGAACACCAACAGTGATAAATTAAACATAACAGCCAGCTCGGGATGGACAGCCCTGTGCAGCGCTGCTCTCCTTTGGAAGTTAAATTTTAAGTTAAATCCTGTTTGTGGTGGAGCAGCATTAAAATAGAACAGCCCAAAAATGTTAAAAAAAACCTAAGCAGAAAAGACTTAAAGTTCTGGGTAGGTGTAAAAGAAGACACAGAATTGTCATCATCAGCTTTTATTAGGTTAAGCATTGGTAGAGGAACACTGCACATAAGCGTTGCTGGAAGGAAATAAACATGTAAATACAGCTGTAATTAAGACATTAATTAACATATGGTTTCTCCCACATTTGTTCAGGTATGTTTTGGTGGGCATAGGGAGACAGGGAATGGGGGTTATGGCCAGTGCATTATTGATTGTTTCTTCCTACAAAGGTTTGTGGTTATCCAGTTTTTTGGGGACAAAGGAGGTTATTCTGCATCAGGAGCAGTGCACAGAATTCCCTGCCAGGGAGCACCTGCACTGTGTGCAGTCTGAGCCTCACTAGATCCTTACAGTAACTGCAGAGAGCAGAACAGCATTGAAGATTTACAGTAAAATGTCCTTTTTTTCTGCACAGAATTCCAGTCTCCACGTGAGCGGCGCTGCCTCGCTGCAGGGAACGAGCCGGGTGCCTGGTCAGCCACAGCAGGGATGAGATCTCTTCCCAGCCTAGGAAAGAGATGATATCCTGGGGTTCAAATCAGGATTTCCTGGCTTTGTGCTGGTGTGTAGAGATTGCATCGCCACCCGGAGAGAGAGGAGGGAATTTCTGGGAAATGCTTTGTTTCAAAGGAATCACACAAAATTGATGTTGTTTGCATGTCCCACTTTGTAGGTGAGGTGCTGATAAACAGTGAAAATTCACTGCTGGCTGCAATAGAGCCACCATAGAAAATAGATTCACTTGTAAGTAAAAACACCATTTTAGTAAGTATGAAAGCAATAAAAACCCCAGGAACCAAGTTCAGTGTCCTTTTCTGACTCTGCTACTCCTGAGGCAGTTTTGCAGCTTTTTCATAATCTGTACAAATTAAAAGCGGCTTTAAGTGAGAAGCAAGGACTGGTCTGGAAGTCTGACCTGTGCACACCAACTATGCAGGCTGTGGAAAAGGAAAGACACACTTTGAGGGTGGTGTCAGAAAGAAAAATAGGATGTTTGAAAACCCAAATATGTTTAAAACATCTTCTATTCAGCAAAAGAAAATATTCTATCAGAAGACAAAAAGGAAAGAGGTTTCTAGTTGAATTATTGTATTAGGAAAATAGTCATTCAAGGAGACAATGCAGTCAGCAATATAAATAAATGACAGTGTAGTTATTGCAGCTCTAACTGATATTTTATGCTGAGGAATATAAATCCATACCTCCTATGGCAGACACGAGCCTTTGTGATCAGTGTCTGGGTTCAGGGGGGTTCTGTAATTATAGTTTTCATACGTATGATAATAGCTACGTGAAAAAGAAGAAAACAATGAATTGCCTTGTAAAAGAACACTTGGTTTGGTTTCCTTTAGGAAAGAGAGGCTTGAAATGAAATTACATAAGCACACTGTGAGTTCCAGGTTGTGTCATTTGCAACCTGAGCTGAAGATACAAAATTACAAGGCCCTGACACACTGAGGCAAAAATTTCAAGTGTATCAAGCCTATAAAGCTTGGGACTCGGCACCAAGGGACAGGAGCAAAAGAGCCAGAGCTGCCTTACCCTTCCTTATGCTTGGAAATGATTTTCCAGACAACAGCTGCCCCCAGGAGCAGCAGAACTGCTGCAGCCGCCACTCCTGAGGGAGAAGAGTGCAGGTTATTCTCACTGAGTAAAGTACACAAAATGCACAATAGGGTGTATCTGCCAAGTAAGCAGAGGGAGGCTGTGCCACTGTGCTGGGGACAAAAATATTTGTAAGCTGCTTACCTAAGCCTACTGACCCGGGCTTGGGGGACGCTGGAGAGAGGGAAAAAAGGAAAATCAGCAAACTGTTCTACCAAAATACAGCATTTCTCAGCTGTCCTTAATCAACACCAATAAACCGTTTAGAATCACAGGATGGTTTGGGTTGAAGGGACTCAAAGCTCATCCAGTTCCACCCCCCTGCCATGGGCAGGACACCTTCCACTGTCCCAGGCTGCTCCAAACCCCAGTGTCCAACCTGGCCTGGGCACTTCCAGGGAACCAGGGGCAGCCCCAGCTTCCCCATGCCAATGTCTCACTGCTAACACCCACAACACCAGGTTTCTGAAAACCACACCCCTGTACACTTCCTTATTTTAAAAATACAGCCAGACATTTGCATGTTTAAAATGCATTCGCATGCTTGTGTTTGATCTTTGCTTTGTTTACGTTCCACTCACTCAGTTTACAGGCGGGCACGGGAGGGTCCCAGCTGAAATCCTCTTGGCACTGGGTGTGACTGATGCCTTCCAGCACGTAACCATCGTCACATTCAAGAGTGATGTTAGTGCCAGAGCGATAAGTACTTCCTTTAATGGCTTTTTTAACACCTTGCACATCCGGGAATTCACATCTGATCTCTGAAATTGGAAGCAGTAGAAAGAGGACATTTAGAGGGAACACAAAATGAGAAACACAGCTGTGGGTTATTTAGGACATCGCTCTTGAGTTCCTTCTGAGTGTAGCCAGGAATCAATTCTCGTTCCGCAGAAGTGGGGAAGTGCCTGAGTCGCAGGTGGAATCCCAAACACCAGAGGAAGCCCAGACTCACCTTTGCACTGCGGGAGGGGCTGGCTCCAGGCCCCCGAGCCCGTGCAGCTGATGGAAGCGTTCCCAACCAGCGAGTACCCGGGATCGCAGCTGTAGGACACCGCGGCTCCCCGGGGAAAGGTGGCAGAGGCGTTCCCTTTCAGCCTCCCGTTGGTGATGCTCGGAGGCTGCGGACACTTCACAGCTGGAGAGCCAGGGAGAGACAATCAGCAGGATGCTGAAGGGGGGCCAGGGAGTGGCTGAGGCGCTGCCCCTCTGCAGCCTCGACTGCTCCCTTGGAATTTGTGCACTCAGCCCGGACCCCTGTAACTCCAGCAGGCTTTGGAAAGGCTAAAAATTGTGCTTATCACACATTCTGTACTCAGCCTGTGCTTATCACACATTCTGTACTCAGATTTAGACCTTCTACAGACCTTCCCCTAAGGCAAGACTCGTTAAAATATCCTTTGTTCTTTGCTCTCTGCGGCTAAAACGCACCTTGACAGACAGGAGGGGGATGGCTCCAGGCTCCAGATGCTGTGCAATAAATGGATGCTGTCCCCAGGAGGGAGAAGCCAGGCTCACAGATGTAGTTTACGGATGTTCCCACAGTAAAAACTGCTTTTGCTGGGCCACGGAAAGACCCGTGGGTGATATTTGCAGGCTTGGAGCAGTGCAGCACTGAAAACAGAGAGTGGAGATCAAAGCAGAGCTCAGAGAAACAAGAGGGAAAACTTCAGAGCAGCTGGGGAAGGCTGAACTCTCCCTCCCACAGCACTGACCCCAACAGCCCTGCCCAACCCTCTGCAAAGTTCCCTCAGAAAAGCAGGACAGGCTGGGAGGAGGAGTTAGTGATTAGTAAATCAAATCTTGCCTCTTCAGGTAAGACACCTTACCTGGCTTTGTTGTGGGGTCAGGGTGGTGATAACGTTCTGACACTCCATCTAAATGCAGCATTAAGAGTTTAAAAACACGGTTGAGCAAATAAAATGTACACATTTACCTTCATTTCCCATCATCCTGGTATTACATTTCCAGGAAAATATTCACAGCTCTCTGATAGTCTATGTCCTGCAGCTACCAAATTCCTCATTTCCAGGGAATAAGAGAATGTAGATTATGGATTGCAACAAGCAGTGTGAGAACGTGCAAGTCATGCCAGTACTTACAGCATTACCCAAGCCCTGCTCATCTCCTGTGTGTGAAGAGAGGCATAAATGAAAGGAAACATTTCTGGGTTCTCCTTAAAGCAGTTGGAGCAAACAGGAAAAATAAAACCAACTTTGGGTTCGGTGAGTGAAACCATGAGGAATGTGCAATCCCGACAAGGCCAAGAGCTGATTCTTACCCTGCTCACAGACAGGCACAGGTGGGTGCCACCTCCTGTCCCCTTGGCACTGGGACGTGGGGTGGCCTCGCAGGGTGAAGCCTCTGTGGCACTTGAAGGTGACAGAGTCCCCGTAGGTGTAGCGGGGCCTGGGGACAGCCACCCTGCCATTCTGGACCTGTGGGGCTGGGCACAGCACCCCTGAAAGAGAAACTCCTCTTTAGGGGTACAAAGCCACGTGAGTGCTGAATGAACACATCCTCAAGTCCATTCTCAGTGTGCTCAGAGCAGTCTCACAGGTAAGACTTAAAGACTCAGATAAGAATAATTCCAGGTAGGACTTAAAGACTCAGATAAGAATAATTCCAGGAACTGAGGGGAGGAGTTTTAGTTCTTTGAGGTACCTTAAGGGAACCACAATAATATTATTTTTATATTTATGTATATAAACATAGATGGTGTGAATATATTCTAATAAATTCATGAAATGGGGTAGAAATCTGTCAGTACTATCATTCTCATGAATGCTTTACTATTCCCAACCTCAAAAAGCAATTCCATCTGAAAAAAAAAAAAAAAAGACTAATTGCAATGATCAACCCCTGCAAAACATCCTTGTGCTTCAGTTAACAGTAGAGGGTTTGGAAAATTCCATTTCAGTGGTACTCAAAATGTCACTCTTCTACATAACACTTTTTTTTACTTGATTTCTTATTTATTGTTGTGAAACAAAAGGGACAAGTCCCTGCAGGCATCTCACAACTCTTCAGTCTGAATTGCTGTGACAGATCAAAGCTTACAACTGGAAGATTTTCAGAAGAAACCAAATATACAAGCATAAAAAAAATCTAAAAACTATCCCAGAGGAATATTATCCTTTAATAGTCTTATTCATTTAATTCTATTTATTTAAAGGAAACACCTTTTAATTTTAAGGACTTAATATGGCAATTCTGGCCCCAATATAGTGGTGACCTACTTACTTTTACAGATGGGAGGCAGACCAGTCCAGGCAACACCTCGTCCCAAAATCTCACATCTCCTGTGGGACTCTCCAACCAGCCTGTACCTGGAGGTGCAGAGAGAGAAATATCAGCTCATACCAAGTCCCTCAGCTTGGATTCTTCCCTCCCCAGAGTTTTCCTTCTGCAGCCTCCTGATTCCAGCTGATCACCAAGGTCTCTCTGCTGGTTTGACACGTGGGAGTGGAGGACACCAAGTTGCTTTTCCCAGATCCAAGGGGAGCAACACTGACCCCAAAAACTCTGGGTTACATTGGTCAGGTGATAAATCAGGACCCAACTGATTTCCAGAGGGCTGGAGCCTCCTTGCAGCACGGCCTTGCTCCCACTCTCAGCTCCTGCTCGAGGCCATCTGAGAAGGAAAACTGAAACTGGTTTGCAAATTAATCTGCTGAGCACAGGAGGGAAAAGTGAGACAATTCTCCCTTTCTGGAGCAGGCAACTATGGCAGAATTAGAACCAAAACTCCAAAATTCCAATTCTCCCAATGCTGTGGGAGAACAGCTGTAGAGGAGTGGGCTCTGATCCTTTACCCACCACCAAACTCAGACAGGAGGCAGCACAGGCAGCGTGGGACTCACCCTTCGTCACACGTGTGGCTCACGGTTGACCCAAAAAGGAGATCTGTCAGAACAACAACTCTGCCATTCCTGGGGGGTTCTGGGTGGCTACATTGCTTCCCTGGGAAAGAACAAGGCTTTGTTTAAACTCCTCTCTTGAGCTTGTGCTGCACACTATGAGAAGGTACCTTAAGGCTCTGTCCAAGCTCTGCCACCAACAAAGATGTGATTTCAAAAAGGCCCAAAGCGGCCCAGACCGTGTGACTAGTAAAGCCATGTACCAATCTTTCCTTCAAAAACCCACAGAATAGACCATTTCCAGTAACCAACACCAAATGGATGGAGCTATTCACTTTTACAGAACTCTAGGGCTTCAGACCACGTGTGGTTTTGGAGGCAAGTCAGAGTTTGGGGCACTCCGGGGCGTCTCGAGTGTCCCGGCCGGCAGCTGTAGCTCACGGTGTCCCCAACAGCAAATTCCTGCTGATTTCTGTATTGCCTGGCTAGCTCAGCAAAGGTCAGGTTTGGAGGTGCACCACAGCCACCTATCGGGGGAGAAAACATGGGGAGAAACGGAGATGTCAGCTACAAAAATTGTTTTTAAATGTATTTTGAGTATGTGCAGCTTAAAATCGTTGTGCGAAGTGGGTAAAAAAGGGGAGGGTCAAGGATTCAGAATTCTGGGAAGGGCAAGGATGAATCCTACAGGTATAAACCCCCAGGCTGTCCACAGCTCCAAGCTCAGAGCCGCAGTGTACCTGCACACTGAGGCAGAGGGAGGCTCCAGTTGCCAGAGCTGGTGCAGCGGATGGATGCCTCTCCCCGGAGGCTGTAGCCTGGGTCACAGCTGTAGTTCACAACCATCCCAGCAGGAAAAACCTCCAAGTCCTGGCTGTCGTGGGTCCCTTTGGTAATATTGGGAGGTGAAGGGCATTGCAGCACTAAAGAGGACAAAACAAAACTGAGAAAAGGGCAGGGCCATGACCCTGGGACAGGTGGGGAAGTTGGGGGTGTTCAGCCTGAAGGGAAGGGTCCAGGGAGACCTTAGAGCCTCTTCCAGTGCCTGAAGGGGCTCCAAGAGAGCTGGAGAGGGACTGGGGACAAGGGATGGAGTGACAGGAATGGCTTCCCACTGCCAGAGGGCAGGGTTGGGTGGGATATTGGGAAGGAATTCCTCTCTGCCAGGGTGGGCAGGGGAGTGCCCAGAGCAGCTGAGGCTGCCCCATCCCTGGAAATGTCCAAGGCCAGGCTGGACAGGGCTTGGAGCAAGCTGTGGTAGTGGAAGGTGTCCCTGCTCATGGCAGGGGTTGAGATGAGCTGATTTTAAGCTTCTTCAACTCAGTGTCATAGGAGAAGAATCACTGTTTTCAGGAGTCTGCCCAAACCCTCCAAAGGAGGGAGTGATGAAGGGGAAATTACAAGGCTTCAAGCGCACAATTTAAACCAATTGGAAGCAGCTGCAAAACTTACTTTTGCAAAACTCTTGGGCTTCAGACCACGTTAGATTTTCAAGACATGTGATAGTTGGTGATATCTGTGGCTGTTCCACATATCCAGGCAGACAAGTGTAGTTCACAGTCATCCCAACAGGAAACTCAGTCTGATTTCCATATTCCTTGCTTAGCTCAGCAAATAGCAATGGTGTTGGTGTGCCACAACCGGCTGCCAAGAAACGAAATGGGCATGAGAAAAATGTCCTTGGCTGTGAAATGCAGCTAAATAGGAACAGGTGCATTGATAGGCACTGCTAAACCCCAAGTTATTAATGCATCTTCTATGTAGTCTGACGTTTGTCTGCATCAAATAACACTCAGCATGTAAGGACACAGGCACCTAATTTAGGTGGTCTTAAAACAAAACAGGATAAAGCAATGCCCAAAAATAGTTTGGTCAGTGTGGTGCCTTCACACGACTCTGGGCTGTAAAGTACAGAAATCTTTAATTTCAATATTTAGAACACCCAAGCCTGTCTCCTTTTGGGAAACTTGAGCAGTGCCACCAGCTTATTCCCAGTGCCACCAAAGTGAGCACAGCTCCTGCTGTGGTTCTCCCTATGCCATGCAATCCTGCAGGGTGCCAGGTTTGCCTGATCCAGGGTGAGCCTGGCACGGGATGGATGCTGAGCCTGGCAGGGGAGGGATGCTGAGCATGGCACAGGATGGATGCTGAGCCTGGCACAGGGATGGATGCTGGGCCTGGCACGGGAGGGATGCTGAGCCTGGCACAGGGTGGATGCTGAGCCTGGCACAGAATGGATGCTGGGCCTGGCACGGGATGGATGCTGGGCCTGGCACAGGGATGGATGCTGGGCCTGGCACAGGGATGGACTGGCTGGAGCCTATGCACAGGGATGGAGGAGGCTCGTGGCCCCAGGCCAGCACCTGCACAGCGAGGGTAGGGAAGGCTCCAGTTGCCCCAGGCCGTGCACAGCACCGAGGGGTCCCCGAGCAGGGTGAAGCCAGGCTGGCAGCTGTAGCTCACGGAGGTGCCACTGGTGAAGTTGGTCCCGGGCTCGGCGCTGAGCGTGGCGTGGGCGATGACGGGGGGCGGAGGGCAGGGCCGCGCTGCCAGGGCAGGAGCAGAGAGCAGAGGTTGTTTAGGGGTTTCACCCAGAGGAGGGGCACTGGTACCGCAGCAAAGCCCGTCACACTGGCTCACCTGGCTGGCAGGTGGGCACAGCGGGCACCCAGCGGCTGTCAGGCTGGCACTTGGCCCCACGGCTGCCCCTCAGCACGAAGCCTGGGTGGCACTGGAAGGTGACGTTGTCCCCAGGGCGGTACACAGCCCTCCGGCCCTCAGCCACCTCCCCGTCCTTGATGCTGGGGCTGCTGCAGGTGATCACTGCGAGGGAAAAGCAGCACAGCTTGGCTGGGGGCATGGCTGGGGGCATGGTGCCAGAGCTGAGGGTGCTCCTCTGGTTCTGGGAGCCTGTGTGAGTGCACTGCTCTCCCTTTGCACTGAGAGTGGCAGCATTTACAGCTCACCTTCACACCGGGGGTAAGGGATGCTCCAGACTCCCGATGGCAAGCAGGAAATGGTGCTTTTCCCAGCCAGGAGGTAGCCTGGGTCACAGTGGTACCTCACTGCCATGCCAGGGATGAACTCTGCCACCCCCTTGCTGTCGTGCTGGCCGTTCCTGATAGTTGGAGGGGAAGGACACGGTGGCACTGCAAGGAGAGGAAATCATCCCAGCTAGCCAAGAGCTGGTACCACAAACACCCTTGGAAGGTGAGGCAGCCTTTTAAACTTTGTTCTTCCCATTAATTTCTGCCCAACACCAACGAGGGTGTCACTGAATGATATTTCCATCCTAGCCTCTCTTACCTTCCAGCCTTCATGTTTTCTGAGGTAATTGACATAAAAATGATGGCTTCTCACTGTTTAGGCAACTACAGTGGTTAGTTTTCATCTGTGGCTCTAACAACTTGCTCTGGTCTCTCTATGGTTGTGAATGATATCAGGCACCAGCCTGGATTTTGTGGATTCATTTAAAGAGCCCTACATTTAACAAGGATCTGAATCACAGAAACACTGAAATTTGAAAAGCCACTACCCCATGTCCCAAGTGCCACATCCACATGTCTTTTAAATCCCTCCAGGGATGGTGCCAGATGATGCCCACACCTCCCCAGGCAGCCTGTTCAGGGGTTTGGATGAGGATCAGAAGGATGGCAGGACATATTATGTGCATATTTTCCCTTTCCAGCCCCTTTACCTCCTTTACAGGGGTTCAGAAATCAGCTGCCCCTCATTTCCACTTACACTTCTCACAGGTGGGGACAGGAGGGTGCCACTTGCCCCCAAACTGGCACTGGGACTCCTGAGAGCCCTTCAAGGCATAACCTAAGTTGCACTCGAAGATGATGGTGTCCTCCAGGTTGTAGGTGCTCTCTGACCCAGCCACTTTTCCATTCTCGATCTCTGGCCTGGTGCAGCCAATTGCTGGAAGGGAAGAGCATGAGGATGTGAAGAGCTGGGGATGTGAAACCCCTCCTGGCTGTGGAGGGACACTGGGCAGGGACAGCACCTTCTGCTGGGCCTTGCCATCCCTGTCACAGGCATTACAACATTTGTGACTGTTGTTCTTACACTAAATATCATTATTCAGCTGTTCCTGTGCATTTGTACTCAGCAGGAACAGAAAGGGAAACCCACAGGGGCACAGGGGGCTCCTCCTGCCCCTGGCACCTCAGCTCTCAGCCTGTGCCTGGGCATTTGCTGGCAGTGATTGCACCAGGAGCCGAGCAGGAGGAAGGAGCCCCAGGAACGCACCTCGGCAGCGGGGCTGGGGCCGGCTCCAGGTGCCCCGGGCCGTGCAGCGGATGGAGGCGTTGCCCAGCAGGGAATAGCCCTCGGCGCAGGTGTAGAGCACCACGGAGCCCGGGCTGTGCCTGGCCCCGGGGCTGGCACCGTGCTGCCCGTTGGCAATGCTCGGCGGGGCAGGGCACCTCACCTCTGCCGGGAACAGGGAAAGGCAGGTGAGAAATGGGGCAGGGCAAGATAAACACCAAAAACCCCAATGTTCTGAGAGCAAAGCAGCGAGATAACACAAGTGCAGTCAGCCTTATTGCTGATATGTAACTTTCCCAGGAACTCTCCTTAGCTCTTTGCTTCAGCAGAAACCAACATCCTGGTTTTTAGAGCTTCTGCAGAAGCAATAAATCAAATTAAGTTGTAATGAAAACGGAAGCAATAACAGTACTCCCCCATCAGCCTCAAAGAGGAAAAGCTGTTATACTAAAGCACTAGCAAATAAGTGTTTTATGCTTTAAAAAGTGATTAAAAAATAGTAAATCCTCTGAGTTGTTTTGAACACTGACATTAACTGCTGTGAATACATAAAATCGGTTGTGTGAGCTGTGTCCCCAAGGGTGCAGGCCCTGCCCCAGGCTGTCCCTTGTGCCAGGGCCAGCCAGAGCTGGCTGTGGGCACACCCCGAGCCGTACCTTGGCACCGTGGCACTGTCCCACTCCACGTGCCACGCTCCCCGTCCCCAGAGGTGCAGGACAGGGAGGAGTCTCCAGCCAGGGCCAGCCCCGAGGCACAGGTGTAGGTGACCACGTCCCCAAGGGAGAAGGTGGCCCTGGAGCCCCCGCTGTGTGTCCCATTGGGGATGGCCGGAGGGGCAGCGCAGGTGACACCTGTGGGCAGGACAAGGGGACAAGGGGGGGTCAGCACTGCCCAGGAAGGGCACACACAGTGCCCAGGAAGGGCACTGACAGAGGGGAAGCCACCTCAGCAGTGACACAATGACCTGAATCACCAGTAACAAAGTTTGCATGGATAAAATGACACATGGGAATGAAATCTGTCCCCTCCTGTGAGTCACTTCCTTGCTGCCCGTGTTTGGAGGTGCTGGGACAATTCTTACCTCCCTTTCCATAACCATTGGTGACACAGAGAGAGAAACTGGCCAGTGAGAGATACTTACCACTAACAGGCAGTTTAAAATATTAATGTTTCTTCGCAGTTTGCACCAGAATAAATAAAAGACCTTTGAAACCGTTTTCAGAAGCATATCCAAACCAAAATGAAAAGAAAAAGGAAATATTTTACACATTCAGTGGCTTGAGAAATCTTTTGCAATAAAACCTTTGGCTTGAAAGAAGTTCCACTTTATCTTGTAAACCATCTCCAAGGGCCTGTTGTGGTGGCCTACTTACCCTGGCAGACAGGAGGATCCCCACTCCACGAGACATGTGTGCCAGAGACCTCACAAATTCTCTGGGAGCCTCCCACCAGCTTGTACCTGGGCCACACAGAAGGATTCATTATTTTAACAGTGAGATTTTTTATATTTGAGATTTCTTTACAACCCTTGCAAGTGGCAGCCAAGAGTTCTGGCTTGGGAACTGGGTTGTGTAAAGCTGAAAATCCACTTCCCTCTCCCCAGGGCAGGACTCACCCTTTGTCACAAGTGTAATGGATTTTGGACCCGAGGAGGAGATCTGTCAGGACAACAGCTCTGCCATTCTCTGGGTTCCCTGGGTTGGGGCACTGCTTCTCTGGAAGGGAATGCCAGCCTCCATCAGCCCTCAGCTGGGCTGACATCCCAGCAGGGATGGCACCAGAGAGCAGGCAGAGACACCCTCAAAGCTGGGGAAACATCCCAGGGATGGCACCAGAGAGCAGGCAGAGACACCCTCAAAGCTGGGGAAGCACAGAAAGCAGCCCAGCCTCCCACTGCAGGCTTCCAGCACTCGCAGGACATACTTTTACAGAACTCCAGCACTGCAGACCAGGTCTGGTTGCTGAGGCAGGTGATGGCTGGTGACACCCCCAGGAGCTGGCTGTAGCCAGGCTGGCACTCGAATTCCACCCTGCTCCCCTCAGGAAACAGCGTCTGGTTCCTGTAGGGCTCCTTGAGCTCGGCAAAGCCCAGCCTGGCAGGGGCTCTGCAGCCAGCTGCCAGGACAGAGAACAGCCTGGCTGTTAAAGAGCCACAAAAGGAGGATTGGGAGAGCAGGGGAAGGTTAAACCCTGCTGGGACACTTGCCCTGCTCGCAGACGGGCACAGGCGGCTCCCAGGTGTCGTTTGGCTGGCACTGGATCTCTCTGTGGCCGCGAATGGCATAGCCTGGGTCACACTGGAAGGTCACGGTGTCCCTGTGTGCGTAGGCAGCCCTGGCAGCCACGATCCTCCCGTGCTGGATCTGTGGGACGGGACAGTTCGCCTCTGGAAAGGAAAGAGGTGCAGTGCTCAGAACAGACCCTCAGGCAGAGCTGGGCAGTGTGAAGCCACCAAGGGCTGCAATTTTAAGACACTGAAAATCATTTTCCTAGAGAAGATGTTGATCAAACATTCCAAGGGGAAAGGGGAGCAGGGTGGCACCCCAGCCTCCCCTGCTCTGCCGGCCTGAGCCCTGGAAGATGCTGGGGCGAGAATTCCAGCTGGCTGGAGTTTCCCAACCGGATCAGCGGGGCTGGGGGGATGCCCGGGGGTCCCTGCCCACCTCCGCAGGCCGGCAGGGGCTCGCTCCAGACGCCGCTGTGCCCGTCGCGGGTGGTGCAGTGGATGGAGGGCTCCCCGTGCAGGGGCAGCCCGTGCTTGCAGCTGTAGGTGACGGCCGTGCCGTAGTGGAACTCGCTCTGCAGCCGGCCCGAGTGCTGCCCGTTGGGAATGTCCGGGGGCGGCTCGCAAGGGATGCCTGCACAGGAGCAGAACCTCAGCTCAGCAGCAGCACCGCAGCACCTGTGGGGCGCTTCTTGAGCCCCTCGGGCTGGGGGGCACAAACACTTCTAAAGATGGGATGAAGTGACCTCCCCAGTGATGGTTGGGAACAGGATCCCACCCTGGCAGGTAGAAAGCAGAGCAGTAACCAAAACTCTGTGGAGGAAACACCTGCATGCTTTGCATTTGCTACTTTTAAAGAAATAATTTGAATACCTATTTAGCATCACTTGTATAAAATCCTGGTGCCAATCCAGGCACAGTCTGTGTGTCACCTGTGGTTCACACCTACCTGGAGAATCTGGGAAATGCTTTAAAACCTCAGAATGTACCAGCAAATGTTTCTTTCTTCCGTGTGAAACGGCCCTGATCAGCCACGCAGCCTGATCAGCAGAGAAAGCCCAGGGGGAATTGCTGAGGAGCAGCACAGCAGCTCTTGGGCACTCACCAGTGGCCGAGAGAGGGAACAAACCCCGGTCTGGGATTTTGGGATTCGCTGCTGGCCCTGCCTCGGTGCTCTGCCTCTCCCTAGGCCTGACCCTTGGTCTCTCTGGGTGTGACAGAACAACCCCTAAGCTGAACACGTGTTCCCTTCCTCTCCTGCAATGGGCTCCTGGTGTCAGGCAGCAGCAGGATGCTCAAGCACTGCTGGAAAAGCTCCAGCTGAGGTGTTGCTTTCCATAATCCCTTCAGCTTTGGGGTCTTGTACCTTTTCCCAGACTGCTTGCTTATGCCTCCCAAACCTTCTGATTTTTCCTGCCCACAAAGGGGAGAATTGCCTGTGAAAGCTTTGATTGGAAAGATGTGGCAGACTCTGCTGGAAAATAATTCCCAGATCCATGCAAACCCCCAGAGCCACGAGCTACTCACGCTGACAGAGGGGAGTGTGGCCAGTCCATGCAACACGTCCCCCAGAGATCTCACAGCGTCTGCTGGCTTGTCCAATTAACCTGTGCCTGGTGGAAAAAGGGTTGGTCATTCACCCCAAGCCATTCCAGCTGGAATTACTGTTCCTCCCAACCACCCGGGATGTGGGATCAGCCCTGCTGGCAGCAAATTCCTTCCTTGCTCTGCCTGACCCATTTCCCAGCATTTGTAGGGGATATATATATATAAAATATATATACATATCCATTTTTATATATATATATATATATATATATATATATAAAATATATATACACACCATATATATTAAATATATATATCCATTTTATATATGAAAAATATATACATATATATATATATACATTTTATATATTATATATAAATATATATATCCATTTTTATATATAATATATATCCATTTATACATATATATATATATAAAAATACATATATATCCATTATATATATATATATACACCCAGAATCCATTTACTGGGAGTGAATGAACAGAGGTTAAAAAGGGGGACACTTACCCAATCTACCTCCAAAGCAGGACTTACCCTTCCTCACAGCTGTAAACCACTGTAGAGCCAAGCTGCAGATTTGTCAGGGAAATAATCCTGCCATTCACAGGCTCACCTGGGTGACTGCACTGTTTCCCTGGGGAAGGAAAACACCCTTATGTCCTGCCTCTCTACATCACAGCACCAAATATGCAATTATTCCTCCAGTTCCCTGCCCACATTCCCAGTTCCCCCCAAAATGGGTTTCCCATTTCCAAGGGTTACATGGCTTTACTAGTCACATATTCAGAATAACACCAAGGTTTTGGCAGCATGGACAGAACCTGAGACCTGTTCCTCCTGCACCAACAGACACCAAATCAAGGAGCTATTCACTTTTACAGAACTCTAGTGCTTCTGACCACACTCCTCTCTCAAGGCATGTCAGAGTAGGTGACATTCCTGGCACTTTTGCATATCCAGGGCGGCAAGTGTATTGCACAGTCTTCCCAACAGGAAAATCAATGGCATTCCTGTGCTCCTCATTTAGCTCAGCAAACTGTAACCTTGTGGGAGCACCACAAGCACCTAGTGAGAGAGAAAAGAGATGTGAGAAGCAGCAGGACAGGCACATGGGGGGCAAGCACACAGAGAGCACTGCTAGGAGGAAAGGGGTTTGGTTTGCCTTGTAAAAATGTTCATTTTGATTAATATAGCCATTAATGAAGACATTTTCCCAAAGGGCAGCAGAGGATTAGGTTCTTATTCCCAGGATAGGCTTGAATCTTCCCCCTCAAAGGGTTTAACAACATTTTTAAACAGGATTAGGGGTCATAAAACAGCAGTTGTGTCAGGTACCTGGAGACCTGGTGAAGGAGGAGTGGTGGGGCAGTGCTCTGTCACACACAGGAGCAGGGGGCTGCCAGCTGCCATCCTCCTGGCACGACAGGCTGGCACTGCCCTGCAGGCTGTACCCATCGTGGCACCGGAATGTCACCGTTTGTCCGGGGGCAGAGAGGAGCCCGTGGCCACCAACTTGCCTTCCATTGGCTACGATTGGATTGATGCAGACAGTCCCTGGAAATCAGGGTGTGCAGGAGGAGTCCGAGCAAGAGAAAACACAAAACCACCAGCTGTTAATGTTGGAACCACAAAATCAGCGCGATGTCCACACAAACCTCCCCAGCTGTAGGAAGGCTTGGCATTAATTGAGTCCATGATACACTTTACATGGAATTAACCCCCTTGGAGGATCTGTTTGCAGTGGTGAGGGTGTCCCCTGTGCTCAGAGCCTGAGGGACAGAGCCCGGGCTCACCTTCGCAGCGAGGCCGGGGCCGGCTCCAGTTCCCCGATGCTCCGCAGGTCACAGCGGCATTTCCAACCAGGTAATAGCCGGGATCGCAGCTGTACCTCACAGACATCCCAGCGGTAAAAAACGCTTTGTCCCGGCCGTTGTGATTTCCATTGGTGACCTCCGGAGGCATCGGGCACGGCCGGACTGAGGGAGGGAGATGGGAAATTGAGCTCAGCGAGAGAACGGAGAGCGAGGGGAAGGCAGGCAGGGTGAGTGCACGGAGGGGTTCAGTCCCTGCCTGCACCCCCGATCCCCAGCAGCACTCACCCCTGTGGCACACGAGCGCCGGCGGGTCCCAGGTGCCCCCGGGCTGGCACCGAGCCTCGTCGGAGCCCTCTGCCGCATGGCCGGGGTGGCAGTCAAAGTGCAGAGTGTCTCCAGCTCTGTAGGTGCCCTGCGCGTTGTGCACCTGCCCGTTCTGCACCTCGGGTACCTGGCAGCCGATGGCTGTGGGGGCAGTGACAGCGCCCTTTCAATTCCCTGCATGAACAGGATCCTGCGCACACAGAGCCCTGCCCTGCCCTCAGTGCCACAGCTCCCTGCTCCGACCCTACAGCACACCCGGCACCCTCCTGCCCCCCAGCCCAGCACAGAGCCCCCACAGACCTTCACAGCGGGGCAGGGGCCGGCTCCAGTGCCCCGAGTCCGTGCAGGTGATGGAGTCATTGCCGAGCAGCTGGAAGCCCTCCCTGCAGCTGTAGGACACGGTGACTCCCCGGGGAAAGCTGCCCGAGGAGTGCCCGGAGTGCAGCCCGTTGGCGATGCTGGGTGCCCGGGGACATGTCACCTCTGCAGAGGGAGGGGAAGCCTCATCAGGGTTTGGGAGAGGAGATTTTAGGGAGCCAGCTCAGCCCCACCTTCCCGCATGTCACACTTTGGGAGGACAGAGGGCTCAAACCCCAGGTGCTGCCAGCTCCATCCTGCCAGCAGCCTTTGGGTCTCCTGACTCTCCTCTGATCTTTCTGGACAAAGAGTATTGAAATGATTCATTTAAACTCAGCTGGTGTCCCCCTAAAAGCTGTGTCCCTCCCTATGCCCATGCCTGGTCTCAACACTGCCACCATCCATGGATATGACTGGAGCACAGGGAGGAGGGTGCTGGCTCTGGATTCATGGATTTTAGCTTGTTCTTTACACATTATAAACCCATATCTTTCATTAAAATGGAGTTTAGACTCTCGCTGAAGGTCTCAGTGGATTTGGTGAGGGTGTCCCCTGTGCACAGAGCCACACTGAGTTTGTCCCCTGAGGGGACAGAGCCCGCACTCACCTTGGCAGCGAGGCCGGGGCTGGCTCCAGTTCCCCGATGCTCCGCAGGTCACAGCGGCATTTCCAACCAGGTAATAGCCGGGATCGCAGCTGTACCTCACAGACATCCCCATGGTGAACCCTGCCGTGTCCCGGCCGTTGTGATTTCCATTGGCCACCTCCGGAGGCATCGGGCACGGCCGGACTGCGGGAGGGAGATGGGAAATTGAGCTCAGCGAGAGAACGGGGAGCGAGGGGAAGGCAGGCAGGGTGAGTGCACGGAGGGGTTCAGTCCCTGCCTGCACCCCCGATCCCCAGCAGCACTCACCCCTGTGGCACACGAGCGCCGGCGGGTCCCAGGTGCCCCCGGGCTGGCACCGAGCCTCGTCGGAGCCCTCTGCCGCATGGCCGGGGTGGCAGTCAAAGTGCAGAGTGTCTCCAGCTCTGTAGGTGCCCTGCGCGTTGTGCACCTGCCCGTTCTGCACCTCGGGTACCTGGCAGCCGATGGCTGTGGGGGCAGTGACAGCGCCCTTTAAATTCCCTGCATGAACAGGATCCTGCGCACACAGAGCCCTGCCCTGCCCTCAGTGCCACAGCTCCCTGCTCCGACCCTACAGCACACCCAGCACCCTCCTGCCCCCCAGCCCAGCACAGAGCCCCCACAGACCTTCACAGCGGGGCAGGGGCCGGCTCCAGTGCCCCGAGTCCGTGCAGGTGATGGACTCATTGCCGAGCAGCTGGAAGCCCTCCCTGCAGCTGTAGGACACGGTGACTCCCCGGGGAAAGCTGCCCGAGGAGTGCCCGGAGTGCAGCCCGTTGGCGATGCTGGGTGCCCGGGGACATGTCACCTCTGCAGAGGGAAAGAAAGCATCCTGTGGGTCTGCTCTGTGCTGGTCTGTGCTGCTGGCACAGCTCGGTAACAGCAGGGTGAGCTTCTGAATCCTGCTCTGGGCTCCATTTGCTGGGTCAAGGCTTTAGTTCAGGTGCAGCTGCACCTGGAAGGAATCACTGGCAGTGATGAGAGTCCCGACAGGACAGCGGGCACATGGCAGGATTTGGGAGGGATCCTCACTGACGTGGAAGCAGTGAGAAGTTGTGATTTCTCTCCACTCCGCAAGGAAGGTGAAAATGCCCCACATCTGCCCAGAAGCAGTGTCAGAAACCCCCCGGCATTCAGACCCTGCCATCCCACGGAGCCATCCCTCTCCCCATGCCTCTCGGAGCCCCAGACAGGTCACAGCCATCCCCGTGTCCCACCCCAGCCTGTCCCACCGGAGCTGTTTCTGTTTCTCTGCCAGCCAAGCTTGGGAAGGGCAGCCAGGACAGACCCAGCCCAGTTTTGCCTTCCCAGTGAATTTGGGAGGACACAAGAGGAGCTTTCCCCACAGCCAGCGCCACTCCCAGCGCTGGGACACTGGTGTGCCACTCACCCTTTCTGCACGCCGGCAGAGGGGGGTCCCACCTGGAGGCAGCCCCGCAGGTGCTGCTGCCCGGACCCCGCAGGGTGTAGCCCGGGTTGCAGGTGACGCTCACGGTGTCCCGTGGCCGGTAGAGAAAGCGGCGAGGGGACACCCGCCCGTAGGGCACGCGGGGCGGCGGGCACCAGGCAGCTGGGGAGGGGAGAGAAGGGAAATGCTGACCTGGCCAGCCCCGGGGGGCTGCGGGGTGCCCGTGCAGCCTGGTGCCCGTGGGCACTGGGGGCTGCGGCTGGGCTGGGGTCCCGGGGCTGCAGGACCCTCCCTGTGCTCCTTGGGGACCCCACTGCCACCTCAGCTGACAAAACCTGCGTGTCCAGGATTTCATGTCAGCACCCAGCAGGGTCAGGAGCCTTTTCTGGCCCTCCTGAGCACACAATCCGACCCAGGAAATCACTGACAGGGCAGCGCAGGACTGACCCAACAGCCCCCCGGGATCTGTGCTGTGCCAGGGGGATGGAGGTGCCAGCTGTGGTGATGAGCCAGCTGTGGCTCTGGTGATGTGCCAGTTCTGGCTCTGGTGTTGTGCCAGTTCTGGCTCTGGTGTTGTGCCAGCTGTGGCTCTGGTGACCCCAGAGGGTCTCTGCCATCAGCAGAGGAGCTCAGGGCTCTGTGATGCCAAGGCCACCTGGGAGCAGTGCAAGGCTCCCATTTCCCCCCACAGAGAAAAGCACAGAGATCAGCGAGGGCAGAGCAGCGATGAGGAGGAGGGCAGTGGGAGGAAGGCCCCAGAGGAGCAGAGCTGCTGCCCTGCCTTACCTTGAGCCCCGGGCGTGGCGCTGAGGAGCAGAGCGGAGCTGCCCAGCAGGCAGAGGGTGACCGCGGGCACCATCCCTGGCACAGGCAGCAGCTCCTGCGGGCACGGGGCAGATATGGGCAGCCCAGTTCCCCCCAGTGCCCCCGAGGGAGGAAGGAGATGCTGCTGGGGGAGTTCCCAGGACTGTGGGACAGGAACCTGGGGGCTCCCCTGGGCGTGCAGCACAACCAGCACCCCGAGGAGGCTGCAGGTGCCCCAGGCTGCTGCTGCTGCTGGTTTTGGCAGGGGAGGATGTGGAAAGAGGGGTGAAAAGGGCTGGGGGCAGGCAGAGGGGCTGTGGCTGCACTGTGCCCATGGAGCAGAGCGTCCTCCCCTTGGGGAAGCGTCCCAGGCTCTGTCCCAGAGCCCCAGGGGATGGTGGTGGCACCTGAGGGACACAGGGATGGGACGGGCAGGGGGGAATTCCCTCCTCCCGTAAAAACGGGACACAAATTGGGGACACAAATCCTCCTGACCCGACCCTGGGCTGATCCCAGAATATATATATATATCCCAGAATAAACCCCAGACAGGAGTTTAGGGTGAGGAGCAGCCCCAGCAGCTCCAGCTGCCCACCCCACACAGGTGACCCTTCCTGAGCCCAAAGCAGGCAGAGAGACAGGAACTGCTCAAGTCCTTTTATTTCTTTTATTGACAGAGATCTTCCAATACTTACAAATCCAACGTTCACGCTTCAGATTGCACTTGGTGATTTGCAATCAGATTATAAAAATAAAATTATGTGCAATTGATTACAAATACAGTAAATAAACCCTCTCCAATGGTAATTTTGGTGACCACAGCTGTAAACAATGTTTCAGCATTCACAATTCCTTTCATTTGATTGTGGGGAGATAATTCCAAGCTTATCCCCAAATCACATGTTAAATTATTTGGAAAAAAATTCACTTTGGACTATGCAGTGTGAATAAACGTGCTGGGATTAAAATGGCAAAACCAAACACAACCCAGAGCTGTGAGCCTTTACATTGTATTTGCCCTTTTAGTCACTCACATGGCTTATGGTAAAAGAGCAATAAAAATAACCAGCAATGTGCAAGTGCTTGTTCTGCAGGGCTGAAGAAACAGGATCTGCAGTGCCCTGGTGACAGCTGAGCAGGACAGGGCTCTGCTGGGGAGGGAGGACCTGGGGGCCTGTCTGGAACAAGGCTGATGTGTGCATGGAAATGGTTATTTGTGAGTTTCCTCCTTATTAAAGGCATGTTCCTGCTAGCAGGGGAAAATGGAGAAACCAAAGGTCTGTAGTAGACACATTTTGGGTGGTTCCTGTTCCCAGTGTGCTTCATGAGAAGCTCCCAGATGGGTGAGATGGGTGACAAAACCCCAAACCTCAACATTTTGCTTTACCAGCAGCTCAAATTCTGAGTGTCTCAGGCTTAGGCAGTCAAAGTTCCACCACAGTGGTGTTTCCCTTCTAAATAGGAAACCTTCCAGTCCTTAATTCCATTTTATGACAGCTTACCCAGTGATCTTCAGCCAGGCTGAGTTAGAGCCAGGAAAGGACACCAATGCCTCAGCATGGCCTTGCCATCAGCCAGAGAAATCTGGGGCATTTTGCCCACATGGTCCCTCCCTCACCTCTCTCCACGCTCACAGTGCAGCCACGAGTGGCTCAGGGCAGGCAGGATGAAAACAAAGTGCCCAAAAGCTGCGGGGTTGGTGTCCTGCTCCCAGGGCAAAGCTCTTGGCATCTCCGTGGTTTCACACAGGGATAGCTGCCCTTGAGTTCTCAGCAGCATTCCATTATGAATATTGAATTTATAAGTTCTGAGCAGCCCTCCAGGTGCCTTCCAAAGCACTCCAGCCCCACACAGCAGTGCCAGGGGTTCCTGCAGTCGCTGCTTCAAGGCCACTTTGTGAGGAGGGAAAGCAGAGCCCTGTCCCATCTCCCCCATCACAATTCCCAGGAAAGCTCAGGCACTGGACACCAGTGCAACAGCAGCGATTAATTGAGCAGAAGCAATTAATGAACTTGATTACATCTGGCAAATAATGAGACTGCAAAATCTTTTAAGCCACTCTATGGAAAGGGGTGATTAGTAAATATGAAAAAAACCCAGAGCCAAGATACCAGTATTCCTTATTTTATACTCATTTTATTTACAAAACAGTTTTACTATAAATACTGTAAATTTTGCACTTTTATCTGCACACCAGGAAAGGAACCTCAGTTTTAAAAAAATAGTTTAGGAAATACAAATAAATCTCGTAAGATTGTGCAAAGAGGAAATTGTTTTCCTAGCGCAAAGAAACGTTTACTGACTTTTTAAAGCCTCACTTTAAGAGCTGTAAAAATACTTTGCTCATACAAAAATAAACAAAAAAGTGGGCATTAAACCAACACGGAGGTGGGTTTGAAGTATGTTTGGTTTTTCTGCTTCTGTGCCAGCCCAGGTGAAGTCAGAGCTTTGATTTCAGGTCCCTTTGTTGCACTGGGAGCTGAATCCCTGCCAGGGATCGGTGCTGGACTCCCCTCCTCAGCTCCTGGATTTATCCTGCAATGGGAAACAAGCCGGGATCAGGGGAGCCCCTCGGCCTGGGGAGGGTTTGAGCAGCCTCCCCAGGGACCTGGGGTGTTTGGGGTGCCCCGAGCAGCTCCTACCATCAGGTGCCAGGCGCTGGGGCTGGCACAGGTGAGCGTGGCTGGGCACCGAGCACACGGGGCACAGGTGGCAGCCGGGGCTGTGCGGAGGGACCAGGTGGGCTGGGGTGCCCTCCCCGGCCAGGGGGCACACGGGGCTGCTGGCTGTGTCCCCGTGGATGAGGGACAGGAGCTGTCGGTCCGTGCAGGGGGGGCAGACGGGGCCCTGGGGGCTGTGGGAGAGAGGGGAGTGGGTCCCAGAGGGGCTGTGACAGGACCTGCCCCTCTCCAAACCAGCACCCACTGAGCTGCTCTCCTTCACCATTTCCCGTTTTAAACTCCAGCAGGCAGCGGTTCAAGAATGCAGAACTGGACCAGCTCCCCCAGGATTGGGGCTCCCAGCCAGTGGGGCAGGCACTCACAGGAATAAATGGAAAAACCCCAAAGCAAAGGCAGCAGCAAGGAGTTCACACTTCCCGAAGCCAAAGCAAGCAGATGCATATGTCCAACCATGTTTATCTGGGTTTTCATGTGAATTTGGCTCTGTCAATTGTGACTCTGTTGAGAAAGCACCAGACTCACATGGACAAGTGTCAGAATAAATAAATAAACTGAGCAAACAGCTTCACCTCATCACTTCTCTGGCCCAAAACCTTACCTTGCCTCAAGCAAAGGAACCACACCCAGAGGAGGGAAAAGCCCTGGGCAGTGGCTGAGCAGAGGCTCCCACTGCAGGGTCCCACCTGGGCTCTTTGCTGCCTAACCAGAACCAGAGCCCCAAAGAACACGAGGCTGAGCACAGTGAGGAGCACAGGCTGCTCCAGAGACACCCAGGGAAACCCCACAACATCATCTGAGTGAACCTCACCCAGTTCCACCTCTCTCAGCTCGAGCAGGCACCACCCTTTACCCTGGCCCAGGGCGAGGAGCAGCCAACAGTCACACGGTGCCACCTGCTTTATTCTGAGTTAGCAGTGAGCTCAGCTTGGAGGGCAGCGGGCACTCCCTGCAGGGCTGGCAGGAGCTGGGCAGGAGCTGCCTGGCCACACTCACCCCTTGTGCTGCCACTCCCCCGGTGTCACAGCCCTGCTGTCCCCCTGGCCCGTGTGGGCACGCAGCCAGCTCTCACAGGTGGGACAGATGTGGTCACTGTGGAGAGGAACCACTGAGGGTGAGCACTGAGGGCATGGATGTGCCTTCCAGGCCGTGGGGCTTGGAACAGCCTGGGGTAGGGGGAGGTGTGGGGGTGGGATGAGAGGAGCTTTAAGGTCCCTTCCAACCCAAACCACTCTGGGATTCTCTGATAAGCACAGTTCTGAAATTCGCTGGTTTTTGTCCATGCCCACCGTGGCATCTGGGTGGTTTTGGGTGGAAGACTGACCTTTGGTGGTCGATGGGCTGCTCTGCCTCACTCCTCCATGGAGCAGCTCCTCCTGTGCCATCTGCCCTGAACACATCCACATCCATGGCAGGAGAGCTGAGCACACACAGAGAACACACAGATCCTGAGCGTGTGGCTTCCCAAAAACACCTCCTGCCCAGCTGAGCCACTATTCCCTAAATATCAAACCCTTGCTCCTGCTGAAACAGGAACCACACAAATTCCAGCTGCCAAACTCACTTTATCCACATAGAGATGCTTCCTCCCCCTTTGCCCTTGCTTTGCTCCCCTGTTGGATTTTACCTGGTGCCTGCTGGGGTGTCCCCATCACCAACGCTGGGCACCGAGTAGCTGCGGGGTTTTTGGGGCTGGGAGCTCAGCCAGTCCTGGCAGGCGGCACAGCCGTGGTGTGGGGGCTCTGAGAGAGGGGCCAGGGCACTGTGGAGCTGCTCCTCACAGCTGGGACACACGTGGCACTTCCCTGTGTGGCTGTGGATGAGAGAGAGATGGGGGAAATCCACCCAGCAAAGCCCAAACCCTCCTGAAGCCCCCTTTGGACAGCAGGGTGTTCATCGTGGCATTTGAAAGTCAAAAATTGCAAAGATCTTCTGCACAGGTGAGCTCAGCAGCAGTGAGACCCCTGGCTATAGTCAGGCACAAGGTTTTGGGCAGGTGAACAAGCAAACCTACCAAAAATAGGAATTCCAGAGCTTGGGGAGCTTCTTCTCATCCATAACCTCCAGGTGCATCACTGCATCCCTTCCCTTCACCTCCTGCTTTTGTGAATTCACATTATAAGAGCTGGAGAGACAGAAAGGGAGAAAATTGTAGAATAAAAGCTTCACAACATGGAAAAATTGTGCTAACCATGCAAATATGCTGAAGGTATAGGGTTTGAAAGGAAAATTCCACTTATCCCCAGGGAAAGTTCTGATTTTGGAGGGGCAGCTTACTGCTTTTCATTCTCTTTCCGTCTCACGATGATCCCAGCTAGAATTCCAAGGGCTACTGGGGGAACTAACAAAGAAGGGAAAGGGAGAGTGAAATCAACCATTGACTCCAGGTATTTAACAGCAGACAGCTTTGGGGTAGGAAAATGTATTTTCAATTTTAAGCTACTTACCAATGCAGCTCGGAATGAGGATGCTTGCTGGGGAGGAAAATAATGAAAGGGATGTTAAAAATATGAAGGCCCAAATGTGGTGCAATTACAGCAATTAACAGGGCTTCTAAGAAATGGAGCTCTTACCCAGCCAGTAAGGATTCTCTTCCGAGGGTTTGGTTTGGTTTGTCTCTACTGTGGTTTTAACTAGGGAGAGACAAAGGAAAAGCATTCAAAATGTGATTTTATATGGTGCTCAATATATAAAATAGTTCAGAGAGGAGTAAACAACACATGGGCAGGTGACTTGTGCATCTCAGGCTGTGGCAGGGACCTCTTGTGCCACTCCAGGCCTTGAGGACAGAGAGGATTCTGCTGTTCCACTTGGCTTTATTGCCTGGGTGTTGTAGGACATGAGATATAAATCCTTTAAGTTCCGTCCAGCAGCTTTGCAGCCACTGATAATTTCCCACATTGTTCATTACATTTCTGCCTGCTCCTCTCGAAGGGAAAGCATAAACCCAGGTGTGGTTCTGCTCCTGGTGCTCCTCAGCAGAGCCCGGCACCGTGCAGAGCCCTGGAGCCAAAGCCTGCAGGGCGCCTGTGCTGCCGGATGGGATCGGGCGCAGTGAGAGCAGCAGGAGCGAACTGCGGGCAAGGGGAGGCTGCGGGCAGGGACGGGCTCACCCCGGCAGGCGGGCGGGACCCCGCTCCAGGTGCCGCTGTCGCCGCTGTCGCCGCTGTCGCCGCTGTCGCCGGTGCAGCGCAGCGTGTCCTGCCCCACCAGCTCCAGCCCCGGCTCACACGTGTAGGTTGCGACGGAGCCCAGCACGAACTCCCCCGAGCTGTTCCCACTGTGCTGCCCGTGAGGGATGGCTGGAGGAGGGGGACAGGAGATCACTGCGGGAGGAAGAGGAGAGAACTCAGGAGGGGACCCTGGGATGCTCTTCCCTTCTCTTCTTCTTCTGCTCCTGTCAGGCTTGCACAGGAACCAGTGATGCTCCTGGGGATCCCTGCTTGTGAAAGCAGCTGTCCCCTTGCAGAGATGCTGGCCTGACCTCACTTAGTGAAATAAACCAAAAATTCAGAATTTCTAGATTGGAATATTTGGTTTTTCCAGTCAAGCACTGGACAACTTCACTCACCCTGACAAGCTGGAAGAGGACTCCAGACAGCTTTGTTGCCCTCTAGGAGACACCTGATGGAAGGTGATGCTCCCTTTAGTCTGTACCTGCGGGGGCAAAAGGCACATCCCAAAATCAGCTGGTTGTCACCAACCAAGAATGTGTCACCACAGAGGTGCTGAGGACTGCATGGGCAGAGCCCCATGTCCCAGTTCACACCCCAGTGACACTGGGCAGGCAGAGGGAAGTGACTTCACTCTCACCCATGGTCACAAACCACTCTGGCCGTTCCACCCAGCAGATGATCTTTTAGGATATCTTTTAGGATGACTTGGCCATGTTCTGGATTGGCTGGAATACCACAAGATTTCTCTAAAAAAGAGTAAGATTATCCTTAGGACACCATGAGGCTGGGAAAAGCCCCACAAACTTAGTTTTCATGGCAGAATGGCAATTAATGGTATTTCATGTTAAATGTCATTAGAGAAGAGCAATTTTAAAATACAGGCGTGGCACTTGGAACACAGCATAGGGGAAAATGAAATGAGATGGGGACACTCACTCTGACACAGTTCAGGAACTTCTGTCCACGTTAAGTTGTCCAAACAGGTGCTGGTGGGGGGCTGGGCTGTGGTGTTTTCATAAGCTAGGCGACAGATGTACCTCACCGTGGTGTTAACGGCGTAAAAATTCTGCATTTTGTCTTCTGGTGATAGCGCAGCAAATTGCACAGATCTGGGTGTGGGACAGCTGCCTGGCCACCACAGAGACACCCAAATGTCCGGTTACAGAGCAAAAATAACACTTTGCTTTCAACTGTAAACATAAATCCAAGTGACGACACACGAGTCTCACTAAGAGCATGGGCACCCCAAACAGTGCCCTCCTCCCTGCCCACTTCCACCAGGGAATTGTCCGAGGTGGGGAAGTGCAGCCAGTTCTCACTGGAGAAGTTTCCAAATCCCCAAAGCCAAACCTCCTTGCCTGATTTACCCTTTGGTCGCTCGGTGCTCTGCATTCCCTCCCCTTTTCCATGTGCTTCCCAAGCTGTTCCTCTATTTTCATTAGCACACAAGTGCTACACAAGTGGCTCCAACGGCCTCGGTGGAGGGTAGGAAAAAGGGGCAGCAAGAGAAGCGGCCTGACCACTTCATCCTGTGTGATGAGGAAACCCCTGAGGCAGCGATTGCCAAAGCTGTGGGTGTTCCCGCAAGCAACTCACACCCTCCTGTGTCAGAGAAAGGGAAACACTCACGGCCGCAGAACTCTGGCAGGCTGGACCAGCGGGAGTTCGACAGGCACTGAATGGTGTTAGAGAAAAGGGGGAGCTTGGTGTAACCCGGGACGCAGGCAAAAGTCACTGTGGAGCCCACACTGAAGCTCTGCTGATGTTTGGCATCCCCCCGGGGCTCAGCGTGGCTGATATTCGGCAGCGGCCCACAGTCCCCTGTGGGAAAATAAACAGGGATTTAGAGGGGCTCCTTCTGCATATATATATTACACACACTCCCATGAATAACGCACACTGCCATGGATAATCCACAGCCCCATGGATAACCCACACTCCCATGGATAGCACACACTGCCATGGATAACCCACACTTCCATGGATAACCCACACTGCCATGGATAACTCACATTCCCACAGATAACCCACACTCCCATGGATAACGCACACTGCCATGGATAGCACACACTGCCATGGATAACCCGCACTCCCATGGATAACCCACACTGCCATGGATAATCCACACTCCCATGGATAACCCACACTCCCATGGATAGCACACACTGCCATGGATAATCCACAGCCCCATGGATAACCCACACTGCCATGGATAGCACACACTGACATGGATAACGCGCACTCCCATGGATAACCCACACTGCCATGGATAATCCACACTCCCATGGATAACCCACACTGCCATGGATAACTCACATTCCCACGGATAACCCACACTCCCGTGGATAACCCACATTCCCACAGATCCTACACTCGCACACCCGCGGAGGCAGAGAACGCTCCCGCACGCACGGAGCCCCCAGCCCGGCATGGCCGGCAGGCACAGAGCCCCCGGCGCGGCGTGCCCGGCTCCCCGCACCCCGCTCCCCTCCAGGGGCTCACCCCACGCCGCGGGCAGCTCCAGCAGCACCACCAGCACCAGCAGCAGCGAGCAGCAGCGGCCGGAGCCCATCGCGGGTCCTCCGGCACTGCCCGGGCAGCGGAGCCACTCCCGCGGGGCTGCTCTGAGCTCCGCGGAGCCCCCGCCCGCCCGTCCCGGCCAGCCCAGCTCCGCTGAGCTCAGCTCAGCTCCGGGAAGGCTCTGACGAAAGCCGGGAGCGTGGTGGGGAGCGGGGCTGGGTGTGGAACGCGCGGGGTGAGCGGTGCCAGGCTCGCCTGGCATCCCAAGGAGCGGCTCCCCGGGAATCCGCTGCCTCAGCCTCTCCTTCCCAGCCTTACTCTGCACTTCCAGGAAAAACCTGCCTCCCTCCAAAGCTGCCAAAGTCGCAAAGGAAAAGAAAATACCCAAACCTAAAAGGGCAGGAAGGGGAACGCATCCTCCCAGCCCAAGGAGAGGGCAGCCAGCAGCTGCCGACCTGCACCTTCCTGTTTCCCTTGGTTATCCAGGAAACCGCGATGTTTCCACTGCTCAAACTTACCCACTCTTACCCCTTTTATTTATTTCTTTTTAATTTCCACTTTATTTTCCTTTCCTATACAATTTAAGTTCCAATCAGATGTAACAATGAGACGCAGAGGTGGTTTCCGAAGGAAGGAATCCAGCACCTTGGATAACGTGTCCCTATAAAACACTCCCTGGTAAACACGGTGACAAATTCCATGGAGAGACCTTGGCTGCATTTTTACAGCTCACTGGCCTGAACGGGAATGGTGGCTGCATAACGCTAAAGGAATCTGTCAACAGGAAGACAAAAACACCTTTAAATTCTGGGGAATTCTGTATTGGCTTGGGGCAGTGACTTTGGCACGGGGCAGGAAGATGCTGAAAAGTATTTGGCAAAGGCTCTGCGTGATGCTGAGCCCCCGCAGGGAGTGGCTGCACTCACAGAACCGAGTGAAAATGCCTTTGCTCACAGGCTGAACCCCTGAAAACCCCAGAAAACCCCAGAAAGCGGGCTGTTTTCTGCTTGGGGAGGGAGCAGGAGATATCTGTGCCCCCTGCCCTGTGCACCCGCATTCGCTGCCCCGCAGCGGCTCCTCCCGGGCGGTGGCTGAGCCCCCGATAGCAGCTGTGTCCCTGCCCGGCCACCGAGGGCCAGCAGCTTTATCTGGCCCTGCCACCCGGCCCTGCAGCGCAGGGATCAGCCCCGACAGCTGCTGGTGGCACGCACGGGGAGCAACCCGAGCCCTGCCGGCAAAACCCAGCAGCAAAAACAGCGCTGGAGCTGCTGCCCTGGGAATGCCACAGAAACTCAGCTCCCAAAACCTCCTGGGCTGAGCCTGAATCTGCCTGGGCTGAGCCTGAATCTGCCTGGGCTGAGCCTGAATCTGCCTGAGCTGAGCCTGAATCTGCCTGGGCTGAGCCTGAATCTGCCTGGGCTGAGTCTCAGTCCTGGGGTGGCTGAACAGCATTAGGGGAGATATAATTCCAGCTGCCTTTTCCAGACTTCCCAGAAACACATTCCTGTTTTCCTCCTTTACTACTTTTTAAAAAATATATAACCAAGTTTAACTTGCGATGGATGGCATTTGGAAAATAAATGTTCAGAGTGATAAAGAACTGATCATTGCCAAGATATACCTTAAAGCTGATTCCTTCTTGAAAAAGAGAATAAAATATGACAAGAAAACAGCAGAAAGTTGAATTCACAGAGTACCCTTTATAAACAATTACCATTTATTACTGAATAGAAATAAAAGCCCAGAAAGGCTTTGGGGGTTTTAGGTCTTTACAGGACAAAATTGGGGTAGGCAGCCTAAAGAACACACACAACTTTTCCAGGCCCTCTGTTGTAGGGTGGCAGCCCTGGGGAGGTTATTTAGGAGCTGTATTTCTGTGTCTGTGCCTCATTGATGTGGTCACAGTGGGACTGAGCTGGGTCCCTCCCTCTGGAAAGCAGAAGTGGCTCCTTTGCGTTATGAGATCAGAGATACCCGGCCCACACGTGGCTTTATCTTCCTGTGGTAGAAATGAAAACTGCAAAGAACTTTGGGCTGATACACGAAGAAGCTTTTGCTAAAGAAAGGGCTTAAACCACTCAAGATATAAAGATTAAACTGTGCAATACCCCAAGTACCATGGTTTCCTAAAATAAATACAAGAGCTAAAACTCAGCAGGACAGGGAAGCCCTTGCTTTGCTTTTCCCTGCTGGCAGCTGGATGCACAGCTGGATCAGCTGCAGCCAGGAATTCCTGGGGAGTTCGGGGAGCAGCTCCCACCCCGGGGAGGCTGGGGCTGTGTCTGGGGTTTGTTGTGGTGTTGCCAGAGAACAGAAAAACCTGCGGGCCTGGAAACACCGAGTCAGGCTGGGTGGGACAGAGCCGGGCTCGGGGAACTCTGCAGGAACTCCGGGGTTTTCTCTGAAACCCTGGCGGGGCCAGCAGGAATCGCAGCTGGGTCGGGCTGCTGGGAGGCAACCACTGAAAGGAAAACTCGGGTGGGAGGAACAAATATGGAAATCAGCCAATAAATGCTTTTAAAAAGGAATAATTTTCTGTCGATTTCTTGGAATGCTAAATCATCATTAAAAAATTGCATCTTATAGGTGGGACAGAGATGATTTAGGTCATCCTTTACCTTAAAGCAAGGAGAAAGAGTCCTAATAATTGTGACCATTGCATGGGGCACTTTTGGAACAGATCAGGAATGGTAAAAGATTTTCTGGTTTTGACCCAAAAGACAAAACTCAGGGATGGGCAAGCTCAGCTTGACCCTGACACCAGAGGAACAATTTTCACCATCCCTCAGCTGGGTACTGAGATCCTCCAGCTGGTGTTGTGTCTTCTCCTCTCACAGTGACACAATGACAGCTCCCAGCACTTCCCACAAAGCCAAAATTCTCCCTTTTCATGGATGAAATTATCCTCTGCAGCGGGTGGGGAATCTGGAGGACCAGGACTTCCACCACGTCCAGCTTCTCCTGGCTGTGCATGATCTCCCTGTAGGGAACAAGGTTGGCATCAGCACCAGAGCCCTGGCACTCTCAGGGCTACGTGGTACAAAGTCCTCTCTTGCTTTTCAAAATGCCCAAAAAATAAGTTTAAAAAAATAATCTGTAATAACATAAGGGCAAGGAAATAGTAAGTTAAAATGTATTTCAGACAAAGCAAAGCTTTTTATGAGATAGGAGGTCAGTGAAGTCAAAGCTGAGCTGTGAACCAGCAAAAAATGTAAATTATACAGAGAAAACTTACAGAAGAGAAGAACATGACAAAAAACCCACTCACTTCCACAAAATGATGGAAATTTGGGCCGTTTTAACTTCTGCAAGCAGCCAGGTGGGAGAAGGATCCCCATGTACTTCAGAGGACACATGGATCCTTTGCTGGGGCCAGAATAGGATTTTGGGGATTTGTACAAAGGCAGAACAAATGTGAACCCTGAGGCAGCCCAGTTCCTGCTCACTGAAGAGAAATATGGGAGAAAAAACGAAAATCTGGGTTTTAGGGATGGGAGAAAGCAGGAGGTGGCACTGGTGCCGCTGTCCCTCGGGACTGACCTGGTTTCCTGAGGAAGGAGGAGGCCTGGGAGGGTTGGATGCTGTTTTGCAGGGCCTTTTTATAGAGGCTGAGCTTCCTCTGCCACAGGAGACCCTTCTGAGAGGGCTGGGCTGCGATTCCCTGGGCACCTGAGAAAATGGAATTCACGGGGTCAAATCCGCCAGGTGGCCTTTCCTAGAAATGGGATAAAGGAGAAAAATAAATGGACTTGATTCAATGCCGAGTGATTTCAACTCACTTTTGGGAGGAGCTCTCCTCTCCGTGTCTGCTGCTCCAAGTGTGACAGCTGAGCTTCTCTCTGGGGGACAGAGAGGGAGCGTTGCTCAGAGCACTCCTTCCTTCTGAGCCCACCCACTCCTTGCTCCAGCACTGCCTTTCTCCCCTTCAAAATTTCCTTACTACTTATATTTGACCCCTCCTGCATTTCATACCCTCAATATTTTAAACTGGTTCATCCTAAATACCAAACTAATACTAAACACTAAGTAATAAATATCAAATACTAAATAATAAAAAATAAATACTAAGAAATAAATACAAAATACGAAATACTAAATACTGAATAACACTAAATAATATGAAATACTAAATATTAAATAATAAATTTCACCTGAATATCAAACTAATACTAAATACTAAGTAATAAATATCAAATACTAAATAATAAAAAATAAATACTAAGAAATAAATACAAAATACGAAATACTAAATACTGAATAACACTAAATAATATGAAATACTAAATATTAAATAATAAATTTCACCTGAATACCAAACTAATACTAAATATTAAATAATAAATAAGAAATACTAAGAAAGAAATACTAAATACTGAATAATACTAATTAATATTAAATACTAAATACTAAATATTAAATAATAAGTTTCACATGAATACCAAACTGATACTAAATACTAAGTAATAAATACCAAATAATAAATAATAAATACTAAGAAAAAATACGAAATACAAAATACTAAATACTAAATGCGAAATATTAAATAATAAATATTAAATAATTAATCAATAATAAATAATAAATATCAAATAATAAAATAAATAATAAATAATAAATAATAAATAATAAATAATAAATAATAAATAATTAATAATTAATAATTAATAATTAATAATTAATAATTAATAATTAATAATTAATAATTAATAATAAATAATAAACAATAAACAATAAACAATAAACAATAAACAATAAATAATTTCAGCCACTGAACTGGGATGAAAGCACCTTTGCACTCGGGTGTGGCTCCACTCCAGACCCCGCTGGTTTTGTCCCTGCTCCCACACTGGATGCTCCCATTCCCCACCAGCTGGAAGTTGGGCTCACAGCTGTAGGTCACCGTGGAGTTATAAGCAAAAATCTCAATTCCTTCCCCATCGTGTCTCCCGTGGCTGATTGGAGGAGGTGGAGGGCAGGTAATTACTGCAGGAGAGAAGGACAATGTGTTTTAAAAGCTTCAGTTTTAATAAAAAATACAAAAAGTTTGAGTCTGCCTGAGGTTCTTGAGGATAAACTTTGGACAGTGCAGGTGGGTAACAGCACTGGAGGGATAAAGCACAGCTGCCTGTCCCAGCTCTTCTCTCTGGTTTGTTCCCCAAGTGTTTTTCTTCTCACACTTTTATCCCTCTCCCTCTCTTCACCCTCTCTTTATTTGCCACGACAAATAAACAGCAGCTTGCCACGCTCAGGATTCCTGGAAATCTCACCCCATCACCTTCAGTCATGACAAAAATGCTGATTTTGTGGGAACAAAGCTGCTGAAACAGCAGCAGAATGGGCATTTCTCAGCTGTGCTTTTGGGGACAGATCAGCCACAGAGCATCCACAAAAACAACCCAAAGAGAACTTTGGGCTGGACATGGGGATGCAGGACCTGCTGGAGTGAATTTAAGATGAATCTCACATTCACAAGTCGGAAGTTTGCTCCATTCAACATCGTTTCCTTTCAGCTGGCACCAGATGAAATTATTCCCGACTAATTTGTACCTAAAACACACGAGAGAAAATCAGAGTAACTGCCCCAAAACTGGGAATATTTCCCACCCACCTCCAGTGCAAGCATGATCAGGAGTGTGGGAGAGAAAGTTAAAACAGGCAGAGCTGCTGACACTGCTGGTGAGCAGAACTCCTCTCAGGATCTGTGTTCATCTATTTTTGGTGCCTCTCTGCTCTGACTCTGCATTTTCCGTGGCAGGGAAGGGAGGAATTGGAGCTGAGGCTGGCAGAATGCTCTGGGGATGCCAGACAGGGCTGGGCCGAGCTGAGGGATGGATTCCCACAGGGATTTGCTGAATCAGGAGCTCCATCCCTGCCTGCTCCTGGCTCACAGCACTGCTGGGACTGACCCTGTCCCCATCCAGGGCTGAGGTGACAAGGGAGGAGCCCCCTGGGACAGTGCAAGGTGTCCCTGCCATGGCAGGGGTGGCACTGGATGGGTTTTAAGGTCTGTTCCAACCCAACCCAGATTCACATAGATCCCCCTGACCTCCAGGAGCAGTGAGGGGCAGCAGGGCTCAATCCGTGTTTAATTAAAGTGGCTTCTGCCTGGTTTGCTGGAAGCTCAGGGGCAGTGACACCTTCCCCATTCTGATTCTCCCTCCTGTGCAGAGCAGCATCTGGCCAGGGTGGATAATGATCGTATCTGACCTAACTTCCATGAGCAACGTGATCCCTCCACCCTGCAGTGGGCTTCCAAAGCTGAGCTCAGCCCCAGCAGGGTGGGACACGCTCTCATTTTCTCAATTGCATCCCAAGGGAGAGACAAAACCCCTCTGCTACATCTGGGGCTGGGCAGCACCAGCCAGATGATGCCAGCTGCTTCCTGCTGGAGGGAGGAACCCTGCCTGGAGTGTTTCAATTAGAGATTAAAATTTCAGGGCTGTCCACTGCATTTGGGCCCTGATTGAAAGCAGGCCGCAGCCATGAGTCAGCTCCTGACTGTGGAAATTGTGTTTCACTGCACTTTTCCAGCTGAACTTTAATGGATTTTAGAAATCCCTTGTTGTAACCCTTTTTGTTCAATATATCTCAACTGTCTTAAGCTGAAATATTTTAAATAACTTGTACTGAAGTCCAGAGTTATCAGCTGTGAGTACAACCAGCTGCTCCTGTTGGGATGGACACCCAGAGCTGCTCTGGGTGGCACTTGGAGGAAAAGGTGGCCCTGAATCCTGGCCCTGGTGCCCTCCCTGCAGCTCTGTGCCCTCTGGAGCCGTGCCCCAGCACTCACCCATCCTCACAGGACACCTCCACCCGTGCTCCCAGCTGCAGGTCCCTCAGGGGCCCCATCCTCCCTCCAGGCAGAGTTCCTGGGCTGCCACAGGACCTCCCTGGGGACACAAAAAGGCTGAATGAGACACAAAACAGGGGCTCTGGGGAATTCCCAAAGGTTCCAGAGCATTTTACTGCATGGGCATCACAGCCAGGCTGGCAGGAGCCAAAGGTGGGGATCCCAAAATGCTCCACGCCCACAGAGGGGTTTCCATCCCAGTGGATTAGGAACAAGGTACTCGACTGTGAAAAAATATCCCTGCCACATCACCAGTCTCAATATTCCATGGGTGTCACCAAGAGAATGCTTTGCCTTCATGTTGAAGTTCAGTGCTAGAATAGCAAATTGGGATTTGTCCCCTGCCTGTGCCATGTCCCAGTGAAAACAACTTTAGGACCACAAAAAGGTTGGAAAAGACCTCTCTGAGATCACAGAGTCCAACCAAACATTTCCTGGCATGAAAATCAAACCAGACCTGTTTATGCCAGCAGAAAAAGCAGAAAGAACATCAGTGACACTTGTGCTGTTTAATCTTAACAAGGAATGACAGGGACTATCCCCCAGTTTCGTGTTAATGGAGCTGTTGGGATGATAATGACCAGGCTGTGTCATTATCATCCCAACATTCTGGGAGCAGCCAGGGCTGCTTTTGGGGCTGTGGGGCAGCAGGAATACTCACTCCTGCACAGCTCGGCAGGCTGGGACCACGTCAGGTTCTCCAGGCAGGTGCTGGAGGGGGAAATCTCCGAGGAGTTCTCGTAGCCGGGCCGGCAGACGTAGCTCACGTTGGTGCCAACGGGGAAGAAATTCCTCCTCTCATCCTTCTTGGACAGGGCAGCAAACCTCAGCCTGGTTGGGGCAGCACAGCTCCCTGGCAGCCAAGGAGAGGCAGCCTGACAGAGCTGCCCACCAAACACCCCCTGGGACCGCAGGAATGCTTCTGGAGAGCTCCTGGTGCTGGTGCCGGGGGAATTTGGGCTCCTTACCTGGCTGCCAACCTGCTGCAGGCACCAGAGTGGGGATGGAGGGGGGTCAGGAGCCCAGGGAGGGTCAGCAGGACATAGGGAGACCATGCATGGGCTGGGGGGCACAGGAGACCCCAGCCCCATCCCTGACAGAGCCCTCTGCCACCCCTGCGGCCACCAGGGGCTGAGAGGGACAGCAGGACAGAGGGTTTGTCACCTGGGCAAGGACAGAGGGTTTGTGCCCAGGGGACAGGGACAGAGCCAGGGCAGAGGGTTTGTCCCCTGGGCAGGGCAGAGGGTTTGTCACCTGGGCACAGGGACAGTGCTAGCACACCAGGTTTATCCCCTGGCAGGTACAGAGCCAGCACAGAGCGTTTGTCTTCGGGACAGGGACAGAACCAGCACAGAGGGTTTGTCCCCTGGGCACAGGGACAGTGCAGCGTATCAGGTTTTCCCCTGGGGACAGGGATATTCCCCCCCGGGCCGTGTTTCAGATATAAAGGAAGGTATTTACGGCCGCAGGGCTCGGCCAGCCTGGACCAGATGTCGCCGGGCAGGCACTCCACGGTGTCGGGCATGCCCGGGATCCTGCGGGCTCCCCCCGAGCAGCTGAACGTCACCCTGGATCCCACCGGGAAGCTGCTGGCGCTGCTGGAGGGGCTGGAGTGGGTCATGGCAGGCGGGGGCCCGCAGTCACCTGCGGCAGGACAACACCCCCTCAGGTGAGGAGCCCCTTCTGTGGCCCCTTCCCCGCCCCAGGAGGGTGCTGGGATAGCCCAGGGTTCTAAAGGGAAGGCAGCAGCCAGGGCTGGGTCTGTGACAGCCCCAGGCTCAGGGGAGCATCCCCAGCCCAGCCCCGGAGCTGCAGGTGTGACCCAGAGGTGTCCCCGGTCCTTGCCGGTCCCCGTACTCACCGTGAGCCACAGGAATGCCGAGGAGCCCCAGCAGGGCCAGGAGCAGCACGGAGATCACCCCACAGCCCGGGGGCTCAGGGGGTGCCCCCCATCCCGCTGCTGCAGCCGTCATTGCAGCGAGTGCTGTGCTGCTCCTGCAGCCCCGCTGGCTGCCAGGGCTGGGAGGGGATGCTCTGCAGGCTCCACCAAACCTCGGGAGCTGTGGAAGCCTCCCCAGGACACCCACGGAGCTGAAACCTCCGCCAGGGTGGGGGAAAGTGTCACTCACAGGCTCGGGGAGAGCCTCCTGCTCCTCCTGCCCCGAGCTCCTTGTTTGTGTCGCTTAATTCTTTGCTTCTGAGGCTGGCAGCGAGCACAGACCAACAGAGATTTTCCAAAACTACGTTCCCAGAAAAGAAAATCCCCATTCCAGCCTCAAGCTGCATCCAGGGTGGGAAACACCTCCTTAGTTATTTGCTGGCAGGTAACACACCACAGATGTGCTGTCAGCACAGCCAGTGAAGCAAATAAAAGCATTTTCCTTCTCGTTTGCTGGATTTTCCTTTGATTGCCTGACTCCTGGTAATGAGGAACGGCCGTGAGCAGCCACATCCCATTAACACTGTGACATGTTCTGTGTGACATCACCAGGGCAGAGGGTTTGTCCCTTGGGAATAGGGACAGTGCCAGCAGAGTGGTTTTGTCCCTTAGGGACAGGGACAGTGCAGTGGTTTTGTCCCATGGGACAGGGACAGTGCACTGAGTTTGTCCCTTGGGAATAGGGACAGTGCCAGCACAGTACCAGCACCACGGGTACCAGCCCCAAGCCCATACATATTTCATTTTCTGTAAAATATTAAACCACCACGTCCCAGATTGCAAGGCAACATGTATTTTATTTTCCATCTGTTTGGCTGTTGTCTTCTGTTCAGTGGGCAGTTTTCCTTATCTCTTCCACACCCAATCCTCCCTCCTGGGAGACATCTGCTGATAACAGGCTGTTGAATGTCACTGCATGGCTGATAAGAACTGCAGCATCCCACTGGGAGAGGTGAGCCCAGAGGGAGGAGAAAAGCATTCCTAGGGGAATATAATCTGAGGTTCTGGGGACAGCAGAACAGGGGTTTTGTCCCCACTGGATTCCCAGAGGGAACAGCTGCCTCTTCCACTGGATCTTCAGAGGAAGATCCATCCTTCTACAGGATCCCTGCTCCAACATGCCTGGCCATGATGGATGGATGGATGGATGGATGGATGGATGGATGGATGGATGATGGATGGAGATGGATGGATGGATGGATGGATGATGGATGGATGGAGACGACGCGGGTGGATGGATGGATGGATGGATGGATGATGGATGGATGGATGGATGGATGGATGGATGGATGGATGGATGATGGATGGATGGAGGATGGATGGATGGATGGATGGATGGATGGATGGATGGACGGACACTGCAGCTCCGTGCCCTGGATGCAGGTGAGTCAGGTGGTTCTGTGGGCACTGGCCATGGGCAGGGATGATCTGAGCAGGGTCTGATTGGAGCTGTGGTGCTGTGGCAGAGCGAGTGTGCCACCTAGTGCCACTGCATCCCAAATCTGCATCCCAAATCCACATCCCAAATCCACATCCTGTACCCATACCCTGGATCCACACCCCACATCCACACCCTGGATCTCCATCCCACCTCATTCCAGATACCCCCAACCTCCTCTCCCACCCCCCTTAACAGACCGAGTGACCAGATGAATAGAGTACAGAAAATTAACCCTTTTTATTGATGCATTGCAATTGTTCTACATTTTTACCATATTATGTAGAAAATACTTAAAATACAAGCTACTTTGTAAAACCAAAGACAAACATTGAATCCAAAGATAAACTATGTTTTCACAATGGACCCTTCTCCCATATAGTTAGTATTAAATTTTTAAATATCTATTTCTTTTGTTAAAATGATTTTTACATACCCCCTAAGTACATCAGCAATACAAACATAGATCAGTAATTGTCAGAAACTACCTGTATCTAGCGGCTTGTAAAAAGGAAGAGCACAACCATAAAAGAAAGTTAAATTTTACACAGTAACTAGCATATCAAATACATTTAATAAAGTAGGAATTCCATTGCAATATCAAGGATTCAAGCAGAAATACTAACATTACATATAATGTACTGCTACATGTAGTGAGATAGATATAGTTCAAGCTGAATCTGAAATCACACATTATATAAAGTTTAGCAACAAACAACCATGTGGACATGCGGCACCATTCAGAAGTTTAAATAAAATTAAAAAAAAGAAAGCAGGGCTGTGCCAATCCTGTCATTTAGAAGCAATTTAGTTTCATGTACTAAAAGAAATTGCTGAGTCAGAGGTAAATTACTGCATCCCATCAATTAGGTGCTAAGCAGGAAAGCCTCAGGAGTTGCCTCTGCAGGGGCTATCACAGCTGCAAATACAGGTCAGGTAAGAGAAAACTGATTGAACAGCTCAGGAATCACACAGACAAACCTAGCTGGGACCACGAGCTGGCTAGCAAATATTCCAAAGGTGAATCCCAAACTAGTTGTGAAGGAAATTAAAGGATGCCAATTCCTATCCAGAGATAGCAGACTTCTCTCCAAAAATGTGTAGCAGGCTCTGACAATGAGGAGAGTCAATTCTTGAACCCAATTTGAGGCTGGATATGCAAGGGAAGAAGGGATGTATGTCCTTAGAGCAGAACACAATACACCTAAATTGGGCATCACATACTGGGGCCAGACTGGGAGGCCCTGGCCCTGCTGGGGTGGGGTTTGCTGTGAATCACAGAGGAATTCTGGGGTATCATTTGACAGCTTGTTCCAAATGGAGCACGTTTGATTTTACCCACATCATTTCCATCTCATCCTCCCCGTTCCAACACTTCCGGGAACTCGGGCAGTGGAGGAGATGACACCGTGCTTTGGGAATACATTTCATTGGGATTAATTGTGTTCCAAGGTCCTCTAAATGGACATTACAAGCTGCTGTTTTTAAGGGGAAGTGGGCAAGTTCTCAAAATTATTAGCAGATTTTGCTAGAGGTCTTTTTCTTTTTCCTGTTAGTGAAGTGTTTTCCATGAAGTCCTATTTGTGAAACGGGGAGTTGGAGCTCGGTTTGCCTTTTGGTGGAAAGGCACAACTCTGTACCCAAGAGGTATCTCAAGGCAAGTACTGAACACAAGCAATGTCAAAAAAAGCAACAAAGTGCCTACAGCAACAAACAGCATCGTTTGCAGCAACGATGTGGCACAGCAAGGTTGGTTCTCTACAAACACACTGAACATCAACGGGGGCTAACGCTACCGCCCAGCTCCACAGCCCTCCCTGGTCCCTCCACCTCAGGCCAGTCCAGGCTTCCTTCCAGCAGGAACGTGGGCTTGCAGAAATGGTTTGGGCATTTCTTGCCACTGCCAGGTCAGGACTGGCCTCCTTCCCACTGGGACGGAACATAAACTGGGGTTCAAGGTTAGCAAACCTCTTATTGCTGCAGTCACACGACTGCTCAAACCAGTTTATATCATCATTTTGGACAAGATACTTTATGCGTTAGATGAGAAATAATTCCTGGTACAAGGGACCCAAGAAAACAAAGTGTAGTCCAAAACCTGCACTGATTATCCAAAGTGAGTATTTCCTCTGAACACTAACTAGGGCTACAGCTGACAGACCTTCCCAACAACTCCACACTAGCAGTAGCTATAAAACTTTTTAATGGTATTATGTGCTTTACAGCAGGCTCTCTTTGGTATAAATATTCTATCACCAAGCTAGCAATATTTTACACGACACATCTGCTATTCCTGTGGGGGAAGGTAACGCTACACTAAACCTAATAAAAGTGATTGCACGTTATTTAATCACTTCTGCAATATTAGACTAAACATTCCAATGCATTCCCAGCACTACCTTATCCGAAATGCACTGACAGACACTAACAGTACATGTGCCATTGGAAGGGAAAGCTTCGAGGGGACGGCGCTTCACTGGGAACAAGCACGGAGCTGGGATGAGAGCGGTGACAGGGAGAGGGCTCTGCACCATCCTGCTGCTCTGGCTGGGGGAGCTGGGTGGGTGAATTGCTTCAATTCGACGGGGGCTTGCTGGTCCCTCGTAAGGCAAGCTCACTGTAAACTCTAGTCACACTACATCATCATTTAAGGCACTACAATAAGGGGACACACCAAACAACTCTTCATCACACATACCTGTGCAAAACAAATCCAAGGTATCCTTTCCTCTCGTGAAGCTCTACTCCTCTCTCAGTGCTACAGTGATGAGCTCTAACCATTGCATTATATCACATACATTCCAACATGAATCAATTCATTTTGGTTTAAATACAAAGGATACAACACTTCCATCCCCAGGAACGTTTAAGAATTAGACAAACACTAAGTACAGAGTTCAAGTATAATCACTACACATTTTGATTACAAAGACAGAACATTTGGGGTTAGCAGGAAGTTTTGCTTGTTATATTTTTCTAATCAATATGTACATATTTCATTTTCTGTAAAATATTAAAACACCACCAATACAAAACTTCTAAAATAGTTTTAAATTCAGTAATAAACTTTAAAATCTGGATTTTTTTTTCTTTTTTCTTTTTCTTTCTCTTTTTTTGTCTTGTTTTTTAATTTTTTTCCTTGCAATTCCTACATGCACGTACTGTTTACAAGTCTTATTAAGAGCGCTTTAGAGTAGCTGCTGACATATCCAGGAGGATACGCTCACAGGAGTATAAAAAGCTGTACACATCAATACAGTGATGTTTCATTGTATTTCAAATTTATCTCCCTCCTAAATGAACCACGTGAGGCAAAAACATTAAGAAAAACAGAACAAAGCAAAGCCCTGTGCTTCTGTGAAGGAATCCAGCTCCATTATAGGGCCAGCATCTAATAAGCTGCAGAAACCAAATTTTAGAGCAATGCTGCATTATTCACTCTCAACTGGAGACAACAACACCACCCTGACAGAGCTGCTGAGCTCTGTCACACAGTGAGATCCTGAATACAGTTTGAACCACTTAGAAGAATTCTGCAACGAACACAACAAAAATTCAGCTGGGTTATGGAGAATTTTCAAGAACACAAAGCAGACTCCAGAGTTTACAGGACTCCTGAATGTATCGTGTTGCTGGCATAAGGCAGCTGCCTCTACCAGTCCTTAAACAAAGGAGAGGAGTAAACAAAATACTTTGACAGAAACATATATGGAGATGTAATGGCTTTTCAGAACCAGCAATTTGTTAAAGACAAAGTGAATTACAGAACAGATGTCAAAATATTAAATCTGATTTTAAAACTGCCCCAGCAACGTAATGAGATAAACATGCACATTTTTAGTGGCAACGTGGATTTGTGCAAGCTGCTAAAATAGAATCTGCAAATCTGTTTGTTTAAGTTACACAAGTTAAAAAAGACATCAGGATCTGTCTTCTGAGACACTGATTTGACACCCCTTTTGATTAGCACAACAGAACAATTTTAAATAAACGTGACCATGAATTTTTTAAAAGCATCTATAAAAAGTAAGTAAAATTTTAAAAACTTAATTAGTGACCCTCGTACTGGTAACAAAGCATGCTGCTCAGTTAGTGACTGAACTCACCAGAGACATTTGGGAACAACATACAACCAGATCAGGGAGAAACACGAACCAGGCAGTCACTCCCAGGCAAAGGTTCACCTGAAATCCTCTCCAGCCTCTCAGGCCCCTCGCAGGACAGCGCTTCACTGGCAACTACAAGTAGGAGTACTGGTTGATCTTGGTGGGGCTCAGCGGGTATCCAGTGTAAATAGCAGATCCTCTGGAAGCACCAATATAGGACTGGGGAGCGAACTGGTGTTGGTACTGGGCGGGGGGGACGTTGGCAGAGGTCAGCAGGCTGGGCCCCACGCTGACGGGCACCTGGTGCACCAGGGTGCTGGGGTGGGCGGCGTAGGCGGCGTGGCGCGACGAGCCCTGCGGGGAGAACAGGTGGGCGATGGACGTGGTGGAGCCCAGCGTGGCAGCGCTGCTGGGGGCGTAAGTGTACATGTGGGGCTGGCTGGACAGGTGGGCACTGGCCGTGGCTGCTGCCAGGTGGGGATGCACTGGGCTGCTGTGCTGGAACGTGTAGGGAGCCTGAGAAATCGTTGACGTGAGGGGGGCCACGTAAGCTTGCTGCCGGCGTGGGACAGCATTGCCGTTTCTCTCCTGGGAGGCCAGCACTGTGGTTTGCTGGTTCTGCAAGGGGAGGGAGTAAATGAGGTTAGTGGTCGTGCTCAGGTGAGCAAGGGGCAGCCAGAGCCCCCTGATGGACACCTCCATCCCCCCTGACACTGCTGCAGATCCTCCCTTGTGATGCCCTCCCGCAGATCTGAGAAGGTGACTGCACTTCCATGGGGACAAAGGTGACACTTTTCCTCTGCAATGGAGCAAACTGCCACTCGGGGGGTACCACAGCTGGACAAGTGAGGGCAGGTCCTAGATCTGACCCAGAACTCCTCACACATCTACTCCTCTGCACGTTGGAATGGTAGAAGCAGGGCTGCCCTGTTTCAGCACCAGATAACCTGTCTGGTGCCCATGCCAGAAGTGAACTGCAGGGGTGACAACACTCCCTGTCCTCTGAGAGGGGCTGCAGTGTGACCCAGAGATCAAAAATCCTGACACAAAATTAAGTGAAACCAATGTTTGAATTGAAACATCCAAAGATGTCAGGTGTCAATTGTTAGTTTGAGAGAGAAAGTCCAGTCTTAACCTACTGGTTGGAACTCTGTGAGCTCTAAAGAAAGGTAAAGAACTAAAGAATTTCCTCCTACTGTGCCTTCAAAGTTACTCTAATTCAACAGCTGGACCTTGGTGTCACCCTAGTGAGTGGCAAGAAGGATCTGCTGTAAGTCAGGTGTGACAAGGAGCATAAAGAGAGACTGTGGAGACAACCACACTTGTCCTACCCTGCACCACCGCAGGACAGAACCAGCTCTGAAGAACCAGCACTTGCAAGTACCGATCCTGTTGCAAGCCAGCCTTCCTCCCTGCCTCAGCGGTTCCTGAAGCAGCTGTGAAGCAGCCCCAGGGCTGCAGGGCAGGTGGGCTCACCTGGCTGAGGTTGAGGGGCTGCACGCCGTTGGTGACCACGCGGTGGGAGCGGTAGCCCGTGGGGGTGATGCAGCATCCTGACGACTGCCCGCTCACTGAGGCCACTGGCTTGCTCTTGCTGCTGCTGCTGCTGCTGCTGCTCAGGATGCCTGCAAGATGCCACAAGCTCAGTCCACTCCTCCCCTTCCCACAGCTCTAGGCACCAAACTGACTGTTTCTGTCACAGGGGCCTTGCTTTAATTACAATTTCAAATGTGACTAAGAAACCATCAGGAATAGTTATAGATCTTCCTAAGTGCAGCCAAATGTAAATGAAAGGTACATCTATCAATGACTATGAAAACAGACCAAGGCTTTCAGAACAGCAGCTGTGAAACCTATGGCTTGTGGAAAGTCCAGAACTGTGAGGATGAATGGGTCACAGGGACAGGAGAGCACCTGAGCCCTGGCAGAGCACCCTGAGATACCCACCTGAAGCCTGGGTGGCCACGATGCAGTCGTTGAGCTGCATTTTCAGGGGTGGGACGATGATGGTGCGGGAGCTGGAGCTGTCAGCAGCAGCTCTGCTGGGCAGCTCCAGGGCCCCCCCAGTGCTCCTGAGCGAGGACAGGGGGTCTGGGGCGTAGGGGCTGCTCAGGGACGAGTCCGAGTCAGGGGAGTCGTTGACGGTGACGTAGCTGATGACGTTGGATCTCTGCTTCATACCCAAACTGCAGGGGAAAAAGGACAAAATGCAAATGGGAAATGTTATAGCTTTGCCCACCAGGTTACAGATCTCCCTCTGGGATTTCATACCCTCCCTCCTTGTCCATTAAAACTCGGATTAACTGCAGGCAGAACAACCCAGAGATGTGATGGGGAATATTCTGTCTCATGCAGCTCTTCTGAGCTCACACACCGTGTGCCCCCTCTCCCTGACGCTGAGCCCAGCAGAGCCCAACCAAGAGCCCACCTGGCAGGTTTGTACTTGCTGTCCTCCTCCTCGTCGGTGTCGCTGCGGATGGTGATGACGCTGACAGGGGGGCTGGGCGTGTCGGGGATGACGATGGGCTGGTGCTGCTCCTGCACCGGCACCGGCACGTTGGAGGAGGACGAGGCAGAGCGCAGGGGGCTGCTCCCGATCAGAGAGTACACCTGCGTGGGCACAGGCTCCAGAGAGGAGCTGGGCCTGCAGGGAGAGCACAGCAGGGTTCAGCTCCAGCTCAGACAAACAGCGTTAGGAACACACCAGCATCAACACGGATACACGAACAGAACCTCCGTGCACACAGTCAAGCGCCACAGACACGGCCAAAGGCACTCAGGGATGCTCTGAATAGAACTGAGCCACCTGAACACTGCCAGAAACTGCCACCCCATATCCAACACCTCTGTCACTTGCACTGCTATGGCACCCACACCCCAGGAGTGTAAAACCCCTCTGTAAAACCAGCAAAGCACTTGGTCAACCATGTCCTTGCCCTCACTGAAATTAATACAATTTAAATCAGTGACAACAGGCATTTTCCAAGACATCTTTAAATGCAATTGTAGCATAATGAAGTTACACCCTCAATGCCTCTGTGATCAGAAGATGCTTTTTCCCCACCAAAAAGGCAAGCTCCACAAACAAACTTGTGGTTTTTCTAGGACTGGGAGAGGAAGCAATGGAATCCTTACTTGGCTGTGCTCGGTGCTGGCTGCTTGTTCTTCTTGGCTGGCACATTGCTGCTCTGCTGCTGCCTCACAACATGAGCAACCCCAACGTTCAGAGGCTGTGCTGTGGCCAAGGTGACGTGGTTGGTCAGCAGAGATGGCTGTTGCATGAGAGTGCTGTACTGATTTCCATGGGAATGTGCATTCCTGGGGCAGAGAAGAAACAAGAGACCCAAAGCCCATGAGTACACTGCAGGAACCACGAGCCCTGAGGGGAAGGGAGACACTGTGGGCTCTGTGATGGATGCACTCCCACTTGGCAGGGAGCTGGAGCTGCTGCAGTCCTCACCTCCAGTCAGCCAGCTGCTGGCTGCTGCCGATGGTCTCTGGGATCACGGCTGCAGGCTGGACAGAGTTGTGCAGAGCAACCCCTGGCAGCTGCTGCCAGGTGGAAGGGAGCAGGATCTGCTGGGTTCCCCCCGGCCAGGCCTGCTGCAAAACAACAAACACAGACACGAGGATCACTAGGCTTCAGCTCCTGCAGGGGCAGGCAGAGATCTGTCCAAGCAATAAATGCACCAGGGTGGATTGTTAGCTTGCAGAGATACAGCTCATCCTTGCATGTTTTCCCAAGAACAAGAAAATCAGAGGAATGAGCTTCCCCAATATTTTGCTGATCTCTTTTACCACTGCTGTCACCTGGAGAAAACAGTGTTTATATCGTGCAGCCAGGTATTGCACTGCCAGGTGCAGCAGCAGTGCTTGGGACTCTTTCTGAATGTAAACTCACACTAATGTTCCGCTGAAAGGTCCCAAAACATGAAACCAATTTGGTCCTTTCTGCTTTTCTGCCTTGCAGGGCTCACACTGAGAGAGCTGAGATGGTGTCATTATTGTGGAAATTCACCCACCTCAGCTGAAGCATTTAAGAAAAGCCACATTGAGAGATAATTTGGTTACATGAAGGCAGGTTCAATTCACTAATATCATCACTGTTCCAAATAAACTTGACAGCATAATATTTCCATGATTTTGATAACATATGGCTTTCTGTCCTGCAGCTTAAACTGCAAAATCTATTGTTTCAAATTCAGTATTTCTGCAAGTAACAGATCCACTTAGTACAAATAAATACCAGTTCCGAACAAGAAGCCTTCAAAGCAGAGAGCTGCTAAAACCTCTGCCAACATAAGCGGAATAATAATAATAACAATAACATTGAAAAAATGAAAAATAAAAAGAGAAATATGTTAAAAGTCACACCATGCGTCTTTCCAAAAGCCAACACCTGCACAAGACAAAGCAGAGAGTTTAATACAGCAAGATTTAAATTCCCAATGAGAGGCAGAAATCGGGCCTTCCAAGCGACGAACTGTTTTGACAGAGGAAGGACAAAAATATGCAAAGCTTAGCAAATGGCTAATGCAAACTCAGGGGAAGCAGCAAGGGAGAAGTGTTGGAAGCACTAAAGGTGAGCAAATTCACGCCAAAGGCTCCCAGAATCCAAACAGAACTAGTCAAGTGCTCCAGAGAAACTCAGAATGCAGGCTCAGAGTCTGGAGACAGCCGGCTCTGATCCCCACTGCTGTACAGGGGAGCTGAACCTCAAGTCCACTGCACACACACAGCAGAACAGAATTTGCCTGTTGAATCAAAGCCCAAATACACTTTGGAGAACATCACTAACAACTCACTTGTGTCCCAAGCTCTGCTATAGTCACCCCTTGCTGTTTTTGGAGCCCAGATTGCAGCCTTTCAGCAATCCAAATTCAACAGGAGGAAAGAAGAAGCACCCCTGGGTCTGTTTAGCTCAGAGCTGTGACCAGGAGAGCCCCACTCTCCTGCCTTCCCATCCCCAGAAGCAGGGAGCAGCTCACTTGGTTCACGAGAACTCAAATGAGTTGGGTTTAAATTTCAGGACAGGTATGACTCGAGCAAACTCCACTTCAGCAGAGGTCTCCCTCTCGGAAGAAAACGACATTCAAAACTACCACTTTAAAGCCACAAGAAACAACATGGTTCACACAATGGAATGTGCTTTGAAGGACATGTGAGGATACCAGCACTTTAGTGCACTGCAATGTTTTCATAAGCTTCACTGATCTGATTCTGGAGTTTTACAATGACTTCTTTGTGGCACTTGCAAAGTTGTTCTGATGCAGGTGCCAGAATACAGAAGAGGACAATTTTGCAAAGATACATTTCTTAAAGGTGTGTTCGTTCCTTTCCCCCATCCTTTTTTAAAAATTGTTCCAAATGACCTAAAAGCTAGCTATTGCCATTTTGGATACTAGAGCTCACCTTTAATTTCAACCAAGAAATACATATCAACTGAAAGTATCTGTGAGGAACAGAATCTTTATCTGGATGAAGCAAGCTACGTGCGATTGGCTATAAATAACAAAAGGCCAGAAAATTATTGTCAATGTTCAACAGAGGTTAAGAGAAATCAACTGCCAGGGCAATACATTAAAGGATTTGCTGTCATTAGGGATTTTAGCCTGTGCTTAATGATCTGAAACATTTCTCCATACAAAGCAGCTTTTACACGTGTTGCAAACAATATATGGAGCTAACTTGCCAAGTAGGTCAAATTCTGGCCATCCAGGTACCTGTAGCAGAGTCAAGCTAAAGACTGATTCCTTTGTATTCCACAATCAAAAGGCAAAGATAGGAGAGTAAGTGAAGAACAAGAATGATTACAACTCTTCTAGGGTCTAGTTTAGAAGAGCTTTCAGTACTAGGCTAGCAAAGGTAATAGTCAATGGATCTGGATTCTTTACAGAGCCACACTAAACGTCAGAGTCAGACAGTGCTTCAGCAATGTTGGGGAGGAAAACAACAAGACATTAAGATGTAGCAAGAACACAGCCACAAGATGGCACATGCTTCCATGCCCTCTGCAAGTCTAAGTTAAAACAAAAACTCAGTTAGTGAACACAATCAAGGGAGGCAATTACCAGTACTGCAGCCGTCTGTTCGACCAGCGCCGGCCGGCCGGCTGCGCAGTTCAGGGTAAAGGGCACCGCATACTGCGGCGTGATGGTGGCTACTTGAGGATGAAGAGTTGCTACCATTAGTGGTGTACAGCTTCCCTGAAATGTAGATCAGGCAGTGAGTGAAACACACGAGCCGAGGCAGGGCAGTGCAGGTCAGTGCGCCGGGCAGGGCCAGCGCCGAGGGAAGGGAGCACCGACACCAGCACCGACACCAGCACCGACACCAGAGCCTGCACTGCTCCACGGGCACCTCCAGGGCCCCAGCAGAGCACGAGGAACTGGCAATCTCCAGTCCAGGGACACAGTTCAAAAGTCAAAACAAGTTGGGGAAAAATTTGGGGACAGGACCTCTCCGATGACACAGTTCAAAAGTCCAAATGAGCTGGGGAAAAATTTGGGGAGGGGACGTCTCTCTGATGACACATTTCAAAAGTCAAAATGAGTTCAGCTAGTGGCACTTTACTGGGTCCCAGAGGGCAAGTGACAGCCATGCTGCACCAGCCATGGCACAGTGCACCCTGGGCAGCTCCCTGCACTTGCTGTCAGACCTTCAAATCCACACACAGAACTCTTGAGAAAAGGTAAACTATGGGATTTCATGGAAGGCACAGCAGGTCTTTGGTGTCATGAAAGAGCAAAGTTATCAGAGATGAAACCACCCAGACACGTATTAGTCCATCAAATGTCTAATATAAATTAGATTCTTGGTGTACAATTTGCACTCTTGGATTCAGGTGGGCCCTCAAGTGGGTTCTGTGTTTTGGATACTGTGACCTGTATCATTAATGCTAAAGAAACCAGCAATCACAGAATGTTACCTAAACATTTGGACTGAACAAACTAAAAATTACTCTTCTACAAGGTCTGCAAGTGCAATATGCTGCCTGAAGAGTAAAACTAACAGAGTATGTGTTAATGCCAGCAGAAACTAAAACTATGCAAATAAATAAAAATGCACTTAATTATAAAGGCAACTACAAATTTTCAGTGAATAAAACTTGTGAATCACCAGGCACTTATTATACAATAAAGGATTACTTTTTGGAAATTAAAATGGGTTGAATTTATGACACAGTACTAATATTTAAAACAGCATTTTTAGAATAATTTGTGAATTTTGGTATTGTATGTTGTTTAATCTGCAAACTGCAGAAATAGATATGTCATTGCTACACAGTAATTCACACTAAGAATGTAACTAGCTGAGGATTCAGAAATAATTTTGTTGATTTAAAGATGAAATTTTAGCATGAGTAATCTGTGTTGTCACCTCTGTTTACCGGGATCTCACTTCTCACAGCAATGATTTCTCCTGCCACGTTTTTAAAGTGTAGGCAAAAATGACCAGCACTGCCCTACAGGCAGTGTCCATGCCTGAAAAACACAGCCTTGTTTTTAGCAGCTGAAAACCACATATTTATTCCCATTATTAAATCAAACTCCTAAAACCAGGGAGCCACATGACATAAAATAGTTCAGACTTTAAATATTCCAGAAAAACAAAACAAAACAAGAAAATACTCTCTTAGAAGTGACCTGCATGTAACCTTTCAGTGTGTCCTGAGAACCCCTGCTCTCAGGCAGGTTCTCCTGGATGGTGGAATTGCAGCTGAGCCTATGAGGGGTTTGGGGTGGGTTTTTACCTGTGTGAGAACTCCAGACTGGATCTGCAGTGGCTGTGCTGCAGGTGCTTGTGGCACAATTGGGACAGCATTTTCCATCCTGACTGGGAACCCAGAATGCTTTGTAGTTGCCTGAAGTCCAGCTGTGGAGGACAAGACACATCACTGAGCTGCTGCACTATTCTTTAGTTTCCAAAAATCACATTCCTACTAAGGATAGGGTAGGGTTAAGGGGTAGAAAAGCTTTGACAAAATCCCAGTAAAACATCAGCTGAACATCAACTTCTGCACCCTGGGATCTCACAGGGCTAAGATGGACAGCTCAGCTCTGTGGAGTCTGGTTTGCACAAACAGTGACACAGACTCCCATTCCAAGCTGCCTGAGACAAGTTTGGAGTTCAAGCCTTACACCATCAGCTCCCATGTCACAAATAACCCTCCAGACTAAGACAATCCAGGAATCAGCAGAACTGCAGAGCCCTGAGGATGAACAGAGGCATGAACAGAGCTGCCTGCGCTGAGCTCACTGACCCACAACCTGTGACAACCTGCAGGTGGCAAAAACCTGCATCAGGGCTGTGAACTGAGGCTCAAACACCAGATATTTACTGTTGAGATAACAAACACAGCAAGACACACTGATTTTCAGGCAGGTCTGGCTCCTCTGCTCCCTGCTTTCTGTGGAATGCTGCTGTGTTCAGTTTGGGGGGAAAAACTGGTTGAGCAAGCAGCTGGAGCCTGCAAGCCAGGCAGGCAAGGTCCTGTCACCTGTTCCAGCAGGACCTGGAAGGGAATCAAGCTGCCTGCACATGTCTGACCTGGTTCTGCACCTCCATCTGATGCAAGAGCCCCGTGTGACACCCACAGAGAGCTCTGCTCTGGTCAGGCTTTTCTCACTTTGGTCCAAATCACAACTTTTCCTGCCTTAACAGCATCACACCAAGGGTTCTTGGCTTACTTTGAAAAGCAGGGGGACACACAATGAAGGTCTGCTGGAAGGGGTCTGTCTGTGTGCAGATCTGGGTGGTTCCAGGCTGCAGGGAAACGCTCTGCTGAGCCACTCCTGCCACTGGGGCTGCAGAGGAGGGGTACAGGGCAGACTGGTAGTTGAGCAGGGAGACGTCTGAGTTGGCCAGGGAAAGAGTAGCAGCAGCAGTGGAATTGGAAGCCAACACACTGGCCTAGAAAAACAAACAAAAAAAATCACTTATCTCCTGTAATTTTATCTCTCTTTGTTATAAAACAAACAACAGGAACCATCAATATAAAACTGGGAGGAAAGCACCTGGAAAATGTTTGAGGTAAAAGGCTTAAGATAACACAGAACAAAAAACATTAATTGCACCCAATTAATTTATGTTGCTGAACTCACAAATTTTCAATACATGAAATAAAGAGGCTCCTTGGCCTGAGTTTTGGGAAATTACACTTTGAGACAAGACTATGAATTTTGGAGAGTAGTTTAAATTTTGGCCTGAAGGCACCAAATCAGCCTACTCCTTATCTTTGATTAGGATAAAACAGGTGAAAGATGCTGTACCTGGTTGTGTACTGTGTTGAGCTGGTTGTTAAAGCTCATTGTCAGGTTTGTGCTTGTGTTAGGAGCAACGTGAGTGGTGAAAGGGCTCTTGATCTGATTCACTGTATCATACATGTTCACTCTTCTCTTGCAGATCTCCATGTTCTGAAAGCAAGATTTCACACTGGAACAGAATGACAGAAGGAAAACATCAGATTTGTAAAAACAGGACACAGATGTGACAGATCCCCAACTTTATGCACGTGCTTTAGGTTTAGGTTCTTTTAAACCAGCAAAGAATGTCCTAAAACATGAAAAGGAAGCTTATGAACATTCCATTCCTTACACATGCCATTGCTATTTTCAGATCAGCCAGGAACTGCAGCAAACAGCCCTGACAGAAAGCTGGGAAGTGCTGCTCTGTGATTCCAGCAAATCCTCAAACAAAACAGCCCATGCAGGGGAGCTTACTGGTTACTGTGGGGGAAGTCCAGCAGATGTGCCATTGTAACAAAGGAATGGTTCAAAGTCTTCAGTGGAGTAATTCTCTTATCTGCATCAATTGTCAACATTTTCTTCAACAAATCAATGTATTCCCTTCGGTCAGCCTTCTCTGCCAACATGTCGGTCCCTTCTAAGTCTGTAGACATATTCACCTGGAAAATCACATGGGAGCAGTTCACACAGGCATCAAATTAACTGCTGCCTAACAGTTCAATAATTCACACCACACAGAAATAGTTATTGGGCATTTCTGCCTCTTAGCCAGACCAGTTTCAGGTGTTACAGTGCTAACACTGCCTTTCCCCTGCTCATTGTAGGAGAGAAAGTCAAACTTGCACATGGAATTCTCTTCTCAACAGGGAGTTGGGTCCACTCAAAGGGACCAACCAGGCCTCATTCTCCACTCACTGGCAAAATGCCCTCATGTCTTGGGGCAATCTATAAGGGGCTGGCAAGCAGAATGATTCCACCTTCCCTGCACAGATGTAACCTGATGGTAACAGCTATAAAAGTGACAGAAAATTAATATTTAATATTTAAGGCCTCATGATATTTAAACCACTCAGATATTCCTACATTTTACCCCTAAAGAGACAATGAATATAAGAATGATCTGTAGTTCTTGTCACTATTTCCAAAGTCTCATAAGAGGTTTAATCCTACTAACACATTCGAAGGGGCTCAGCTCTGCTACTGCTCTGCTATACTGGGAACAGGCTGGGCACACTCCTGCTAACACACTGAGGCATAAGAAAACACAAAACATTTCAAACAGGTTTATAATTAACATTTTGACTAGATTTAATCCACTGATTTCTGATGCAAATTGGCATCACTGTAAACCTCCATCAGTGCTCTGAACTGCCAGTAAAAGAGGTGCTCCAGCACAGGAGCCTCATTGTTAGAGATCTCCCAAAAAATGAAAGTTACTAAATTAGATGTGGAAAATTAATGAGTTATCTGTGTCCCCAGATCCCCACACACCTGCGCCATATCATCCAAACAGTTGAATATATATTTCCGAGCTTCTTTTGATTTTATTCCTGTTTCCAACTCATGTTCTTCTGGGGTCTATAAAAGAAAACATTAGTATAAACTGAGATATTGTGTATTGATAAGGAAAAAGCATCAAGAAACTGCTGAGGCAGATGATCAATTGCTGCTTTCAGACACACCACACACCAGCAGGTCAAAGCAAGGAGCCCTGGGATCCCATTCCCTCAGCTGGAAAGATCATTCACTGCAAAGCTGAATTAACAACAGCATGACTTCATTTCAAGGCTGCCTTGGGTAGTGCATTAGCCAGAAGAACTGAAGGTTTCTGATTTAGAAAGAGGCTATAAATATTTTAAATCCCTCTTCTACAAAGAAGAAAGGCAAAATTCCCTTCTTTTTGCTGCTCAAAGGCAAATCAGGCCTAAATCCATTCTTTAATGTCCTTTGCCAACCCAAAACCAGATTCCTGATAAACTAACAAGCCCATCACAAAATACCCCATATTTCAGTGGTTGGATTGTCAGGAGATGACAACAAGATGACACACTTCCCTGGGAATGAGCAGCCATTATCTCAGTGAGGAACACCCACCCTTTGCTGGTGCTACCATCCCTGCTGCTTTGTCAGAGCAGCACCAGGAGCTCTGCACAGCTCTGCAGCCTCAGAGCCCAGCCAGACACACTCCAAAACACAACCCGCACTCAGTGTCTGCACAGCACCCAGAAATGGGTGGGAATTTCTATCAGATCCTCAACGAAAAGAGAATTGGGGATGGGAGAGACGGACAAACCTTGAGCCTCCACAGTGGGTATCCCAAATTTGGATCTCTGTTAAAAAACCTGCTTGTTTTCGTTCCTGCACTGAGAAGATACTCCGCTGGAAGGCCTTGAGTTTGTGAAATATAACGAATCTAGGAAAGAAAATGACAAGAGTGAGGACTCCCACCACAAAAATTCACAGCTAATGGGGTAATTAACAACAAGGTTTGTTCACAGCTAATAGGAAATTACCTGTAAAGAAAGACTGCCCAGATATGCAAAACTGCAAAATTAAAGGGACCATCTCAAGTATTTATAAAGCCACTTTTGCAATCAAGCAAAAATTTCAGGTTTTAAATGCATCTCTCTTATTTTATGGAAATATTTTTGCTAATGTATATGCAAGCAGACTGTAGGTTTTTAAGACAGTGTAAGAAATAGACATTTTGAGGGGAAAAAATACCACAGAATTTATCATGTATGTATAAATAATTAAAGGCATGATTATCCAAGCAACATTGCTGTGTCTGCCTACACAATATGCTAGGCACACAATTTCAGAATAACATCATGGCATAGCTCTCACTGACCAAGAAACCAAATATCCTCTAACACATTTACTACACTTCTTTTTACATGTTAACAAAGTGGCTCAGAATTTTGGAAGATGCACCTGAATCCTTGTGGTGGTATTGATAAGACTCTGGTAAAAGGATAACAATTAAAAAGCTGTGCTCAAAAGGAAAGCAAATAGCAAATGTAAAAAAACTTCACATTGTTAAGGTAACTATGCCTTGATCAAACCATCAATTATAGATCATTTACAGCTCTTTAGCATTTCTTATTTGCCAAACTCCTGCTATGGCACTGTGCCAAAACAGGGCACTGTCACAGCTTGTGATCACATTAATTTATAGGCTCACTTTTCAATTAAGCCAAGGTGGATCCAAGTGTCTGCACGTGGATATTTCTTGTATCTGTGTGATAGTTCAGGCAGCAGTTCTATTTTTACAGGACAAACTTTTGCTTTACAGCCAAAGGGTGTTTAAAAAAAAAGCTGTAAATCCCATCCCAGCCCATGAACTCATTGCTGGAGAGGTTCTCTCACAAGTTCCACCTCAACTTTCACTTGCTGCTGCAGAATCTCAAAAAAAAATGAAAGCCAAGTCATCTTCAGTCATCAAGGGAAATTCAGACATCAAAATGAACCCCATGAAGTCACACCTCACAGAGGGCTGCAAAATCCTCTCATTAAGCAATGGAAAAAGCAGCTCCTCCCCAGCCACCTACACCAGCAGATAAGGTTCTCAGAAATTACACAAAACTCAGTGCACAAGGAAACCACCAGGCCCTGCCTCAGCTACTTTCTAACTCATTGTGCTCATTAAGGTACCACTGTGCTTCCTTTGGAAATTTACAGTGCTGGGAAGACACATGTGAGACACTTGGTAAGTTTTCATGTATTTTATCACACAAGGAAAACCATACCAAGCACTGCAACAAGATCCCACCATAAAAACCCCAGTGGAAAAGCTACTCTGGAAAAAACCCCTCTCACAGACTTTTTGTCCTTTTATAGGCACTGACTAGGCCAGGTAATAATGCCAAGTATCCACAGAAAGGACTAATTAGTTCAAGATGCCTCTCAGAGTCTTGCCCTTGGATTCCAAAGACAGCTTGAGGCTCACACTTTGCATAAAAACTGAGGCTTGCTGTAGGTATTAACAGGGCAGGAATGATAGGCTTGCTCTGTCCCCACATGGAAAAACTGCCCTCATGGTGAAATTACAGAGGGTGTTTCACACCAGGACACACACACCCCGCTTCTGCTTCGGCAGGAAGGGGTTGCAACAGCTCTTGGGTTTGGAAACCAGGGGTTAACTGCAAATTGGCCCCTTTTTTTGGACAGGATACACTCAGCTCAAGTGAAAACACACAGAACTCTGTGCTCCCTGCCCAGAGACAATGGGAATATCACAGAGAGAAAATGAGCTCAGACAGCAGCAATGTGCACTGATGAAAGCTGATGCAGGACATGGGGGTTCAGGAGGGTCTGAACACAGAAAATCAAGGTTTCACAGGAAATCCCACACCCCCCAGTGCTCTCACCTGGTCGTACTCAGATGCTCCTGGGTACAGAGGCCAGCCCAGAAAGAGCTCAGCAATGACACAGCCCAGTGACCACATGTCAATGGCTTCACAGAATGGCAAACCCAGGATGATCTCGGGAGCTCTGGGAAGGGAAAATGACAGAAAAAAGTCAAATCTTCTACTCGAAAAGCTGCATTTCTCCCCTGTAAACCACTCTGGGTAAAGCCCCTCCACTCACAAGAAAATCTAAAGTGAAAAAAATTATAAAAAATATAAAGTGAATATAAATTATTCACTTTAAAGCAGAAGTTGTTTCCTAGGGTGGCCTAATGGATCCCAACCTTTTTTTCACTTAGGATGGATTCTTTTATTGCCACGGTGCCCCTTAGCTCCTAGGAGGCCTTTATATCACAGTTGCATAAAGCTACTCCTTGAGTAATCAGTTTAATTACACATGACAGCATGTGAGGTGTCCCTGAGACAGCACACAGCATCACAGAATTATGGAGAGACCTTCAGGATAATCTGGTCCAGTCTATCCTACCAGAATTGGGCAGAAAAGCTCTGGCAAACAGGGACTTTTCTAGGAGAAGGTCTTGAGCCCCCAGGCAGGCAGCTGCAGGAGGCTGCCTGCTTCATGTGGGGAAGAAGAGCCCCTGCAGAGGCAGCAAAAGGAGCTCCTCTGAGAGCAGCTGGGTTTCTACCAGCAGGTTTTCATGCAGGCTTTGCTCAGAGAGTTTCGAGTCTAAAATGGACGCAGAGAGCCCAGCTGGAGGTTGTGTTTCAGGTTTCTGTGCACTCAACCACACCTAATGCAAAATGTACCTGTCTGGCCCAGCCTCACGGGGAGGTGATAAAAAAACCTCACACTCCAAGCAGGGTTTGCTTCTCTAACAGGTTGGGATTTCAGGGAGATTTCTGTCTGGAGCTGACTCAGAACACAGAAGGATGTTTTAGTGCAGCTCCTCACCTACACAGAGTTCTGAAACAAACCGAGGCTCTTCCGGCAGGAGAAATTCTGGTCCCACATTTGCATAGAGCACAAAACCCCAGGTGCTGCAAGCCCCAGGTGAGCTGCTGTGGGAATTTACCCTGGAAAGTACAGGAAATACAAAAGCCTTGACCTTCATCATCAATAACTAACACAAGAGCAAAGGAAGACAGAAAAGCCCTAAACTCCAGGCTATCCATTTCCTGGTCATGCCCCAGGGCTTGTGTGGCATTTCTGCTGTTTCACTATGGATACTTCAGTTGTTAAAAAAGGCTCTGAAACCAGCTCTGATCCCTTTACAGAATTCTAAAAACCAGGGCTTGCATAATGTACAGGTGTCAGTAAATTTGACACTCACCCTCCTCGACTCCTCAGCCTCCCAGCTGTTTATCCATGGCAAGAGTGACTCCCCAATTAATCACCCTTTGTGCAGTGGTGACACAGAGACACCTTTTGTTTCAGGTGTCCCCAAAACAGAGGCACTCAGCCCAGCTGCTCAGGGCACCTGAGAAAGCACAGGATCAGAAAAGGCCAGATGGATGGAGCTTGGAGAACCTGGGACAGTGGAAGGTGTCCCTGCCCATGGCAGGGGTGGGATGAGATGAGATTTAAGCTCCCCTCCAACCCAAACCAGTCTGGGATTCTATAAAAAAGACAACCTCACTGTTGCAGTGAGGTCACATTTATTCTTTATTATCCAGATTTTATTATGTCTGAGCCCCCCAAACCAGAGCCATGATACACCTCCAGTAATCAGAATAACAGATTGTTCAAGCTAAGACATAATGACACTCTCCACTCAACACTGATCTGTTTCTACCTTCTTGTTTGGCTGCTCCTGGCAGTTGTTGACTTTGGAAAGGTTTCTCACATGTGAAAATATAAATGATTGTGCAAGCACGAGCAGTAGCTGATATCTGAATGCTGACTCTCCTGCCAACATTTATATTTTAAGGAAATATGCTAGAATGGATACAGCTTTCTACAGGCTAAGTAAGAGGTGCAAACCAGAGGATTCTCTTTCTTCACAAGCAGAAAAAGTACAATTCACACATTTACACCACTTGCCATTACTTTACCATCAGCAAACTGTACTGCCCCTCTTGATTACCCTGATGTAGAAATTTCCAATTCAGAAAGGACCCAGACCTGTCATATAAGGCATGCTGCACTTGGACTGGCAAACAAACTAAAATATAGTTGGCTTGTGGAATATGCAGAGCATGCTAATCCTTCTCTAGTGTGCTAAAAATTCCCCCCAATTCCAAAGGAAATAGAGATTGGTGGCAGTTTGTTGCTCTTTCACTCCAGGATGGAACAGACTCACATATTCCTAAATCTCAACATCACGATGATAGCAAGTTGAAGTTTTGTATTTTATTCCCTACAACCAAATAAATGAACTTCTCATGAGCCACCTGATTTGATTCTGACTGCAGGACAGGGCTGGGAAATCAGAATTCCTCTCATCTCCTTTTCCATCACTACAATTAGCAGCCTTATGAGATGTGAGCTGAACCAGGACAGCAGGCAGAGGTCACTTCCATAGCTGCTCTGCCAGAGATTAAAGTGATTTTACCATCTTAAGCTCTTTGAAATAAAATCAACAACACTCTTTGCACAGATGCTCGCTAAGCACTGCCTCCCAAAGCTGACAAACACACTCAGGCACCCTCAGAGGAGAAAGGACTCAGAGCAGCCCCAGAAATCTGCAAGGTTCCCTCCCAGCATTTCCAAACACGCCGTGTTTACACCCGAGCCTGGGGATGGAGGGGACACAGAGCCTGTGCAAGTGCAGCAATGCAGGGAGCAGCAGGGCCAGCTCAGAGCTGGATTAGCAGAGTCAGACTTGGCAGAGGCACTGCTGCTCCCCAGGCCAGCATGGCTGGCACAGAAGTAGGTCATGGAGCCCAGAGCAGAGGTGAGAAATGGATCCTCCTGCACTCTGCAGCTGCCCAGGGCTCAGGGCCACCTCCCATGGCCCAAACTGCCCGGTCCCACAGTCAGGAGCTGAGTCAAACTGCCAGGATGGCTGCACTCACATTTAACACAGGGCATCAGGAAACCCCGCTCTGTACAGCAGGGAGATCAGTACTGCAGGGATTATTTATTTCTGCACACTATTTCCTTCCATAGTTCATCCTCCCCAAGAACAAAAGCACCCTGAGCATGGTACTCTCGTTTTCAGGTGAGGAATTACTGCAAGAACATCCTCGAGCTGCCACAGGAACTGCTCACTGCAGAGAGCTGATCTACTCCTACTCCATGATGGGCTTCAGAGCCACAGGATTCCTCACGGGCACTTGTGCTCACTCTCTGAAGTGTGAGCAGTAGAACTGCCCCTCCTGAGCGGGGTCAGGCAGCAGCACAGCTTCTGTGCAAAAGGGATCTTTCCACAGCAGAGGTTGCCCAAGTAACAGGGACTGAAAGCTAAAAGGTGAGCACAGAGAGGTTTATTTTTAATGGCTGACAGAGAACCATAGGAAGAATTGCTCTGTGCTCTTTCATTAAACACAGCATTGAAAAAAATTCCAGCTTGGAACTCATCTGAACACTAATTTAATGTGAATACGGGTAAAGCAATCCAGTTCTCCCACAACAAGCTGGTTTCTGCACCATCTCTGTAAATTCCTAGATTATGGATTTTAGTAATCATCACCATTTGACTAATTACATATCACTAAACACTAGATTTCCACATCACAGCATTCCTCACTCCAGCCAAGCAGACAGCCCAACGCCACCTAATCCCAGGTTATTTGCCTTTCTGGCAGAGTCAGTCACCCCAGGGAGCTGCAAGGGGCTGGAGTCCAGTGCCCCACACACACATGGAGCAGGAATTTCCCTCCCTGCAGCCCCTGGAAGATTCTTATCACCCCCTCACTGCTTTTCCTCAGCTAAATCTGTTTTCTGAGATACCAGAAAATGGAGAGCACCATGGGCCTCCCCAAACTGCTTTGCTGACACATGTGGCAAGTCAGATAGAGCAGATTCTTGACCAGTGGTCATCTCTTTCCATGCAAAAACAACAAAACTGATGATGTATTTTAGAGAGTGGGTGTTTTTACAGAGCTGGGGGCACAGGGGACAACTGCACTACAAACAAAAACACACCAATCAATAGTTTGGAATTGGAAAGATTGGTGCCAACAAGCTGAGCAAAGATCATGAGCAATGGATTAAGAAAAGTCTGTATCACATGAAAGGAATGTCATGGAAAGCTGGTACTGGGTGCTGGAGATAAAAAGAAAAACAACACAAAAACAAAGGGAGCAAGCACACAGGGAGCATGAGGGATGAACAGAGCAAACCTACAATAAGCCAGGCTTAAAAACTGAAGTGAGCAGCCAGGGAAGACATCAAACAGGGCAGAGACACAGGGTGGGGCGAGTGTCTCAGTCCTGTCTGGTCCCAGCTGGAAGGACGAGATACTAGTTCTGAGTTTTGTGTCAAGTGAGCTCACATTCCACCCAAAGCAGCCCTGACAACACAGCACAGACTCTTTGCAGCCCTTTGAAGCCAGAACTTCTTTCTGCATCCGTTTATTGAAGTCTGCTGCTACTTAAATTCAAATACAGACTTAACAGAGCCAAGCTGGAGGAATAATTGAAAGAAACAGCATAGCTTGCTTTACACACAGTCTCTGAGTTTCAATGTCTCTGGCCATAATTTACTTTTAATTCTTGGGCAGGAGTAGGGCAGAAGACATCTCTAATATTGCTAAGGGAAGCAGAGATCTTTCTCATCACTGCTCTAAGGGAGCTGCAGGTCTCATGAAAGCATGACCTAGCCAGGGTTGACACAGGAAGTCATGTGCTCCTGAAGGGGGTTCAGACAAAGATGAAGAATCAGAAGAAACAAAAGCGAATAGAAATGGGCATCCCTTTGACTTCTCTCCCTCCTAAGTGTCCAAGGTTAATGGACTAGTTTCAGATCATAGCAGACAAATTCACTGCTTAACACTTCTTCAGTTTGCCACCTCATACAGTGTCACAAGCCAGTGGACAGGATAAAATCAACTTAGTGCACTGATCTGAGGGGGGAAAGGAAGGTGCTGGGCTGCAGATTAGGCCACCCTGAGGCAGCCACTCTATTTATTTACACCCAACTTTCAGAAGAAATCTCCAGGAAACATGCAGAGCTGATGATTTCCTGCTGCCCCTCAGCTGGGGTTACACAGGAAAGCTCAGTGTGTGCAGCAGGAGCCCCCAGCAGGACCAGCCTGACCTGGCTCAGGGAGCAAGGGCAGTGCTTACCTGTAATAGCGTGACTGCAGGTACGTGGAGCACACGGCCTTGGACACGTGGCTGGCTGACCCAAAGTCTATCACCTTCACTCTGTAGGGCTGGCGTGCAGGATCCACCAACATGATGTTCTCTGGCTTCAAATCAGCGTGGATCAGACCCAAGCTCTTCAGCTTCATCAAGGCAGTTGCCACTTGCTGCAGGATGGGCCGGATGTACTTCAAGGGCAACGGACTGAACTTGTTTTGCTTTAAGAAATCGTATAAGTTCTGTTCCAGCATCTCAAAGACAAGGCATGTATGATTCTTGTGTTGAAAGCACTCGTAGGAGCGGACAAAGTTGTACTCATCAGCATTCTCACTGCTCAGGCGAGACAGGATGCTCACCTCGATCTGGCCCTGCCGGGCGTACGAAGGGTGGTTCTTCAGGATTTTGATGGCTACAATCTCCTTCGTGCTACGTTTCCAACATTTGGCCACCTGCCCGAACGTCCCTCGTCCCAGGAATTCCAAGACCTCATAGCTGTTGGTCATAGAGCACAGGATCTCATGCTGGACCAGCTGATAATCTCCCTCCCCACTGGAGCTGCTGCTCTTCGTGGTGACCGTGGTGGTCGTGGCCGCAGCTCCCACCGCAGGTCTGTTTTGCAGCATGAGAGGTGGATGTTCCTCAATGATCTGCACACTACCGTTGCTGTCGACCTCTTCACTTTTCCTTTTTAATCCACATTTTTGGTATGGTTCCAGCAAAGAAACGTTGCTCCTGTGGGTGATGGTCTGGCTGCTCTGGAAGGACGCTGTGGCGCTGCTGCCGGTGCTGTCGGCCGCGGTGACCACGATGTGCTCGACGGAGGGAGCGGGGAGAAGGAGGTTCTGGTCGTAGGCAGGGATGCTGAAATTGGCTACCTGATGAGAGGAGCTGGCTTGCCCTTGAGCTGCTGGGAGGTTTTTGCTGTGGGTATAATACTTGTCACTACTGCTCTGTCCTGAAACATCCCAGACAGACGGCTCCACTTTCAGTTTCTTGGCACTGCAGAAGGCACTCGAGGATACTGACGGAGGGGAGAACACCTGCAGCTGTGAGGCCATACCTGGAAAGGAAGAGGAGAACTCATAAGGGACAGCAGGCTGGGATGGACAAGATCCTCTAGCTCACAAAACCCAGAATGACAAAAACCCAGTGTTTTTCTGAGCACCATGTGGTGCCCACCACTGAGGAAAGGAACGTCTCTAAGTCCTGCCCTAAGGGCACCAGCGAGTGAGGCTACGCAGTGGGATTTCGGCATCTGAGAAGCACACGGCTCTTTATCCAGCTCTCTAAGGGCTAAAGGAGTCCCAGGACACGACACGAATCAATCATTTCGGTTGGAAAGACCTCTGAGATCATCGAGTCCAAGCCGGTGACCAAATACCACCCTGTCACCCAGACCAGAGCGCTCAGTGCCACGTCCAGTTGCCCAAACACCTACAGGGCCAGTGACTCCACCAGCTCCCCGGGCAGCCCGTTCCGGTGCCTAACGAGTGAAGAAATTCCTCCTATTGTCCAACCCAAACCTCCCCTAGCGCAGCTCAGCACTCCGTGCTCCTGTCCTGCCGTTCGTTACCCGGGAGAGCAGCCCGACCCCCACCTGGCTACACCCTCCTTTCAGGGACTTGCAGAGAGCGATAAGGTCACTCCCGAGCCGCCTTTTCTCCAGGCTAAAACAACCCCAGCACCGGAGAAAACAATGCAGAGGATCGGGGGAGCGCAGGAAGTGGCAAGACCCTGCGAGAATTCCGATCCCGTGCCCAGGCCTGTTTCCTAGGCACTGTAAAAACAGACTCGGTGGGAAACCCAACCGCGGCAGGCCCGGCCTCCCCCCGGGGCAGCGCTCGGGAGGCCGGAGCGGAGCCCGCCGGGAGCGGAGCCCGCCGGACCGGACCGGGCCGTTACCGGGGCTCGGGCCCGGCCCCGCCGCCGCCGCCCCGGCCCTCCCCGGCCCGGCGCAGCCCCAGCGCGGGGGAAGGGGCGGGCCCGGGCCTGCCCGCCCCGCCGGGCCCCGCCGCCCGCACTCACCGCCGGTGGGGGGTTCTCAGCCGCGGGCCGGACCTGCCTGGGGGACACGCGGGGGTGCGGAGCCCCGCAGCGGGCTCATCATAGCCCCGCCACGGCCGCCGGCCCGGCCCGCTCGGCCCGCGCTCGCCGGGGGGAGCCCCCAGGCCGCTCCGCCGCCGCCGCCAGGCTCCGCCGCGCCCTCACGGCCCGGCCGGGCTCCCCCCGCCCCGTCCCGCCGCCGCCCCGGGCCCGAGCGCCCCCGGCCCCGCCGCGCTCCCGCCGCCGCTCCGGGCCCCGAGCGCCCGCACAGGCCGAGCCAGCCGAGCCCCGAGCGGGCGAGCGCGCACGTGACCGCGGGGCGGGGCGGCCGCAGGAAGCGCCGGGGCCGGGCCGGGACCGGGCGGGGCGGGGCTGGGGACGGAACGGGACAGGGCTGGGAACGGAGGGGGACCGGGGAACGGAACGGGACAGGGCTGGGAACCGAGCGGGACCGGGGACGGAACGGGACAGGGCTGGGAACGGAGCGGGACCCGGGAACCCAACGGGACAGGGCTGGGAACCGAGCGGGGCCGGGCTGGACTTGGCTGGGGAACAGAATGGGACAGCAGAGGAACGGGCAGGAACTGATGCTCAGCAAGTTCCACCTGAAGGCGAGGAAGAACCGTGCTGTGAGGGACCACAGTGCCCTGCAGGGTGTGGAGTCTCCCTGACTGGAGCTATTCCAGACCCACCTGGACACAATCCCGTGCCCTGTGCTCTGCCATGACCCTGCTGGCACAGGCAGGTGGGACCAGCGCAGATGCTCCCAAGAAGGGACTTAATCCAGCCAGGTCACCATCACCCACTCAAGAACTCCACAACACTTTTTTCCAAAGGCAATGTAACAGAAACGTTTATTCGCTTTCTTGCAAAAGTTGACAATATTTAAAAATAAAAATTACAAATAGTCTTACCAAAATTCAGACTCAGAGTAGGTTTAGATTACATATTGGGAAAACATTCTTTATTCAGAGGGTGGTAAGGCCTTGGCACAGATTCACAGAGAAGCCACAGCTGCTCCATTCCTGGAAGTGTCCAAGGCTGGGCAGAGCTTGGAGCAACTTGCTGCAGTGGAAGTTGTCCCTGCCCATGGCAGGGTTGGGAACTTGATGATCTTTAAGATGCCTTCCATTCCGTGATGCTATGAAAACCTCAGAAACTCTCACAGTTTCCTGTTTACATGAGCACAGCACAACAAGTGTGAACCCACCCCACCAAACACTGCCCAGGAGCTCGGCACCCTCTGAGCCAGGGAGGGCTCAGTCCTCGGGGCAGGATTCTCTGCAGGCGCACATGGAACACGATCCTCACCCTCCCCAGACCTGCCCACGAAGTCCCAACCTCCCCGAGCCACAGCCACGAGGCTCCTGGTCAAGGTCTGTCCCAAAGGTTTTATTGCACAACTCGTGCCTGTGCCTCAGGCTGGGCCTTGGCCAAGGGCAAAGCCGCAGCCAGAAAAACTTCAGCACGGCAGTGGCTGTGGCAAAACATCCCAAATTCAGCAGAAGGAATCACAAACACACACAGAACATCCACAGGAGCTCACCTCACATGATTATCAAAGTGATTTCAACGTGTTCTAGTGCCTTTTCAGAGGACTCCATTAAAAAAAAAAACACAAATATTTTAGGCTTTGGAGTGAGTCCAAAGTGACACCACACCACAGAGGTAATTATGTAAACTCATTCATTTTCTGATGAAGGAAAGCTTTCACCATAATCTCGGAAAGAAGCCCCTGTGCTGCAGGAACAGAAGGGAGAAGTTTCTGGAAGTGCTTTGGCCTCGTAATTGGGGAAGCAGAGACAGAAACCCAACCCAGCAGCGCTCTGGGGTGGTCCCTGCAAGGTGACATTGCACACTTGTCTCTGTGGAGCACAGGAGCAAGGCAAGTTTTACCTCAGCCTCTCAACAGCAACCTAGAGAACCATTTTCCCCTTTCCACAGCATCAACAGGGCACTCCTTCTGCTTTCCTAGTGTTCTGAGAAGTTTGAGCCAACTGAGCTGTCCACAGTGCAGTGATTGACCCTCCCCAGGCAGCTCTGCTCCAGAACCTGCCCTCACAACACGCCAGCATTTGATCACAGCTTGGTAAAACAGCACTGAACACCTGCCAAGGGGAACTCAGCTCGTTCCTTGTTCCTGTGCAAGGCCTTGGCTGAGCTGTCTCCCCCCACTGGGGCTCAGTTCCCAACTGTGGGGCAGAGATAAGCAGCTGGAGCATGCCCTGTGTGTAGATTTGGGAGGACTTTGCTCAGAGCACGTTCTGTTCCCTGCCAGGATAACTGAAGGTTCTGAGCATGCAGCCCTGAGATCCCCTCAGCTGCTGGGCTGCAGCTTCTCCCTGTCCCTGCTTTGAGCCAAACACACCTGTGGGCAGCAGGCTCAGAGCCTGCTCCCCAGGACACCCAGATGGGAGCCAGGAAAACAGGGCCATCGTGGACACAAGTGTGAGGGACAACAAGGCCTGCAAGAGCCAAAGATTTGCTGCCAGGAGACTTCATGAAATCTTTTAGGTTGGAAAATTCATTTAAGATCACAGAGTCCAACCATTAGCATTGCCAGTCCATCACTAAATCCATCTTCAGGGGAAGCTGAAGGATGCCCAGAAGCCCCAAGAGTCAGCAATTCCAATTTTCCCCACAAGGCCCCATTTTATTTTCCAGCATTTTAGGACAGCACACAAAAGTAGTATTTAAACACCTAACAGGGAAGAAATGTTTGGCACAAAAATGCCCTGTGCACCTGCTGTGCTGAGGCAAAGATCTCCAACAGACTGTTGGCCAAGTCCCTCCTGCTTCTATTGCCTTTTAAAGCCACAGAGATTTTAGGTTTCCTTGGCTCAGCATGATGGATAATTCCCTCCTCAAGTGGCAGGAATTACCTTTTCAGCTCTGGAAAGCGAAGCCAGGAATTTATTCTGCAGCTTTAACTGAGCACACAGAAAGGGGATGCAGATCCCCAGACTCTGAAGTCTGCAATGTTCACTTGTCTGTGCATGATTAAAGCTCAGATTTACCCCTGTAAAAAATTACCATTTACAACTCCTTTTTGCCCAGAGGCTGGCCAGGAGGTTCTCCACCTCATTGACTTGAATAAATGGATGATAAGAATAAAAGAGGAAAGGCTGGATGCCACAAAACAACAAATCTCCCAGGTCATTTGCAACATGCCCAAGTGGAGCAGTGACTCAGAAGGTGAGCATTCCTCCCCAGCAGTGCAGAAGCTGCTCAAAGCAGGACCTGGAATTTGGGAGTTCTGGCAGTGCTTCACTCTCCTGCCTGTCAAATGAGTCACTTGAATTTCAATAATATTTAAATAACAGCCTGCATCTCCCAGGCAGCAGCAGCAGCCAGCACACTACCAGCACAGCACTGTCATTTCCATGTTACAAAACGTGCAGGTGTCTCCACTCACACCCACCTGCCGGAGCTCTGCAGTTGAGTTTGAGCAGGAAATCATCCACACACAAAACTCCAGGCAGCAGGACACAGGGCCCACAGCAGGAGGCTCAAGCTGCCCTGTGTGCAGCTCACAGGACACTGTTTGTCACCTCCAGTGTCCCCACGGCAGCTGGCAGGCAGAGCACGGCAGCCCCAGGGACGGGCACTCCTTATGTAACAGGGACAAACACTGCCATGCCTGGGAAAGCACAGGGCTGGCGCTCAGGAGTCACGTTTGCCACACAAACAGCTCTGCAAACATCCCCACTCTGGCTGCCAACACCCTGTTCTGGACAGCCCTGTTTGTGACTGCTGCATCCAGGGGCACCTCTGCTTTTCACAACGCCTGGCTTCCCTCCAAGAGAAGGCTTCCCTTCCTTTTCTGTCTCAATTCAGGGAATTCAGCCCATCTTGCTGCCACTTGGAAAGGCCCTGTAGGACACTATGTTCAGAAAATTCTGAAACATTTTGCCTAGACAGCACCAAAAGGAGGATCAAGGGAGCTGAGGCACAAACTGGTTTGCTGTTCCAGGCCAGCGCCCAGTGACCATTTCCACTCCAGCTGCCCTGACCATGTGAGGGGCCAATGTGGAACGTTGGCAGTGCTGTTTGGCACAGTCAGCTGCAGTGGGTACCCAATGTTTGTCACACCACAGACACTTCCCAGCTGTGCCAGGCTGGGGCTCTGCAGCCAATCCAGAGTGGGAAAGTGCTCAACCTCCAACTAACAGAGCCAGTTCTGCTGTTCAGCCACAATCTTTGCAAACAATGCTGCTCAGACTAATCACTTCCCACCACCAGGCAGATGTGTCATTATCTCCCATTCCATTTGCCACTGCAGGACAAGAGCAGGCAGAACACTGGCAGTTACCAGGAGCGCTTTGCAATCAAACAGAATTCAGAGCTGCAAGAGACTGCAGAGAATTTAGTGACCCAATCTGCAAAGCCTACAACTCAAGAACCCAAACAATTCCCACTTTTCCTAGCCACAAACCTGAAAAAGCACTGCCAATTAGCATTGAGATGGCTCTTTCAGGAGAGCAGGAACTTGGCTGCACTTGGCTGGCTGGATGCAAAAGCTGCAAGTAACAGTAGATTAACAGATAGAAAACAGATTATTGGATTTCAAGGCACTTCCTTTTCTAGATTTCTTTTAGCATCATTTTTCAAAAGCACCTTAATAAAAAACTTTTGTAATACACTTTTGAATGAACTGCTCATTATCAGCGAGGCATCACAGACTTACAGAAAGGAGAATCTTTGAGGCTCTCAGATTCCCCCCCTTGCTCCATTAATCACATTCCACCCATTAATTACTCAGCTGCAAACAGCTCACACCCTCTGAGCTCTGCTTGAATCAGCTTCTCAGTGACTTTTCTAACAGGGGACGGGCAAGTCACTGCAAAAGGTGGACACAAGGCACACAGACAGTGGGACCACAGTGCCCAGCACAGTGTGGGGACACAGCAGATGTAGAGAAAAAAAAAAAAAAGCTTCTAAGTACCATATACAAATGGTTTCTAGTGTCCTCTTTGTCCTCTATAAAGAGGTAAAGAAAACAGAGCCCCAAAGGTGAGCTCCTCTCTCCTAATGGTAAACCTGAGCATGAGGCAGAATGAAACACTGCTACCTGCTGCACTAGCACCAGCAACGTCACACGATTTTTCAGGGTGTGTCTTTCTTCTGAAGAAAGTCTTCTACCAGCTGATCGAACTTCTGTGAGGAAAACTGCTTTAGGACGTGTAAGGGAGTGAGTAAATACTGCTCTGCTAGTCCAGGGGCAAGGTGCTCACTGGAAACAGGTGCTGCTCCTGCTGCTCCCAGCTGTTCCCCACTCAGCTCTTCCTTCTCACCCCTGTGAGAAGTGCGGCGTTCTTTTGAGCAGAGAGCTGGCTCACAGTAGTGCTGAGGAACTTTAACATCTGTAAACACTTCAGGTTTCTCAGTATTTTTCTCTGGGGAGTCATAAACAACCCCTCGGGGCACAGAACTCCCCAGGGCTCTTTTCCAGAGACTTGTGGGTTTCTGTCCCCTCCTTCGGCTTTGCTGCTGTCCAGGCTCTTGCACAGGCTTTGAGACTGCAAAGTCAGGAAGCACCTGGGGAGCAGAGCTCAGGTATTCCTGAAAGTAAACCTGGCACATGTCGTCCTTCACAATGGGAATGATGGAGCAGGGTTTCAGCCACTTCACAAACTCACGCAGCTCCTCAAAGGACGAGTGATCTGAGTAGGGGACGAGGTAGATCTTGGGGTGGGTGACCTTCACGGGCCTGCCCGTGGGGATGATGGCAATGGTGGGGTGCTGCGCGTTCCAGGTGACCACCGTGTCCCAGCAGATCTCGGCGACATCCACGGCGCGGATCCAGCCCGTGCCCTCCTCAGCGGTGAACACATCCGGCAGCTCCAGCAGCCGCATCTGCTCCAGGCGCCAGGGGCTCACCACCACCCACGTGCTGAACTCCAGCGCCAGCTCCACCAGCAGCGTCTCCTTGCCCAGAGTGTACACACCTGCCGGGAGAGCAGCGGCTCAGGGACAGGGCAGGCACAGGGGACACGAGCCCTGGTTTGGGCCGTGCTGGCAGGAGGGAGGGCAGGGCAGCACTCACCGATGACCACGTGGTGCCGCGGGTGGGCACGGATGAGGCGGACAATGTGGCGGGTGGCCAGCGCCCGCGAGGGCAGGATCCGCTGGGGGTGGCAGTGCGTGTTGTCCAGGTACAGGCGGTCGATGTGGCGGCCCCTCAGCGCCGGCTCGCCCTGCATGGCGCTCGTGTAGCGGAAATCTCCTGCAAGGACAGGGATGGCAGGGCACGGCCCAGAGAGGGTCTGGAGTTTCCCTCACGGAGGATATTTCAGAACCATCTGGTCACAATTCTGTGCTATGTGCTCTGCGACAACCCTGCTTAAGCAAAGTGCTGGGACCAGGTAACCCACTGCAGTCCCTTCCAACCTAACCCATTTTGTGATTTTGTGATTGTAGGAACCTGCCCTGTACTACCTGTGTAGAGGATGGTGCCAAAGGTACCCTCAAAGAGGAACATAACGGAGCCAGGGCAGTGGTTGGAGTCGATCAGCGTCACCGTCACCTCACCCACGACATGGCTCTGCCCCACCTCCAGCGGCCGGATCCAGCACTTCGGCACCTGCAGAGGCCAAGGTGAGGGCAGGGTAGGGCAGATGACAAGGACTGGGACAAGCACATGGGGATGCCCAGGCGATGAGGGCAGAGGAGGGCGGGACACACCTACCTGCAGGCGGTGATGCAGGAGGCGGGCGGTGAGCGGGGAGCAGTACAGCGGGCGGCTCCAGGTACTGGACAGCCCCACCGTGTGGTCCGAATGCATGTGGGACAGGAAGAAGAGGCGAGCACCGGCCGCCTTTCGCAGGCTCCAGAAGTCCACGGCGATGGGGGTCCCGGCCAGCACCGTCCCGCTCATGGTGGGCGAGGATCCCGCTCCCCTCACGCCGGTTTTGGCGGGAAGCGCCGCGCACGCGCAGGCGGGGCGGGGCGGGGCCGGGCGCCAGGGGCGGGGCGGGGCGGTGTCATGCGCGCGGGGGTCACGTGGGCGGGGCGGTGGGGCTGGCGGGCGGAGCGGCACCGGCACCGGGATCTGGGAACGGAACCGGGACCGGGATCTGAGAGCGGGACCGGGACCGGGACTGCGATTGGCACCGGGTCCTAGGACTCGGAGTGAAACCGGGAGCGGCGCTTAGGAGCGGACCGTCGCGGGGCCATGCCGTACCTGGGCGGCGAGGAGACGCTGCGGGAGCTGCGGCGGGCGCTGTCGAACCCGCACGTGCAGGCGGACCCGGCGCGGTACCGCGGCGCCGTGCTGCGCGTGATCCGGTACGGCGGCCGGGCGGGCCGGGCCGGGCGGGGGGCGCGGGCCCGCACCGAGCCCCGCTGAGCCCCGTGCCCGCCCCGCCGCAGGCTGATGGCGCAGGGCGCCGACGTGTCGGGGCTGTTCCCGGAGATGGTGAAGGCGGGCGCGGTGCCGGACGTGGTGCAGAAGAAGCTGGTGTCGTTCTACGTGCGCGCCCAGGCCCCGCTGCAGCCGCAGCTGGCGCTGCTGGCCGTGAACTCCCTGCGCAAGGACTGCGCGCACCCCAGCCCGGCCGTGCGGGGGCTCGCCCTGCGCACCATGTGCGGCCTCAGGTGCGCTGAGTCGGGGCCGGACCGGACCGAACCGGGGCTGTCCCCGGGCGCCGTGCCCCGCTGACGGCCGGCTGCCCTCCCGCAGGATGCCCGGGATCCAGGAGTACCTGCAGCAGCCCCTGGTGAGCGGGCTGCGGGACAAGGCGTCCTACGTGCGCAGGGCGGCCGTGCTGGGCTGCGCCAAGATGGTGAAGATGCAGGGGGACTGCGAAGTGGGTGAGTGGCTGGTGGCCGTGGGATGGGGACACGCTGGTGATGTGTTTGTGATGTGCATTCAGCCTTCAGGGCTGTCCTGGGGTCCATGTGCTGCCCCTGTGTTGTCGTGGCTGTGGGGCAGAAGGAGAGAGAAAGTGGACGGTAATGAATGAAAGACTGAGGAAATTGCAGTGTGCCAGCAGATCCTGATGGCCAGAGCTCTGTGCTTTGCAGATGGTGCTCTGGTGAACGAGCTCTACAGCCTGCTTCGGGACCAGGACCCCATTGTGGTCGTGAACTGCCTGAGGGCCTTGGAAGAGATCTTGAAGAAGGAGGGAGGTGTCGTCATCAACAAACCCATTGCCCATCATCTCCTCAACAGGTTTGCTTTCTTTGGCATTAAGATGGTGCTGGAAGCTTGTCTTGTTCTCACGTTTTCCATGCAGAGAGGCAGCTCCTGGGGGACATAAGATGTTCCTGCCCTCCCTGACTGGTGCCCCTGTGCCCCTGGCAGGATGCCCGACCTGGACCAGTGGGGGCAGAGCGAGGTGCTCACGTTCCTGCTGCGCTACAAACCGCGCAGCGAGGACGAGCTCTTCGACATCCTCAACCTGCTCGACAGCTACCTCAAGAGCAGCAGCCCCAGCGTGGTGATGGCGGCCACCAAGCTGTTCCTGGTGCTGGCCAGGGAGTACCCAGATGTGCAGGCAGATGTGCTGGTGCGGGTGAAGGGCCCGCTGCTGTCTGCCTGCACCTCGGAGAGCAGGGAGCTGTGCTTCACCGCGCTCTGCCACGTGCGCCAGATCCTCCGCAGCCTGCCCGGCCACTTCAGCAGCCACTACAAAAAGTTCTTCTGCTCCTACTCGGAGCCCCACTACATCAAATGCCAGAAGATGGAGGTGCTGTGTGAGCTGGTGAACGATGAGAACGTGCAGCAGGTGCTGGAGGAGCTCAAGGGTTACTGCACTGACGTGTCGGTGGAGCTGGCGCAGGGAGCGATCTTTGCCATAGGTGAGAGCTCGGCCTTGCCCTGGCTGCAGCCCTGCACCTTTCAGGGGGCTGTGCTCTGCTCAGGGTGCCTGGGCAAGCACCACGTCACTGCTCTGTGCTGCAGCAGCCTGCCCAGGAGTGGTTTGTGTCAGAGTGGTTCTGATTGTTCCAGGAGTCCTGGCGCTGAGCTGCTTCAGGTTGTGCAGAAAGTCCTTGAATCTCATGGTGTGAGGAGATGCTCTAGAGAAAATTTAATTTCATCTTGTAATGAGCCTTCTAGCGTTCAGTGAAGCTGTGCAAGGAGTGGAGAGCTCTGATGCCTGCTTGTCCTTTGAGTTGTAGTGGGGGCAGAGTTCAGGTGATAGTTTTGGTTTTGTGAGCTTTAAAAATAGGCAAATTATTACAGTATTCCTAAGGAGAAAGGTGGGGATGATAAAATGCTTTTTTTAATGTATTACATTTAAGGAAAGTTCTAAAATCTTCTGAGGCGTGGCCTCAAGCAAAAGAACATGTCCCTGGTGTGGAGAACAAGCTCATTTGGCCACACTTTCAGAAATAGTAGTCAGCAAGGAAAGGAGAGAGACTGTTCCTTTAAAGAGAGTTTGTGATGAGTAGCTGGGTTCATGACTCCTGTTTCACTCAGACAGAAGGTTGATTTTTATGTCTTTTTGGCATCCTTGCAGCCAATATTGCCAGGACATACACAGAGCAGTGTGTGGGGATTCTGACAGAGCTTCTGGGGCTTCAGCAGGAGCACATCACCTCAGGTAACCATGCTGCTGGTTCATGCTCTCAGGAGGTGCCTTTGCTGGAGCTCCTGATCCCAAACCCAGAGGCACTTGGCTTTCAGCTTAATTGGTGGAAGTTTTCCAGGTGGGATGAGTGGTGTAAGGTGTGTTCCTTCTGCAGGAACTCTCTGTGGAAAAGGAGATGGTTGTAGCTGTGCTCATGCTTCTTTCTGGCTGCCACCTGCTGACTCAGGAGTGAGGGGCTCAGCAGAGATGTTATAGTGTCTGTTTGAGAGCCAAGATGATTAATGGATCTTTTAAATCTCTGTGATTTCTGTTCCTCACATAACAGTCTGATTCAGTTGTGCCCAAGCTTCCTTTTTTCTCCTCTGCCCTCAGATCCACCTTCACATCACTGCTGTTCCTGCTGTTCTCTTTTAACTGCTCTTGCTCTCTGATTTGAAAACCACACAGTTGCACTCAGCTGTTGAATTCCATCTCAGGAGCTGTTTTTGTGTCTGAGTGGGCAGCAAAACCTTTCAAGTTTTGACCTAAAGTTCACCAGCCTCATTTCGAATTGGGGTCAGCTTTAATTTGTCATCCTAACCTCGTGTGTCTGAAGCATCATGAGTCAGAGGCTTTTTAAAGGCTGGCAGTGGCCAGAAGAGAGGCTGCTCTCCAGCAGAGGAACAATCTGAACTCTCAGTGCTCTATTTTAGACCTGGTGCAGCTTTGCTCTGACAAATGCAGTGCCATGGGATTGGGAAGGAGGGTGCCTCAAATCACAGGCTCAGGCAGGGCACTGACCCTCCAGGCTGGGATTTGCAAAGCCCCTTGAGTGCAGGGCTTTGAGATTATTTTTTTCTTTTCCCCAGTGGTTTTTATGACTCTTGGGGGATGCTGATAACTTGTTTTCCTTGCAGCTGTGGTCCGTGCTTTCCGGGACCTGGCCTGGCTGTGTCCCCAGTGCACAGATGCCGTGTGCCAGGCCCTGCCAGGCTGTGAGGACACCATCCAGGACAGCGAGGTGAGGGGGAGGATGGACAAGGACTGTCCATCTTCCCTTTGCCTTGAGAGTGGGGGCAAAAATCAGAAATCCTCAGGTTTGATCTCCCAGCATTTCCTGCCAACGCGTGGCACACAGCAGCTGTTTGCTGGTGTTCCTGTGCTTCCCTCAGGGCAAGCAAGCGCTGGTCTGGCTGCTGGGCACCCACGGGGAGAAGATCCCGAACGCTCCCTACGTCTTGGAGGACTTTGTGGAGAACGTGAGGTCGGAGTCGTTCCCGGCGGTGAAGATGGAGCTGCTGACGGCGCTGCTGCGGCTCTTCCTGGCGCGGCCTGCCGAGTGCCAGGACACGCTGGGCAGGCTGCTCTACTTCTGCATTGGTGGGTTCCCCGTGTCCCCACAGCTCCCAGGGGCCTGCTCTGGCTGTGTCACCTGGCTGGGTCAGCGTCCTGGCTGCTTCCAGGTGGTTCCATGCCTTAGGCTGCTGCCTGGCCCCTGGCTGATGAGTGTGGAGTCATGGCATCAGAGTGAAGGGACCTTAAAGATCATCCATTCCACCCCCTGTGCTGAGCAGGGACACCTTCCCTGTCCAGCCTGGCCTTCCAGGGATCCAGAGGCAGCCACAGCTTCTCTGGGCACCCTGTGCCAGGGTTCCTCACAGGGAAGAATTCCTTCCCAGTATTAAATCTGAAACTCTCCTCTTTTAGTTTAAAGCCATTCCCCTTTGTGCTTTGGCTGTCTGCCTGTAAGCAGGCTTGCATTGTGTCCCTGAAAGGCTGTTTTTAATAGTTTAGTGTATAGTTTAGTGTCAGTGCTCAGGGCAGTGTGGCTGAGGGATTCTCCATGGGTTGCTGTCTGTGTTCCAGAGGAGGAGCAGGACATGGCCGTGCGCGACCGAGGGCTCTTCTACTACCGCCTTCTGCAGGCTGGCGTGGAGGAAGTGAGGAGGGTCCTGTGCAGCCCCAAGTGTGACCCCTCCCTGGGGCTGCTGGGGGACCAGAGCAAGCAGCCTGTCAATGCCTGGGCCCTGGAGTTCAACACTCTGGCCACAGTTTATGGCAGAGAGCGCTGGGCGCTCGCCACCGCTCAGCAGCCTGTGGAACCCTCCTACTCCTGCTCTCCTGCTGCTGGCTCCAGGAGCAGAGACTCAGGTGAACAGACCTGCCTCTCCTTCCTCTGGGAGCCATTCTGCCTTTGCCAGCAGAACACAGAATCCCAGAATGGTTTGGGTTGGAGGGAGCCTTGAAATTCCTCTCATTCCACCCTGTGCCATGGGCAGGGACCTTCCACTGTCCCAGGTGCTCCCAGCCCTGTCCAGCCTGGCCTTGGGCACTGCCAGGGGTCCAGGGGCAGCCACAGCTGCTCTGGGCAGCCAAGACGCTCTCCCATATGGGAGGAAGGTCAGAGTGCTTTGGGAGTTTGGTGTGCAGTGTGTGGCTGGTCTCTCACTAGCCCAGGAAATGCTGCTGGTGGCACTGGGATTCCTGTGCTCCATCCAATGGGCTCTGTGGAGCTGGGAGCTGCATCTCACCAGTGTTTGTGCTGTCATTTCAGAATCCCTGGTTTCTGAAAGGGATAAGGATGTCCTCGAGGTCCATCCTGATGCTCCAGTGTCGGAAGAGAAAGAACTCCTCGAGGCTCATCCTGATGCAGGCAGCCTAAGCTTGATTCCTGATGTTTCCCTGAGTGCAGAACAGTTTGAGAGGAGCTGGCTGAGCCTGGACACGAGCTGCCAGCTCTGCCTGCCCTGGGCTGGGCCTGTCCATGCAGACACCATCCAGACAGCCCTTCGTGTGGTGCACATCCACACCATCGCCATGAGCAGAGCTGGAGCCCAGCCCTGGAAAGCTTATCTGAGTGCCCAGGATGACTCAGGCTGCCTCTTCCTCACTGAGCTCCTGCTTCAGGCAGCAGGTTCAGAGCTGCAGGTCGCGGTGAAGCAAAGTGAAGCAAAGCCAGAGGCACTGCAATCCTTCATCTCAGCCTTGAGGACAGTGCTGGAGGCAGTGGCTGGGCTGGAGTCATGACTGGTCCCTGCTCCCAGCAGGATGCATGCTCAGAGCACAGCAAAAGTTGATTTCTCTGGCTCCTTTTGCCATACCCAGTGTTTTGTAGTTTTAAAGTGCAGAGTTTCCAGTTCACCTGGGAAGCCTGGGTGCTGTGGGGGGAGCTGGGGCTGGGGAGCAGGGCAGGGTGAGGGGCTGCCCTCCCCTGGGTCACTCTGCTGTGACTCACAGCATGGTGGCATCCGTGCTGGGTTCATGAGGCACGAACATCACCGATGGAAACAGAGCTGAGCAGAACTCAGGGCTGTGTTTTGGAGAGGTTTTTTCCTGAGAAATATAAATAATTAAAAAGAAAAGCCCAAACCAAACACCAGAAGCACCAGGATTCTGCCACTTCTCTCACATTAAGAGGAACAGTGCAGTGAGAAGAGAATATTTCAATCTTGGCCCCCTTTAGATTTGTTTTAATTTGCTGTCTGATTTCAGTGGTAGCTTTGCTTGGGGGTGAGCAGAGCTCTGCTGTGCCAGAGGAGGGCAGGCAGGGGACAGCCTGCTCACTGGAACCAGACAGATGTGGGTTTTTAATTGAAATGTGTTACTGAGGTGAGAATTGCCCTCTCTGAAGTTCCCCCAGCTCCTTGATTGAGGGTGAGGTACACAGTGAGATTGATCTAGCAGGGTTTAGGGTACTCTGTGAGGAGCACAAGCTGCTTCTGCCCGATTTCTTGTAATTTTTGGTTTCTGAATGACTTGATTGTACCCTCAAATAGCACTGTGCCTTCCATGCACTTCACTGACACCCTGTCACTGTTACACACACTTCTGCCTTTCCTAATAAAAATGTGAATCATTCTTGGCTGATTTCTGGAGTTTCTTGTTCCTTTTACCCCCAGGGCTGTGCATGGGGTGATCTGTGGATCAGGGCAGCTCTGTGCCCTACAGGGCGTTTCTCTCTGACCCTCCTTGCAGCAAAGCTTTAAGGAGCAACTGGGCAATAATTAATCTCAGTCTCAAATGCCAAATTACTGTGAAGGGTGAACCTGCAGGAGGACTCAAGGGCAGATCACCAGTCAGCTGCAGCAGTTGACAGTTCCCACAGCTGTGTTGTGTTCCTGCCCTCAGGGAGGGCTGATGTGGGAAACACTCAAACTTCCATCCCTGGAAAGTGTCCAAAGAGGGGTTTGGAGCAAGCTGGGATAGTGGAAGGTGTCTCTGCCCATTCAGATGAGCTTTAAGGTCCCTTCCAGCCCAAACCATTCTGGGATTCTACGTTAAAAAAAAGTGTGAAGGGGAACTGTGCATTTTCCATGCTGTTTTATGGACTCTTCCAGCCACATTCCAGGCTTGAAGCCTTCCTGGTGAAGCAAAGCCCTTGGGATGTGAATGGGCCACAGTTCTCACCCCTGGGTACCCCTAGCAGTGATGGCTGAAGGGATTTATTGGGATGGTGGTGGTGTCCAGCACGTCCCTCCCCTTGTCCTTGCTGCCCACCCCGTGCCAAGTGGGGCAGGTTTGAGCAGAGGGTGCCAGGGCCCCGTGCTGTGCGCTGTGCTGTTTGACCAGGATTATCTGCCACGCACTAATTTCCTCTGGGGCCGTGATGAAGTCAGAAAACCACAGCAGCTCTCCCCGGCGGCGCCTTCCGCTGCGGATCACTTGACATGTCCCGTCCCAGGAGGGCCAGGCCAGGCTCGCTGCGGCACCATGGACCAGAGGGAGATCCTGCAGCGCAACCTGCAAAGGGCCCAGGGCAAGAAGCTCAACAAAGGAGAGTTTGCAGAGGAGTTTTTGGTGAGTTCTCTCAAGGCTTGGCTCGGTGTTTCAGCTCGTGTCGGGGGGAATCGCTCGGTCACCTCTCAAACCTGGGACAGTGAGGTTTTCTAGGGGTTTCACAGCAGATACCTAGAAGTTAACTGGGCTGAGATGAATGTAAAGACATGATAGAAATTTAGTGATTTGCATTTGAACTGTTTGCTTTTTAACTAATCACCAGAGTGCTTCCTGTTTTCTGCTCGGTGAATGCACTTGTTGGGACATGGTTTCACTTTGCCTGGTAACACAACTGGGGACACAGGGAGGAATCTGGAGCCTCTGGCCCTGGTGACACAACTGGGGACACTGGGAGGAATCTGGAGCCTCTGCCCCTTCTCCCCATTGCAATCTGTCAGACCTGTGGCACACGAGCTCCTGCCAGGCAGCTCTGGTTTGCTTTGCCTTGGCTCGTCCTTGTTTCTATAGAGCCCAGGTTGCCCAAGGGAGCTGTGGCTGCCCCATCCCTGGAGGTGTCCAAGGCCAGGGTGGAAAGGGCTTGGAACAACCTGGGACAGCATCAGGTGTCCCTGCCTGTGGCAGGGGGTGGAATGAGATGAGCTTTAAGGTCCCTTCCCACCCAAACCATTCTGGGATCTGTGTGCAGTGCTCCTGGCCCCTCCTGGAAACTGCTTTCTTCTTCCCTCAAGGCAAAAGCTGCACAAAATGCTGATGGCTCCCACCTCCCCCTGTGCTCTGCATTGCCCTGAATCTGTGAGCTCTCTGATATATTTTTGGTTTGGGTGCCAGGGGTGAGGCTCAGATGCCAATGCAAAAGCTGGTGGCTGGAGGTGGCCCTTGGTGTATCAGCTGGAGGCTCTGACAGGCTGGCTGGGCTGCTCTGAGAGGCAGTGACATTGCCCAGCTCTCACAGGCACACGGAAGGGTAAAACTGTGAGATCTGAGATGTGTCCAACACTCAGACCCTGGCAGTGGGCTCTGGGTTACCGAGGGGTCTCCACAAGCTCCAGCCCTGCTCTGTCATACCAGCAAATCTGGCCCTTCAAACGCTTGGGGAAAGCTGAGTGCTCGGTTTCCAGGTGTCTGGGTGGAGGGAAGTGATTAATCTGAGCCTGCAGTGACAGTCTGTTGTTCCATGGAACAAAGTGCTGTCGCTGCCTGCTGAGTTTCCCCTCTCTCTGCCCGTGTCTGTGTGTGTGAGGCTGTGGGCTCTGAGCCTGCTGCTCAGGCTGGCTCCAGCAGCCTCATGTGTTCATTCCTGACCAAAATGGCAGCTGGAAATGGTCAAGGCTGCATTTCCTGTTTAATGGGATAAGATCTCAAAGACACCTGATTTGTGGCTGCTTTTGCAAGGCAGCGGCCTCAGCAGGCCACCGTGCTGGCTCATTTCCAAACATGACAGATATATTCACGCCATTCCTCCACCCCAATTCCTGCCCTCTCCTTGTGGGACCGAGCATTTTTATGTGCAAATTGTGGTGATGTTACTGTAAATGATAGGGTTTCATTAGAATCTCCTTTTTCTGTTTGTGTAGTCTCACAGCTGGGCACTGCTGGGCACTGGTAACAAACAGTGTGTGTTATTTAGGAGCTGGGGGCAGTGAAATAAAATTCTGTGCTTTACCAGGAGAAAGATGCTTTAACTCCCTGTGAGTGCTGCAGCTTTATCCTTAAAATGAAAGAGATGAGAGCTTTGCAGCCCTGAGGGTCTGTCCCAGGACTCCTTGTCTTTCCCCAGTCCATGGAGCCACTGTTCCAGCTGCTTTTGCTCCCTTTGTGACTTGAGCATCGCTGCTTCCAGCTACAGATGGGAGCATCTCCACCAAAGTGAGGAAAATCAATAGATTTTTACCTGTCTTTTCTGGTATTATTCATTGAAGGTGCTTTGACATTGTCACTCCTCTGATCTGGGTGCCGTTTGAGAGGCTCCCCTGGGCCTCTCTCCCTCGTGAGACGCTTTTGTCACTTCACAAGCCGACGTGTGGGCACTGCCTCAGCACACACTTTCCATCCTTCACAGGCCTCTCAGAAGGTTCTGTGTCTATTCTTGCTCTGAGCAAAGCCACTCAGGAAAGAATTGATGGTGGTTGCAAACGTGACCCCTGGAGACCTTCGTGTGCTCTCCAGTAGTGAGCTGGCTGCAGCACGTCTGCTGTAATTTGTTCCACTCTTTTATCACAGAAGCTGAAGAGACAGTCAACAAAGTACAGATCGGATAAAATCTACCCTACAGCAGCGTCTGAGCAGCCAGAGAATGTCAAGAAGAACAGATACAAGGACATCTTACCTTGTAGGTTGGAAATGGCACCTGTTCCTGCTCAGCCTTTTGTTTTTCTTGCTTTTCTTGTTCTCATTCTCTGCTGCCTGCCTGCACAGCTGTTCTGTGAGAGCATCTCACTGCTGTCTGTTGGCTTTGAGTCCTGCTGCTCAGATTTAGGGCTTTGCCTGCTCTGGAGGATTTTGGCACAATCAACACTGTCTGGCACACGGTGGGATTTTGGGGATGTCCTGTGCAGGGATGGGAGCTGGACTCGATGATCCTGGTGGGTCCTTTCCAAATTCAGGATATTCTGTGGTATTTCTACAGACAGAAGAACTTCCATTCCCTAGGAAACACATCCTCCAGTGATAATCCCTGCAAGTTCCTGGTTAGCACTGTAACCACTTGCATCCAAAGGCCTTTGGACAGTGATGTCTCCACAATGTGCAAAGCAGATAACAGGCAAACCCTGCTGAGGCTTGCCTTGGTGCAGTGATCTCCAAAGGGCTCTGTCCCAGCACCAGAGCAGACTCTCTTTTGTCCATTCCAACCTGGAAAAGAAAGTAAATCACAGAATCATTAAGGCTGGAAAAGACCTCCAGGATCAGGTCCAGCTTTCAAACCCTTGTATCTGACCCCACAGAGCTGGTGTGAGCCTGGGGTGCTGTTGGGTGGTTTGGGTTTGGCTTGCATGGGCAGAGGGGATCAGCATTTCATGCAGCTCTCCCCTAAAACCTGCCCCACTCTGCACAAGGATCCTGTCCATCCCCTGTGTGTGCAGGCAGCAGGGCTGAGGGGATGTGCGGGGCTCACTGACCTGGAGGGACAGACACTGACACCTTCCCCTGCTTTTGCAGTCGACCACAGCCGAGTGGAGCTGTCCCTGATTACGTCAGACACAGACTCTCATTACATCAATGCCAACTTCATCAAGGTTTGCCTCTTCTGTGGTGCCTTGTCCTGCAAAGGTGTTGGTGGTGCCACCTGGGTGGGTTGTGCCAGGAGGAGCAGGCTGGGGGCTCTGCAGCAGTTTCTGGGCTGTGCTCAAGGATAACTGAGGGAAGAAGATGAGGGAGCCCTCCAGAACCCCCTGGGCAGCACAGAGGCTGCAGGGCAAGGGACACACTCATGCTGGGGCTGGAACACTTTGTGGTTCTCAGCCCCAACTTCCTCGTCGCCGTTGCTGCCTTTGGTGGGTGACAGTGGCGCAAAACTGCCGGTGGCCAGAGTCACCTGGGCTGAGAGCAGTGCAGAGGCAGGAAACCCTGCAGGGCTGCACGGCTGCGGCGAGCAGCAGGGCAGGTCAGGGTGGGACAGGGCTCCACGTGCAGCTCCACCAGTCCTGGGCTGTCCTGGGCCTGCAGCCCTCCTCTGATGGATGGATGGATGGATGGATGGATGGATGGATGGATGGATGGATGGATGGATGGATGGATGGATGGATGGATGGATGGATGGATGGATGGATGGAGGGATGGATGGATGGATGGAGGGAGGGATGGATGGATGGATGGATGGATGGATGGATGGATGGATGGATGGATGGATGGATGGATGGATGGAGGGAGGATGGATGGATGGATGGATGGATGGATGGATGGATGGATGGATGGATGGATGGATGGAGGGATGGATGGATGACGGAGGGATGGATGGAGGGATGGATGGATGGATGGATGGATGGAGGGATGGATGGAGGGATGGATGGAGGGAGGGATGGATGGAGGGATGGATGGATGGATGGATGGATGGATGGATGGATGGATGGATGGATGGATGGATAGATAGATAGATAGATAGATAGATAGATAGATAGATAGATAGATTGATAGATAGATAGATAGATGGATCCCTTCATTCTCCATGATGGTGACCAGTGGCCCAAGGCTCTGTGTAACCTGTCTGCAGAAGATTCCCAACAGGATCACAGCTCATTCTTCAGCCATCAGCAACAGAGCTGTGGCCACATCACCTCCAAGCTCCCAGAGATGCTGTGAGCTGCTGCTGGTCTCTGGGAGCACATCCCAGCTCCACAGCTTGGCCCTGCCTTTGGTTTGCACACCACTATGTGAATTAATCTATGTGCCCAAAACTCAATTCCATGAAAGTCCTCCTAAATCCTTAATGGGTTTGCAGGTAGAAATGAATTCAGAGAAAGGAATGACTTTATTTCTGCTGGTGAACTATGCACAGATGTGTCCATGTCTGGTTTGAATGTTCCAGGGTGTCTATGGGCCAAGAGCATACATTGCAACCCAGGGTCCTCTGCCCACTACTGTCACTGACTTTTGGAGGATGATTTGGGAGTATGAAGTCCTGGTAAGGTGTAGATTTATATTTAGATATAAATGTCCTTTTTCTTAAAGAAAAGTTGTCCTTCCAGCCAGAAGTCCTTTGTTGGGACTCAGGGGAAGGCAGCCCTCAGAGTTGCCTTATCACTGATAAGTACCCACAAGAGATGAGTTTAATTTTGCTGCCTGGATAAGAAATTCATGTTCAGCCTTTTCTAATGAGCCTTCTTCCTGCAGGTCGTGGTCATGGCTTGTATGGAGTTTGAAATGGGGAAGGTGAGTAGCATGTCACAGCGTGCCAGGGCAGGGTGAGAGATGCAGATTTTTATTAAATCCCACAGTGACAGCAATTTCTGTTTGTTATAAGCTGGTTTTTGGGTCTCCAGCTGCAAATGGTCCCTGGGAGATGTCCCTGCCCATGGCAGAGGGTGAAAGGAGAGGATTTTTAAGGTCCCTTCCAACCAAACCGGTCTGTGATCCCATGAAATTCTTCAGCCATTTCCAGCAGCGTAGGGAATCTCTCTGGAAAGGGAAAACCAGCAGTGGCAGCTCCAAGGAAGTGAGGCTGGAGCTGAGCCTCTTCCCAGAGTGAATTTTGTCCTGAAAATAGAAAAAGGGCCAGTGGGGAATAACCAAACACATCGTGCTTGTCCCCACAGAAGAAATGTGAGCGGTACTGGGCGGAGGTGGACGGCTCCCCCCTGCACTGTGGCCCTTTCTCCATCACCTGTGTGAGTGCAGCCCCCCAGCACCCTGTCCCACCCCAGGGCGCCACAGAAAATCTGATTCTGACCCCTTCTTCTGCAGGAGGCTGAGGAGAAGAGGAATGAGTATGTGATTAGAACTTTAAAGGTGACCCTGAATGAGGTAAGGAGGAAAGGTCAAGGCAGAAAATGTACCTGGCTTTTGTTATATAAATAATATATTAAAATATGGTACATTTTGTGCAGAAAATTTTACATTGCTCAGGCTGCTGAATTAGATTTGACAGCAGTTGAGGGAACAAAGGAAGTAAAAAATTCATTAACTCAGACCTCAGTTTCTGAAGCTGTTTGTCAGCCATGGCAAACCAGGCTCTGGTAAGTGGGGCTAAGGATGTTATAAAACAGCTCCTGCAGCAAAACCAGCTGCAAACTGCTGCTCTGCCCTTTGCCTGCTGCTGCAGATGGGAGTGGGGATGGAGCAGAGACCCAGCTCCCCTTGCTGGGTGACCTCCCAGACCCTGGCACCGCTCTTCTCCTGCAGGCAGCCCGCACCATCTTCCACTTCCACTACAAGAACTGGCCAGACCACCACGTGCCCTCGTCCATCCAGCCCATCCTGGAGCTGGTCAGGGACATTCGCTGCTACCAGCCCGATGACAGGGTCCCTGTCTGCATCCACTGCAGGTGGGTGGGCTGGCTGCCACAGCCAAGCTCCTCTTGTGGGGAGCCCTAAGGGAAAGGGGGACAGCCAGCATGAACAGGGGGCAGGGAAGGAGGGAGCAGCAGGCCAGCAATTGAATCACAGAACCATGGAATTGTTTAGGTTGGAAAAGTCCCTTAAGATGCTGGAGTCCAATCATTGGCCCAGCACTGCCAAGGCCACCTCTAAACCATGTCCCCAGGTGCCACATTTACACATCTGTTCAATGGTGGCTTCAGCACTGCCCTGGGCAGCCTGTGCCAGTGCTTGACAATGCTTTTGGTGGAGAAATTTTCCCTAATATGCAATCTGAACCTCCCCTTGGGCAACCTGAGGCTGTTTCCCCTTGTCCTGTCCCTTGTTAGTTGGGAGAGGAGACCAACCTGGCTGGCTGCACCCTCCTGTCAGGGAGTGAGACTGTCTGGGTCAGAGACACCACTGGCCATGCCCACGCGTGGCTGTCACCACAGGGGGACTGGGAGCTGTGCTCAGGGCATGAGCTGTGCCCCCTACCCTGTGCAGCAGAGCCCTGAGTGGGTCTGCAGGATGTGTGTGGGACAGCAGGGTCCCAGGTGCTGTGGGTGCTCTCCAAACATCCCTGTGAGAAGCACAGTGTGCCCAGGTGTGCCCCGTGCCCAGGTGTGCCCCATGCCCAGGCTGTGCCCCGTGCCCAGGTGTGCCCCGTGCCCAGGTGTGCCCCGTGCCCAGGCTGTGCCCCGTGCCCAGGCTGTGCCCCATGCCCAGGCTGTGCCCTGTGCTGTCATTGCAGTGCTGGCTGTGGCAGAACCGGCGTCATCTGTGCCATCGACTACACCCAGAAGCTGCTGAAGGACGGGGTGAGTGCCAGCCTCAGTGCCCCCCATGCCCCCTGCCCCCCTCCCCAGCCCTCCCTCTGCCCTCCAGCCCCTCTGACGGCGCTCAGGGGGATTTCAGGGGGGTGGGAGCTCCCCATGGAGAACAGCAGTGACAAAGTGCTGATTGCCCACTCCCAGTTTGTGCCCAGTTTGTGCCACCCCTCTCCAGGCACTGGCAGCATCACCCCAGTGGGGCAGAATCCACCTCCACTGCTCACTCTGACCAGGCCCTCAGCTCACAGCACATGGTCCTGTGCTGACCTTCACTCTTCAATACATATTTACTGTCTATGTTTGTCTCTCCACATTCACACATCAGATATTCAGCGTTTCCAAACCAGCCCCTTGCAGTAGCAGGCCTGGATTTCAGACAGTGCTCTGAACTGCATCATGACTTGGAATTTTTGTGGAATTAGACCTGTCTGTAATTTTTATCAGAGAAATCATTGAAAGGTTTGGGTTGGAAGATCTTAAAAATCCTTTCTTTCCAGTCCCTCCTGTCCAGCCTGGCCTTGGACACTTGCAGGGATCCAGGGGCAGCCACAGCTGCTCTGGGCACCCTGTGCCAGGGCCTGGCCACCCTCACAGGGAAGAATTCCTTCCCAATATTAAATCTAAATCTCTCCTCCTTTAGCTTAAAACCATTTTGTCTTTTCTCTTTCTCGCCAGATTGTTCCAGTGAACTTCAGTGTTTTCAACCTGATCCAGGAGATGCGCACACAGCGACCCTGCATAGTGCAGACCAAGGTGTGTTTGGGGAAGGTCACCACTGCTCCATGCTGGCCCCTCACCTTTCCCACAGCAGGGAAACCCAGAGCAGTGCTGCTGCTGGGTGTGGAGATGTTGTGCAAAGTCCCTTTTCTAGCAGAACAATGATTTGGCAGAAGCTGATTTGGTAGCTGAGCGTTTTCTTGTGGACAGCTGGGCCAGTGCTCACAGTGGGATTTATCAAATGCTTACACTGTGAAACCAGGGACTGTCCAGGCAGTAAAGTGGGAACTTTCCTCAGCTGCAACAGACTGAAGAGGAAGCTCAATGCAGAACAGTGCTGTTTGCACACCCAAAAGCCCCCAAACCCTGTGAGAGTTGTGGCTTCTGCATCTTCTCAAAATTCGCACCCTGCTGACGGACAGGAAAGGCACCTTCTCTCAGGATGATGCTTGCTTGGGGAGCGGTGGCCATTCACAGGTCCCTCAGGTGCTGGCTGTCACAGTTTCTGCCTGTCTGTCTGGAATGCAGGAGCAGTATGAGCTGGTTTATGACGCCGTGATTGAGCTCTTCAGAAGGCAGATTCAAGCACTCGATGCCCAGAAGGATTCTGCTGCTTCACAGGTAAAAGTGCCAGGACAAACACACTGCAGTCTGGGCACTCCAGCTCTAACCTCAATTCCTGCTGCAGATCTGGGGTGAATTCCCGTATTTTCTACTCCACTTGATACCCAAACTGCCTCTTTTGACATTAACCCATGAGAATCCAGCTCTTCCCCTCAATGTGCAATGCTTGTCACAAACAAGACCTAGATTTTCTTCAGTCTCAAAATAATTTTCTATTTTCTACGTATTTTTACTATTGTTTAATGTCGTGTGTGAATAGAACAGCATGAATTTTCTACAGGACTGACTGATTTCCATGGGGATGTGCCGGTGAAACTTGAGGGATTTTCAGACCAGGTTGGGAAGTTTGGGATCCCAAGGCAGTGAGGCTGAATGTATGCTAGTGAGGGAATCAGCACTACAGCCTGGCTGTGGGAGGGCATAGGGGGAAATATCTTGTAAAAAACACAGCCAAGTCTCACAAATCTGTTACAACTCTGAGGAAAAGAAATGTGGTCTTGGTGTGAAGTTGCATATTAACAGGAATAGCCAAAATCTCTCTGGTTGAGGTTTTCTTTGCTCTTGCTGTTCTGTGGCTGCTGACATGAGCCTCACTGCATCAAATTCAGGAAAGTAAATGCATCACAGCAAAGCCTGGAAGGTCACTGTGAGCTCATTTTGTCAGAAACGTTTATCTCAAAAATTGGGAAGGGGATGCTGCCATGGGACTCGTGCCTCAGTTTTACCATTCCAAGCCAGAGCTGAGTGAGAAAAGAACTGAAAAAAGCCTTTTTGGACTGGTTAAGGACAGTCTGTGAGCAAAGGTCACACAGGGCTGCGACAAAATGCAGAGGGCTTTTCAAGTCAGGATGTGGTTTTGTAGCTCTTGCCCAAACCTCTCGCCCCCCTAAACCTCCCTGTGCTCTGGGGACACTGTGCAGAGCACGGGGATGGCCATGAGCTGGTGTCATGCACAAAACCAGCACCCAGCTTGCCCAGTGTGGGCTCCTGAAGGCAAAGTGTCTGCACAGGCTGCCTGCCAGCTGTTTGGCACAGCTGGATGGTTGTGGGGCTCGCTGCACTCTCATTTCAGAAAGGTGCTGGCAGAGCTGCTCTTCAGAAAGTTCTGCCTGCAGTTTTCAGCTCCACCTTGGTGTCATTTCCCAAGAGCTTTAGTAATTAGAAGCATTTGGCATAAATCCCAGCTCCTGAAGCAGCACGTTGGTGTTCTTTACATTCTGCCTCCTCACTCCTGTTTGCAAACATTTCCTTTCCCCAGGAAGGAGCAGGGCATCCTGCAGCCAAGCCAGTCCTGACTCCAGTGGAGGACATTTATGGCCTGAGCTCACTCACCTGGTAAGTCCCAGCACAATATCCCTGGCTGGTATTTGCAGTCACCCACACCATTTCAGAGATGAACTTCTTGATGTGTGCTCTAAAACATTTTATCTCTCAGGATCTGCTGCCTCCCCTGAGTTCCACTTTGACTCTCACGTTTGTTCCTAACATAATTCATGGAATCATAAAGGTTGGAAAAGTCTTCTGAGACCACCAAGCCCAACCATTAACTGCCAGGTCCAACACTAAGCCGTGTCCCCAAGTGCCACATGGACATGTTTGATGAGCACTTCCATGGATGGTGTGTCCACCACTTCCCTGGGCAGCCTGTTCCAATGCCTCATCACCAGTGAAGAAACTTTTCCTAATTTCCTAATAATTCCCGCACTTCTCACTGATGTGTCTCAGCCTGTGTGCCATTATCTGTCCCCTCCTTCTGCCCTGGGCTTTGTGTCACCCAGTGTTTCACATATGAATTGAAAACAGTATAAAAAAGTATAAAAGAGTATTAAAAAGTCTCATGAACATGGAGGCTGGATCATCCCAGCCCTCTGCCTGCCATGGAATGCCCCCACACTGATCCCATCTCCCATCTGCACATTCCACCCCAGTGCCCCTTGCTGCAGGAGCAGCTACCCTGAGGATGCAGCTTCCCAATGCCAGCAGCTTCCAGGGGTGGTGGGATCTCTCTGCGGACATGGTTGGGATTGCAGTGTCTCCTTTCTGTAAATAATTTTGCTTTATTATTCAGTTTACTGACATAAAGGGGCCTTCCCTGTTCACCATTTAATGGTGTTGAAATGGAGAATGGAGCACAGCCTTGCTCAAGGCTGGGCTCTGCATTCCTGAGGGAATTGCTCCTGGTAGCAGTGCTGTGGGCTAACTCTTTCTGAGCCCTCCATGGCTCTCACTCCACACTTTATTGTGCTTTTCCTGCAGCTCAGAGCCAGAGGAGCAGACCCCACACCAACACCTCCCTCCACAGCAGGACGAGCACCAACATCTCCCTCCTGAGGCACAGAGCAAAGCGTCCCTGCCCTCGCTGTGTGCCCCGGGGGCACAGCCCAGCTCTGCCAGCAGAGTGCCCCCCATCAGACAGGCCATCTCCTTCGGGGCTCTGAACTTGTCCAGCTGCACCAAGGCAGCTGCTGGCGAGCCCTGGGGTGCTGGGGGTGCCCCTCAGAAACGCAGCAGCTGGGAGCTGGAGCTGGAGCTGGAGCCAAAGGGAGCAGGCAGGAGGGCACCTGGTGCCAGGGCACCTCTGGCATGGACTGTATCGACCCCTCTAGGCCTGGGGCAGCAGGGAGAGGGCTGGGAATGGGATGCAGGGGATGCCAAGCCGGTTTGGAGTACCCAGTGGCCAAAAGGTCACTCGAGCTTCCAGGATGGATTTTCCCCTGCGGACCTGCACCCCTCCAGACGAGCAGCAGGTGCCCCCTCAGGCCGCAGGAAGCAGGGGCAATGCCCTCACCCTTCCCTGTGCTCAGCAGAAGACCCCTACTTCTCATCACTGTCTCCAGACGACCCTGTGTCCCCCGTGTTCCCCTTTCTGGGGGGGCAGGACGAGCTCCTCCCTCCGTGCTCTGCCAGTGCCCCCCTAGAGCCCAGCACAGGCAGCTCCCCATCACCCCAGCAGGCTCCCCTGGACCAGCAGAGGATCTGCTCCTCGGGTGAGTGCTGCTGGGACAAGGGGACGCGTGGGATCGGGTCACTCTGGACTGGGGCCGGCTGGAGGGAGTGGTTGGTGTGGTCATCTGGTGTCCAGGCAGGGCTGTAGCTGCTCCTCAGGACTGGGCTCTCATGGGAGCTGAGGGAACAACTGATTTCACAAAGACATGCTCGTTATCCCAGTGCCTTGGGGAGTCCTGGGAGGTGCAGCCCAAGCCAAGCAGCAGCAGGGCCACCAGCTGCATGCCTGGCTCTGTGCTGGGTTATGCTCATTTTCCTCGTGCAGTTGGTGCTGGGAGTTATTTGGATGTTTAGCCACAGTTTAGAGGTGTTTAACCCCAATCTCTGGTGTGGTGCAGGGCAGGAGCAGCCCCCTCCCCTACACAGCAGTCCTCTCGTGTCCTGCCATGCCAGTAACCTGTCTGTGCCTCTCCAATCAGCCCCCCTGTCACAGCCTGATGATGATGATGATGATGCTCCTCCACCCCTGCCCCAGCGCACCCCTGAGTCCTTCATTGTGGCCAGTGAGCCAGGTGAGTGATGACCAACATTGAATGTGGGGCTCAGCAGCACAGGGGGCTCACCCAACATCGGGGTGGCTCTGCAGCATCTGGCAGTGAGGGATGAGGAATGATCTCTCTGTGTTCAACTGCTTCCAGGGCAATTTCCTCAGGCCACACCAGGTTTCCAGATTCCAGACAGAAATCCAAATATTGGAACCTCGTGGGAGTGGAGTGGTGAGTCTCACTCAAAGGGGTTCCATGACCCTGTGAGACTGAGACCGTGCAAGGTACAAGTGGCATTTTACCTCTTTTCTGTCACTATTCCTATGCCAATCTCCTCACCACATTTCCTTCTGTGAGAAAGACTCTAGTTTTTGGCACTTTGTACTTGCCATAAATTATTTAATAGAATCACAGAATCATGGAATAGTTTGGGTTGGAAGGGACTCTTAAGAAAATCCCATTCCATACCCCAGCCATGAACAGGGACACCTTCCACTAGACCAGGTTGCTCCAAGCCCTGTCCAACCTGGCTTTGAACACTTCCAATGATTTCAGGGCTCAGGATTGGAAAGAAGATGGGGTCTCAGTCCAGCCCCTTCTTAACAACATCTACTTTACTCCAAACATTATTTTTTGGGATTCTAAGACCAGTATAGGGTAATAAACACATTGTCCCTCATTTAGAGGAGGATAATGAACACAGGACATTTGTGTTCTGCTGAGCTTCACCAGCCCCGTGGAACCAACAGGAGCTGAACAAAATTCAGGCTTCTGTTGGTGATCCCTTAGCTGAGTGACAGCTCTGTGAAGTGAAGAATGAGGCACAAGTCTGTCTTCCTCTACACAAGTGTGGAGGTGTGTGTGGGAGGGTGTTTGCACATCACATCCTTTCCTCTTCTCTGGCTTCCTTGTGTGCAAGAAAACAACATTTGGATGTGGGAATTTTAAATACCTGCCTTGTGTTTTGTTTCCAGAGTGTGAAGCTTTGGAGCCCACGAACAGGTATAAGTTAAAAGCTGGAATTAATCTTAATCTTTGGAATTAAGACCTGCTTTTTTCCTGAAACTGCTTTATCTAGCAAATGTGTTTAGGATCTGTGCTCAGTGCAACGGAAATTGTTGCTAAATAGTTCTGCAACTAAATAGTTCTAACCAGAACTAAACAGTTCTGCAAACAAGTGAACTGGTAGTTTTATGTTTCCTAATCAGCTCCTGCCTCATCCTGTTCATGAGGATGTCCCTTGCAGCCTCCTCTTTGTCTGCATGTCGTGTGTTTCCTTTGAGACAACTGAGATCAGCTGGTTGCTTCTAATAAATATAAATATAAATATAAATATAAATATAAATATAAATATAAATATAAATATAAATATAAATATAAATATAAATATAAATATAAATATAAATATAAATATAAATATAAATATAAATATATATTACTTTTAAGCTAGGTAATCAACTCTTTTATCTTTTCTTTCTCAGAGACAGCCCAGGATCGCTCCAATTCTCCTCCTCCGCTTCCTGAAAGAACCCCGGAGTCGTTTGTTCTTGCTGAGGCAGCAAGTGAGTGCTGAGCTCTTTTCTCAGGATCTGACTGAGTTTTCACACTCACACCTAAGCCTGGAGGTTCCTGAGAGTGTGACCCACTTGTTCAAAGCATTACCAGGTAGTGCTTCAGCACTTCCCTGCAGGAGAGCTCAGCAAATAAACACAAGTAGGGAACCTGCAGAAAATTTCTAGAAGTGCTGCATTAGAGGAGATGAAAAGCAGCAACAAAGCACTTGGAAAAAAAGCAGGAGGGTTTGTGAATGACCACTGAAAATGTACATATGATGTATGTTCCCAGGTCTCCAGCCTGCTGCAAGAAATTCCTCAAGTCCTGCAGGTTTGGAGAACAAGGGCTCAGGAACATCATCCAAAGAACTCATTAAATGCTTCAGGAGGAGCAAGGTAAAAGAAACAAAAGGTGTGGGGGAAAAAAGGAGAGAGAAGAGCTCTGGCCCAGCTGGTGCTGCTTTCTCACTGGGGAACAGGGCCTGCTTTGAGAGTGCTTGTGTTCAGGGCAAGAAAACAAGAATAATAAAAATATTCTGGTGTAGAAGTGCAAACACCCACCCTGTCTGCACTGGGAACAGAGAAACCCAGCTTTGGCACTCCATCCACCTGGAGTCCCAGCTCCTCTGGGAAAAAGTTGCCCCTGAGTCCATCCTACAAGGACAGAACCATTGCCAGCATCCTCTTGCTGAGCCTGCTGTAAATTATCCCTGTGAGATTGTTCTTTGGGGTGTCATGGTGCAACAGAAAAGCACTGGAGGAAAACAGCAAGGAAAATACAAACTGGAGGCTTTGGGGATGACAAGGAAAAAGCCAAAGAGAGTGGCACAAAGTTTGTTTTTTATGAAATATAATGCTTGTACATTTACCAGTGAATTCCCACAGTAGCTAATCTATTTATACATGTACATTTATCAGTGTTTTTATACATGTGCATTACCAGCAAATTCCCATTAGTAGCTGCTCCATTGCTTCACACATTTTTTCCAACAAGCCTTTTTCTATTTTTTTTTTTTACAGAGCTTGAAAATATTGAAAAATGTGAAAAAAAGTAAGTTTTCAGGCCAATATCTTTGCAAAGGCTTTAAGCAAGTGTTTAAATGTGTGGGACCAGTGACCAGCTGCTCCAGTCTCATTTTTTATTTCTAGGCATCTGCAGTCCATCTTCACTGACAAAATCATCAGAACCTGCCCCAACAAACTCTCCAAGGTCCTTCCTTAATTTTGGTATGTTTTGCTCTTCATGTTTTGGTAGGAAGAACCTGGTTCTTGGAAGTCTAAATGCCAGGCAGAACACTTACAAACTACAAATATTTCAAATAATGCTCATTGGGTTTTACACATATAGTTTTTACACATTTACAACTTTATTTGCAACTACGAGATGTTGCTTTTCTGTCAGATCTTAACACTTGGGAAAGATCTGAAATTGCAAGTATTTTCAATTCCTGTGTTATTTTAAGGGATTACAAAATCAGCATCTGTACCATACTGAATTTGTTGCATTAAAAAACATATAATTTCTTCCTAGGCTTTGCAAATCGATTCTCAAAACCTAAAGGACCAAGAAATCCACCCCCAGCATGGAATATTTAGATGTATTTTACAGACTTGGCACTGCAGATTTGTGAAATCATCCTGAAATACTTGGAATGCCCATCCCAGTGAAGCTTCCACCAAAATAAACACATCCAAAGCTGTTACACGGTATTGGCAGCTCAGGCACTACTTGCACATTCACTGAATTTAAAACCAGAGTTTTAAAGTCAAGAATGCAAAAGTACCAGCAGCTTTCAGTTAACCTTGGAATACAAGTTTTATCCTAAGGAGGGACATATTTTTGTCATGTTTTGGAATGTAATCACTTCAAAAGGATGGATTTGAGCATAAACTGATGATGGGACTCAGTGAAGGCTCTGGAATGAACTGGAAAGCCAACGGAGCAGAGAGAGGTGATCCAGACCCTCTCTCATGTTTATAGGTCTACTGCAATCAAAGACACTGAAATGTTTACATTACTTGGACTACGAGGGAATTAGCATCCCAAATTCTAGAAATAATATATATATATATTTCGGGTTTTTTCCCCATCTGAGTGAATCAGAGCATTTGTCTGGATTTTGGGGCAATAAGACTTAAGATGGAGATTGATCCCGTGGAAAAAAACCTGGTGTAACTGCACAAGTGGCTGACCCAGCTGCTCTTCTATCTGGGAAAAAAAATTCCCAAAACACCACGACAGCAAGGAAAATATTATTGTATTTTAAACAATGCTGTTTTCAAGGATTTGTGACTCTCCAGCACAGAGTTTCATGTGGGAATGGGGAAGATGAGATTTCTTGCCAGATTCCTCAAAAGATTCCCCTGATCAGTGGGGAGGGATAAAGATGAACATTGCTTTATATTATTTGTTTCCTGTATAGACAGGGTAAAAAAAAAACCCCAAACACCAAAATACCCCACCAGCCAAGGTGGGATTTGGGGAATTTGGTCAAGAAGAATCTGCTGACCACTGCTGGAATGGAAAACTCAGCTGGACAGGGTTTGGAGCAACCTGCTGTGGTGGAAGGTGCCCCAGCCCATGGCAGTGGGTGAAACGAGATTTTTAAGCTCCCTCCTAACCCTTTACATTCTATGATTCAATGATTTTATTCCATCCCACTGCCATGGGCAGGGATGTCCTCCTTAGGCTCGCTCCAACAACTCCACATCATCTCCCTTAGGGGGAAAGCCTCGGCAGCACCCCGCGGCCGGTGTTTAATGGATGAAGCACTTTAGAACAAGCGACAAACGCCACTAAAATAAAAGTTTTTATCCCTGCACACTCTCCAACCCCGCGCTCCCTCAGCGCTCCCTCAGCGCTTTCCCGCCCTCCTCCCGCCGCCCACGTGACCCGCGCAGCGCGCACGCGCCCCTGGCCCCGCCCCCGAACTACAAGTCCCAGGGTGCCCCGCGGCGGCGCGTGCGCGGCGGCGCCCGGCGCTCGGGCCATTTAAATGTGTGTGAGGGAGCCCCTGAAATGGCCGCGCAGGTCGCCGCGGTGCCGCGGGCCCCGGAGGAGCCGCCGCCGCCCTCAGCGGACCGGCCCGCCCGGCCCCGCGGGCCCCGCCGCCGGCGAGCGGCACCCGGCGAACCGCCGGCCGCCAAGCGGGCCCGGCCGAGCCAGCCGCTGCTGGCGGGGCCCGGCCCGGCGGAGCCGCTGCCCCCGCCCGCCCTCCCCGCCGCCGCGGGGCTGTTCACGTTCTCCCCGCTCAGCCTCCCGCCGCCCGGGGAGCGCCGACACCACCACCGGCACCACGCCGAGCCCGCCGGCCACAAGGCGAGGCGCGGCAGCCCCGCGGACGGCGCGGCGGGGCGGCCCAGCCAGCGAGGTGAGCGGCGGGGGGAGCGCGGGGGTCGCGGGGCCGGCGGGTGCCCCCGGCGGGCTCGGCCGGGCGGCGGCGGCGCCGCGCTCGGAGCCCCGAGCGCACCTGTGGAGGGGAGCGGGCGGCGGCAGCGCGGCGGGATCGGCGGCCCTGCTCCGGCCGTGGCGTAGCGGGCACGGCGGGGCTGCCCCGGGCACCGAGCGCGGGGTGGCCGCGTTGCTGCTGCCGCTGTCAGAATCGCCCTCATCGCGCGGTCAACGTGCGAGTGCTGTGGGAGTAAAGGCTTCTTTGCATTAACGTGTGAGGAGCTGCTGGTTTGTCAGGTTTTTTTTTTTTTTAATTTTTAATGATTGGTTTTAATAAGTGGCCTGAGAAGGGATCTCGTGATTCCATACGAATGTTTCAATGCGGTTGTCAGAGGATGGTGCCAGAGTCTTTTCAGGGGTGCCCAGCAACAGGGCAAGGCTGAATAGCCAGAAACTAAAACACAAGAAGTTCCTCCTCAACATGAGGAAGAATTTCTTTCAATGAAGGCTGGCAGAGCACTGGAACAGGTGCCCACGGGGATCCTGGAGTCTCCCTGTCTGGAGATATTCCAAACCTGTGTCACCTGCTCCAGGTGACCCTGCCTTGGCAGGGGGGTTTCTCTGGATGATCTCCAGAGGTCACTTCCAGCCTGAATTATTCTGTGTGTTCTTTTATTGAAAGGCCAAAGTATCTCTGGATTTTGGCATGTGCTGTGTGTGGTTTTGTTTATTTTCTTTTTTTTAACAGTACGGAGTGATTGTTTTGGTTCTGCTCAGAGATTTGTTGTAGTAAAAAGCTTCTTGGAGAGAGCAACATAGATAAAAAATAACTGCAAAAGCTACTGTAATTAAAAGTATAATGTGGTGAATTATGCTTGAGGAGTGTATGGGCAGGTTTTGTGCCAAAGAAACCAAAGATGCACTTGCTTACAGAAGTCAAGTGTCTGTGGAGTAAAGTCTAGACAGGACTTTTAAGAACAGACAAAACTTATATCAGGAGAGGCTTTTCTCCACTGGTTAATGCTTCCACACCACTGTGCTTGAATACAGATTAAAAAAACTTCTGATTGTAAACCACTGAAGTTTTATCAGTGTTTATCAAACAAAAGTTTGGAGCAGTGTAACTTTGTAGACTGGAGTGTCACTGTGTCAGTTCTAACCCAGAATTAAATTAGGCCTCTTAATGAAGGCTTAAACAGTGTGAAAATGAGCATCGAAGTTCCAGATTTGTAAAGGAAAGCTGTTTGCTCATCTGAAGCTCTTCACTGCCTGTCCTCAGCAGAAGGGGTAGTGCTTTTTGGGATGGGGCTGTGTTTCTTTTCCTGACTATCCGTTGTTATTTTGCTGTATAACCTAATTAAATTACCTATTACATTGACTGTGCCATGCTTGTCTGTGGCCCCAGGTGACAGTGAACACCCCCAGTGTTTTTGCTGTTTAATGAAGGTTCTGGTTCTGTTGTGGGATGTCTAATCATTTTAGATTATTTATATACCCTGAGTTATTGGCACTGCTGTCATTCTGCCTCACTGCAGAGCCCATAGTTTAGTGACCTGTCCACAGCTTCTTTGTGTTTGAGGTGCTGGAGGCCTTCTGTGTATTTAAAGGAATAATTAAAACTATATTTCCTTCAGGATTGCCAGGCATTATTATAATGTCACTGAATCCAGCAGTTACTCACTGTAACAGTGGGACTCTGCTGTGTTCAATGCATCCAGCAGCAGCCAGGGCAGCTTTTGTCCTGCAAACAGCCAAGTGCTCACTGGAAGCTCCCAAATGCAAGGATTCCTCTGTCTCTTATGAGGATATGGCTTCAAACAGGAAGATACTCTGGGTTAAAATGTGTGAGGTTTTAAAACTGTACCTGAAAGCAGAAATGCTTGCAGTAAGAGACCTTTAATGTTCTTAGAAGCGTGCCTAGGGAAGTATTCCCAGCAGCACAGGGGTGCTGTGAAATCCTTGTTTAGCTGCAGCTTGGGATCTCTGGAGTCCAGGACAAACACCTGCTGTGTGAATTGCACGTTCTCAGTGAGTAAAGCAGTGTGTGTGCTCAGAGCCCAGTGAGTGAGCAAAGCCTGTGCTCCTCACAGAGTCCTGCTCAAACCTCATTCCAAGAACCGTTTCAGTTGGCTTCCCAGAACAAGTGATAGCACCCTGCTTTTCCTGCTTTCTCTGAAACAGAAAGATCGGGGCCTTTGCTGTTTGCAAGGGCTGCAGCAGCACGGTGAAAACTTGTATTTCAGGTCCTAAGACTATTGTATGAAGTGAGGATTAAGCAATCAGCTCTTTCTCTGCTCCATGAGTAACTCTGTTCCTTACTCCAGGCTGTTATGAAGGTCAGCCCTCTCAGTAACGAGACCAAACCAGTAATGATCCAGTTAAACACTGGTTGCACTGAAGAACCTGCAGCTGCCTGTGTTTAGCACTACACCCTTGCTCATAAAACAGTGTTACATGGCTTTTTTCTTTAACTTAAGTGCTCTAAGAGAATGAAGAGGGAGTACCAATGTGCAGCCAGAGAAAGGAAATTTCTTTAGGACAAAGCCCTGTGCTGAGGGGAGATGGTAAAACTTTGGTTCCTGCATCTTCAGGCAGGTGTTGCCTTCAGCAGCAGGTTGTTCCCATCCCCACGGCTGTCCTGCTAACACAGCTCCTGGAGATTTATGGGCACTCTTGGATGAAATGGCTCTTTGATTCAGGCACCTTCAAATCTTGTCTTGGCAATTGAGTTTGTAACAGCTGGGCCATCAAGTTTTCTAATTACCTTTGTCCCTTGCTAAATGTTATTTGAATTAGCTTTTATTCTTGAAAGAGGAACAACTTAAACTATTCCATTTTGCCTGACAGAACTATTTCTTTACATTTTATCTCTCTGCCTTTTAGAGGTTGATTAACCTCAAAAAAAAAAAAAAACAAACCCAAATAACTGAAACAGGCTCTTAATTTCTTTCTCTCCATTAACTGAATTGTTAACTATAAGACTGAATCTGTTGATGTGATGATTTGAGTCCTTTAATTTTAAAAGATCAGCAATCTAAGTTTAAATGTTTTTACTTTGAAGTGTAAGTAAAGCTTGTAGCTCTTTAGTGCTACTCTGTTTGCTTCCCTATCATGTATCCAAAATCAGGGAAGTGTTCTGTAATGAAAGTCTTAATGTTTAAATGTTACACATACTTGTTTATCCTCTTCCCCTGCACAGCACTGGCTTAAATGTCAGAAGTTATTAATGTACTTAATTATAGATGCTCTGAAATACAGACTCCTTCTAAAGGTATTCTGATAAACCTGTTAAAAATTGAAGTATTTCTAAAGTATTAAGCTAGAATTTTGGAAGGTTTCCTTAATTCAAGGCTTTATTTGTATAATTATAGATACCCTGACTTTTGACTTAATTATACAACCAAAAATGCAATGTTTTACAGTTGGTCAGTGTCCCTGGGAATAGATCCCTTAGCAAGTGAGAGGCCTGAATTCTTTTGGGGTGAATATGCTGCAACTGCAGAACTCTAATCTTCTCTTTATTGTCGCTGCCAGAAACTCCAGATGAAAATGGCAAAACCCAGCGAGCTGACAGTCTTATTATGAAGAAGATAAAGAAAAAAAAGAAAAAGAAACACCGGGAGGATGTGAGGGGAAAGCGCCTGAAGATGTACAACAAGGAGGTGCAGACGGTGTGTGCCGGGCTCACTCGCATTGACAAGGAGACTCTGGCCCAAGGACAGTGTGACAGCCTGGAGATGAACAAGGAATCCTTCAGGTACCTGAAGGACGAGCAGCTGTGCAGACTGAACTTGGGCATGCAGGAGTACCGGGTACCCCAGGGAGTGCAAACCCCCTTTGTGACACACCAGGAGCACTCTGTCCGCAGCAGCTTCCTCAAGACTGGCACTAAATTCAGTAACTTCATCCACGAGGAGCACCAGTCCAATGGAGGTGCCCTGGTCCTGCATGCCTACATGGATGAACTCTCATTTTTGTCTCCAGTGGAGATGGAGAGATTTGCAGAGGAGTTTCTTGCGTTGTCATTCAGTGAAAATGATAAAAATGCAGCTTACTATGCTTTAGCCATAGTGCACGGGGCAGCTGCCTATTTACCAGACTTCCTGGATTACTTTGCTTTCAACTTTCCAAACACTCCAGTGAAAATGGAAATTTTGGGCAAGAAGGACATTGAAACAACAACAATTTCAAATTTTCACTCTCAGGTAAGAGCTATTCACATGCATAAATGTTGCACAATACCTAGATTTGATTAATCTCAGTAACCCAGAGCAGACATGATTTAAAATAGGCAAATCACAAATGATTTTTCTAAGCAGATGAGGAAAGGTGACGTTAGGCCTAATCTACTGTGCTGTGTATTCCTGCTTCTGCTCAGAGCTTTTCTGTGCTCCCTGGTAGCTGGTGAATCACACATCACACACTGCTGCCTGTGACCTGAGGGCAGATCTGCACTGAGCATCTTCTTCTAAACTTGGGAAATCACTGAGATTGTCCAAAACAGCAGCCAAGTCTGTCAAGAATTGCATAGACTGTAAATGCTAACACTGCTTTTCTAGTCGACAGAGCTGGAGTTTGTTTTTGGGGTCTTTTGGGTTTTTTTGCAATGTTACTTTTCATGTTTCAGTATTTTTAACATCTTCACTCCCTCAGTACCTTATGCTGTTTAAACTTTCTAACTTGAAGGGGGGTAGAGGATCTTTTAAATTGCCTTTGAAAAGGAGTTTCATTCTGTTTACTCCCTTGGTTTCCATGGCAGGCTCAAACTAGTGTAAATTCTGAAACTGTATCTCCATGTAACTTAAATGGATGCAACAGTAAAAACTGAGCTAATTTTGAGATTCCCGTATGAAACTCTCTTGAATTTTAGTTTTGTGCTCAAACTCAGAGTATCTATGAGTAGACCACAAGATTACAGCTTAGATAAAATTCTTTTTGATGGAATAAAGCTTCTTTCTTTTTAGTCTGAGAATGGATCCAAACTGCTGATTACCTTTAAGTCTTTACTTGAGACATTAATTACATTTACTAGTTCAGCTGTTGGGAGAATAAATCTGAAACTCTGCAGTTCAGTACGATGGGAACACACCTTTAACAACAGACTTTGGAGTGTTAGTGCTTGTGGATGGGTTATTTGGATCTCTGCAGGCTTTACCAAATGCTTAAAAGCAAGATTTGCATTGGAAAAACAATTAGTGCTTTACAGAAAGTTACTGCATGGTCACTGTGGAGTCTTTAAATAGCATTAAATGAATAATTCTGACACTTGGCTTTTTGTTTGGCAGCAATTTGCTGCTCCAGCACTTATTTTAACCAGCTTCTGTTTCTTGGTGCAAGTAATTCTGTGTGTTGGCAGAGCTGTGTCTGGGTGCAGAGCACCCCAAAACAATCTGAGCATGTGAACCACTGTGGGCAGCAGCACTTCTGCACAGCACACACCTGTGTGCTGCAGGGCCCAAATGTGTCCTCAGGTCAGGCTTTAAAGTCTTCTATATTAGTGATTTATTCATGTTCTTTAGTGTTCTGATTGCATTCTGGCTTGAGTGCATGTGGTGACCCCTGAGATGGCTGAACAGAGCCTCTGGAATGTTTAACAATTGCATTTTTTCTGGGTGAATGTTCTGTGAACGTGAATACTGGCACTATAAATACACGTGAGGAATGTATGGTAATAAATAAGAGGCTTTGCTGGTTATAGTCTGCTGGTACTTCAATTAATTCTATTTTAAGTACTGTCTAAACTTGATTAAGATTGAGTCATGACATAAGGTTCGGTTGGTCTAAACCACTTCTGTAAACCCAGCTCCAGCATGACCTGGTTAATCCTCTCTGGTGGAGTGTGTTGGTGCAGCTCTCCCTGAGCAAACAGAGCAGGGGAGCTGTCAGGCAGCTGGAGCAGGCTCCTCAGGGCTACAGGTGATGGAAAAGCTGAGCAAACACAGACTGGGGGGGGTTCACCCAGGTTTTGCAGGCTGGCTTGTCTTGGAAGGGCTCGAGGGCCTGGGTGCTGAACGTGGCTGTTGTGCTCCTGTTCCTTGGCAGCTCTGCTGGGGCTTGGACAGATTGGCCAAGCTTCACTTTTCACCCTTCTGAGTGAGAGTTGTGCAGTACAGAAGCACATCATAGTTGTGCTTTAGCAGATTAAACTGTTGCACTGTTGTATGCTGTAACACTGGTTATTTATAATGACGTTAAATTGCCTCCGTTCTGGGTTCCTTCTCTGTGTGTGTTTGTTTGCTGCACTGACCTGTGCCAAGAGGGTTGGGAGTTCTAGGGAGTCTTGGATCCTGAAGATTCAGCGTTCAGAAATCAAAATTAGTTCTGTAAACTGCAAGTTAGTGTGACCTTTGGCTTGCACAACATTCAGCTGGTTTGTGTTTTTAGAGCAACTGAATTGTAGTATTCAAAATAAGGACTTTAATCTGAAGGGTTTGGTAAGTTTAGTGATAATTAACTGCCTTGCAAGGTGAATTCCTTTGTTCTCAGGGCAGTGAGTTTATAGCAAAGCACTCTAATGTGTATTTGTTATATAAATGTTTGGTTTCAGTATCTTAAAATAATTAAGCTTCAGTGTCCTGTGGATTTTTTGCTTGCATTGTCTCTCATTGGTTCTAATACTTCAGTGCTGGAGCTCAGCTGTAGTGTGGAGCTGTTCACTTGGGCTGAGAGCTCTCAAGACTCAAATCACTGAGCAGTAATTTGTGAGCTTTCCTCACATAAGGGCACACTTTCATTTGGAAGCTCTTGGCAGAGCAGCTAGAATGAACTCTTATTTTCCTTATCACTTGTGCAGTACAACTGCTTCCCCTCAGTGAATGGGAATATATTTAGAGTTAAAAAAACACTTCTGCTTTTTTTCCCAACTGATCAACTTGCCTGATGAATTCTGTCTGATCCAAAGAACAGTTACACTGTCACAGAGGGTGTGTGGGGGTTCTGGGAAGAGGCCAGGAAAGAGAATTGGGGAAATAGGTTTTGCATAAGCTGCTCTTCCTTCTGGGAGAAGGTGGGAGAAGCAGCCAACAGGTGATAACTGGGTAAGTTTCCTTACTCCTGCTGTTCAGAACAGGTTCCTCTGTTACGGACAGCTGTGCTTCATGAACCACATCGCAGTTTGAACTTCTCTGATTGTGGAAGGGCAACTTCTTTTTTTTAGCAGTAGCTACCAAAGTATGAAATGAAGAAGTTGTGCGTCTGTACTGCATCCTTCATTTGGTTTGTCACTAAAGCCATGTAAACAATGCCCAGTGGTCCTGCACTGTGTCAGATTTTAGTCAAGCATGTCACCCTTGCTGTGCTGGCATGTCACTGCCTTGTCCTTCAGCAGCAGCAGCCTTGTGCTCTTGCTTTCTTCCTTGGAGCCAAGGTTTTGTGTGGTTGGTTTTATAGCTGACTTGGCATGCTGAAATATTGTTGCTGTCAACTGATTCATGCTTTTCTTGCAACTGGAGAGAAACTTCAGAGACTTAACCTCATTTGTCTCCAGCTGATGCCTCATCTGTGTCCTCTTCTCATCCTGTGCTGCTCACTTAACCCGTGGTGAGGCTGGGGTGCCTCAGGAACGTGCAAATAAACACCAGCTCTGAGCCTCTGGCAGGAAACTCTGCCCCTGTCTGCTTCTGCTCTCAGCCCAGTGTGGGAGACACTGATAACACATGGTGCAGCTGGGAGAAAACGGCTCCATGAGCACTGGAGCTAATTTTAAACGTGCCCATAAGTCCCTGTGAGTGGGGGTACACACAGCAGTGATGGCTGGGTGGCATTTGGAAGGGCACAGGCTGCCTGAGCTGTTTTACTGGCCCCATTGTCTTTTTGCAACAGTAAAACAGTGGCAGTGACTGCTTGAGATCCACTGCTGCTTTTAAAGCAGCTCAGGGAACAAATTATACAAGGGAGGTGCTGTGGTAATGAGTTACTGACTTCTGGCAGCCCTGTGAACTGGAGTGACCCCAGCTAAATTCCTAAACAAGAGTTGAACTTTAAACAAAAATAAAAAACACTGAGAGGTCCTAATGGATGTAATGAAATGACTTCAGCTATTTCATCATCTCAGCTTTCTCCCCTGCAGTGAGGGGGGCACAGAGGTGGCTGGAGTGAGCAGGGCTCAGAGGGAATCTGGAGCACCTGGGCAATGAAAGGCCAGAGCAGTTGCAGTGCAGCAAGCAGGGTGCTTGCTCGTGGGACACTAAACCTCCCAGCTGTAAGGGGAGAGCAAGGTGCCTGTTCTTTTAGATGTTCATTGCATCTTATTGTGGAGACCACCGGCCTAACCAGTGTTTGCTGCTCAGAAGGAATAAAGAATGAGAGATGCTGTAAAGAAGTTTTTTATGGCATATTGAACTAGCAGACTAGATCCCCTGTGACTGAGGTGCTTGAGATGAATAACACAGCCTGCTGGGGATTGCCGTGGGTTGGTGCGTGTTGTCAGTGTAAACATGTCCTGGGTTTAATTCTCAAGTGTGTATATTCCTTTAATTTCTGTTAGAAACTAGCAAAGCATTGAAATCCAGTGTTTCCCTGAAGTATTTCTTCTGTTTCCTTTATAGCTCCTGAGTTCTTGTCTATTTTTCCATTGTTCCAGTGCCTTTAAAAACAAACAAAGTTAAAGCTTCTAATTTTTCATTTCCTTTGAAAACATTACAAGGAAAACCTGCATATGGAATTATAATTCATTTTAACTCATGACAAACACCTGTAAAGTACTAGTGACTCTCACCAGGTGGTTTCAGTAGCACAGAACTCATCTGCAAGGAGTCTGGCTGCACTTACATAAACAGTGCCAGGCAGTTTAACTTCACTGGATAGGGACCAGAGCACTTCAGTCCTTAGTTCTTCTGTAGGCAGACAGAACCAAAATATTGCTGTGGTGTTCCAGTGCTCCTGCTCTGAACTGCATGCAGCAAATAGAGTAGCTAAACTTGTATAATTAAGAAGTGAAATATCTGTGGCTGCTGCTGAAGGATAAAATTGCAGCAGTAACTCTGTTCTTCCTTTATTAGTCTCTCCTAATTTACCTTTAACAACATGGAGTAGTTTAATGACATCTGGTTTGCTGGCTAAACATGCAAAACTGAAACTAAAAGCTGAGCTGCTACTGGCATGTATCTGTAAGTGGAGTTCTGAAATGCATCACCCTGGGTGAACATGGCTGTTAATCTGCACATTTACCAGTGGCTGTCTGTGCTGTCCCACCACTGAGCCATGAGAGCAGCTGGAGTTTTTCACCCTGGAACCCTGCAGGGGCTCAGCCACAAGTGAGTGTGCAAAGCAGGTTGGTGCTCTGTAACATCAGCTCTGGTGTCTGCTCAGAAGCTCCTCTGTGGCCGTCTGGCACATTCCAGCTGCAGTCCATAGGATGAGGCTGCAGAGTGCTGGAGTCTTGCCAGTGCCTCTCTTCTGGGAACAGGAAATTGGCAAGAAAAGTTTCCAGATGACCCAGCAAAGTGGGACAGGCTGTGCTCTAGAGGATGTCCACGAGCTGTGAGATTAAAATGTTTCTGACCCCAGCACTGACAGCAGGTTCTACTGCAAATGGTAATCCTGAAATTCTTCTCCATGAGCTCTGGCTTTCCAGCTAAACCCCTCATTTCATCTGTTTTTTGTCCAATTTCCTGTGTGTACTATCACCAGAACCACTGCATGAAAGTCCTTGAGGTTTTTCACTGCAGGCCCAGGGGAAGGACCTCAGGGACAGGGCTGAAATTGGAACGTGCATATCCCAGGAACATCCGCTTTGAAATGTAGAAGCAAAAGTCCAACTGCACAAACCAGTGGAGAGTTGAAGCTTGCTGGTGAACGACTGAGTCACAATGAAACCTTGTGTGGTTGTTTTCTCAAGTCAGCCTGGAAGTGTTGAATTGTTCCTGAATTAGTCAAATATTCACTTGCTGTTATTCAGACTCCAGAAGGATTTCCTGTCAGGAGTACAGACAGGAGTCCTTTCTTCTCCTCTGTTCTAAACAGTCCCTGTGCATATTCCCAAAGGCCCATCTGCTGAAACAGCTGTAGCTGAGGCCAGGATTGATCCCAGCTGTGCTAGATCAGTCACTCTGTCCTCGTGGGAGGGAACTGAGTCTGTGCTGCCGTTGTGTCTCCTGTCTGGCACAGGTCAATCGGACGTACTGCTGTGGCACCTACAGGGCGGGCCCCATGCGCCAGATCAGCCTGGTGGGAGCCGTGGATGAAGAAGTGGGGGACTACTTCCCAGAATTCCTGGATATGTTGGAAGAATCTCCATTTCTCAGAGTAAGCAGTGACTTGTGGTGTGTTCACAGCACTGTAGATATTTAAGCAATTGTTAGGTTTCTAAGTAATTAGAGACTGTAAGGGATTTTCTTCATTGATGCTTATTTGGGCTACTGAGGTTCATTCTTTACTGTGTCCAATTGAAAGGCATGGAATTAGGTGGCTAATTAAAAATAATCAAGTTTATTATATATACTTCTACTTCTGTAAAAACTGTGCTTGATAAAATTAGCTTGGAATATCTTTTACCTCTCAAACATACTTAGATTCTATGCAATTCTTTTGACAGCAGATTTGAACCAGTTTTACCAAAGGCATCATTTAATTTTTCTATCTCACCCAGTGTTTTGTGTTATGTGTGTTTTGTGGGTTGTTTTGTTCCTGTTTTCTTTTAGATGACTCTGCCCTGGGGGACTCTTTCCAGTCTCAGGCTGCAGTGCAGGTCGCAGAGTGATGATGGGCCCATCATGTGGGTGAGGCCGGGAGAGCAGATGATCCCCACAGCTGATATGCCAAAATCACCCTTCAAACGGCGCCGGTGAGTTCGGCTTTCCTTTTGTACTCCAGGGAAAACTTTGCCCTTAAGTCTGTGTCAGATTTGAGAACAAAAGCACAGTATTGATGTGCAACTGGCTTTTCAGAGGACTAATTCAAATTTAAGTTTCACTTTCACTTTGTTTCAAATTGGCTCAGCTGATAAAGCAAATGTTACCCTGATGGTTATTTTATTTCACTACTTCTGTCAGTATCTTTCAGTACTTCTCAGGTATCCTAGATCGGTGCTTTAAGATTAAAACCTCTTTTTATTATCCTGCAGGAGACTTAATTCATCTTATTTCTGTGGCAGGAGCCAATTTGGTGGTGAGGGCAGGTGGAATGCTGTAAAACAGCAGAGATCCTTCTACTGCTCGTGCTACCTAATAATGGCAGTGCTAAAGCACTTATAACATGCCTGCCCAGCAATTATTGTGTATTCTTGCTTTCTGTCTCTGAAAGAGTGCTCTAAAACAAATTTCAGGAGATTTGGAAGCATATTTTAATTGTCTTTTCAAGAAGAATTTTTGGATGTATTCTCAAATAACTGAAGTTCTGTTTCTATAAGATAGCTCTATTTACATACTGGTACATTCTTGGAGGAAGTCTTTCAGCACAGGTGAACACAAAAATTTTGTGATTTGATTTGTTTTGTAAAGTTTGACCTTATTACTGGAATTGTACTTTACTGGTTTTGTTTCAATCTTTCACCAAATCAACACCTAGAAAAAAATCAGAGGGAAGTGCTTTGTTGAAGCCTGCAGCACCCAGAATTCTAAGATGATTTCAATACAAATATTAATTTTTGAGCAGCAGGGCCGTTTTTAGTGTGTTTGTGTGCATTGCAGGTCCATGAACGAGATCAAGAACCTGCAGTACCTACCTCGGACCAGCGAGCCCCGCGAGGTCCTGTTCGAGGACAGGACCCGCGCCCACGCCGACCACGTGGGGCAGGGCTTTGACTGGCAGAGCACAGCTGCGGTCGGGGTGCTCAAGGCTGTGCAGTTTGGGGAATGGTGAGTGCTGCTGCCATGCAGCTGTTCTTTCTTCTAAAAAAATAAAATTCCTTGCTAACAAACCTAATCAGAAGTGTTTTAAACCCTATCATGAGACTGGCTGGAATTGTCCACCCAGGGAGGTGCTGGAGTCACTGGATGTGTTTGACAGTAAACTCAGTGCCATGGTTTATTTGATGAGGAGGTGATAGGTCATAGGTTGGACTGGAAGATCTTAAAGGTCTTTTCCAACCTACTTTATTCTGTGATTCGAAAGCTGCACAGAGCTGGAAACCTCAAGCTGTGTGCCTCCTATCTTTCCATCTTGAGGCAGTAAAAAATTTGTAACAGCAGCTTGCAGAATATTTCAGTGATATACAAAAGGCTTCAACTTGGACCATCATCCTTGATTATTCTTTTCCTGAGCAGGTATATTAATTCTAGCTTTTGTAACTGCAGTCTAAGAGCTGAGTGTAATTAATTTCACAGCTGCAGTGCTTTCTCAGGTCATGTACCCAGGACATTGCTGTTGACCTTGCAGAGAAACTGGACTTGCATCATTGTAATAGCTAGAAATTACATTGGAAATTGGATAGCATCATTAGCATTATCATTAGAATAAAAAATGCCAATGTTTCCTATACTCACTGATTCAACTTCAGTGTTACTTTGTAATTTTACATTTTTCCCTTAATGCAGAAATTTTCTGTCCAATTATAGAATGGAAGAATTGAGCAAATAGTGGTTCCTAGAACACAGAGAACTTTGACAGTGGCAGTTTGAACCTGGGTCTCAGGCTTTTCAGTGCATTTTCCATGCAAACATCCCTTCTGTTGTGAATGCAGCAAAAATTGAGAAAGAAAAAAGGGAAATATATGCATTATACCTCTTATTCAAAATAAAACACTATTGAGAAGTGTTGAGACATTATGCACAGTGTAACACTCAAGCAGGTCATTGGTTCAATGGAGCTTTCTGCTGGAAGAGCTGGAATGCTCTGTAACTCAAATACTCAACAATTCCTGGAATTCTCATTTTTTTTCTAGGAGTGACCAGCCTCGTATAACCAAAGATGTGGTTTGTTTTCATGCTGAAGACTTCACTGATGTTGTGCAGAGACTTCAGCTGGACCTGCATGAACCTCCAGTGTCACAGGTATCAAATCTGCCCTTCTGGCAGCTCATTCCTGGTGTTTTGGGAGGAGTTTCTGACAGATCCCAGCTTCTCCCTAAAGTCAGCCCTTTTGTATCCCCTCAGTTCTCAGCTCTCTTGGATAAATTTCCTTGTGTTTCAGGATAAAATAGTTCAGTTGGAAGGGACCTTTTTATTTTCCTTTCCCCCAAGCTAGACTTCATGCTGTGAGTCCCAGGGTGTGCTATAGAAACAATCTGTTGATTAAGCCATGTGTGCCTGCTCCTGCTTTTTCTGATGTCTGATGTTGTCTTAGCTATGGGAGCATCTAAACTCAGTCCTGCCAGCCCAAGCAATGCAGCCCATTGTTGTTTTTAACTGTAACTATAGAAATTTCTTCATCCTCCTCTCAAGACATCAGGGAAATTGTATTTTTAAAGTCCATTTCTCATCTGAATTTGAAATTTTACCCATGAAAAGGAGATACTGATTTAGAAATGAATTCACTTGAAAACAGGAAGATGCTGAGTGTTTGAAGAGTTCACCACTAACTTTGCCATCTCTCCTTCTCCCAGTGTGTTCAATGGGTGGACGAAGCCAAACTAAACCAAATGAGACGGGAAGGCATTCGCTATGCCAGGATTCAGTTGTGTGACAACGACATCTACTTCATCCCCAGAAATGTCATCCATCAGTTCAAAACAGTGTCAGCAGTCTGCAGCCTAGCCTGGCACATCAGACTCAAGCAGTACCACCCCGTGGGGGAGACTTCTCCAAAAGCAGAGAGCAGCTCAAGCCTGAACAGTGATGTTCCTGGGAGCACAGAGGCACAAGGTGAACCCCAAGGTGTGAGTGTAAAAACAGAGTCTGAAGAACCAGGTATAGAAATTCAGCTTACCCCAGGGGTGCTCTCCTCCTCTGTTTCTTCAATATCAGGACTTGTGCAACCAGATCAGGTGGCCCAGCCCCTTCCAGGTTTTAAAATAGAGTCTGATCAGCAACACAATCCACAGGATCATGCAGGCTCTTCTGTGTGATATGTATATATTCAAACATTTTTTAAACAAGTTTTTAAAATTTTGATGTGAAGTTATAGTTTTATAACTGGCTTATGTTTTATTGGAGAAATCTTGCCTATAATTCTATAAAGAAAGGTGACATTCCAAAATGTCAAGCATATCTTTTTTACACAGATTATGCAAAATTCAAGTTGTATTTTAACCCCTTAGTACAACCTGTAACAGTGGTCTACCACTTCTTTCTGTTTAAGTAAAGAGATGTTGAATATCTTCTCAAAGTCAGATTGGAATTCCTCCAGGAATATGAAATGATTGAACTCCATTGGTCAGTGTTATTTCCCTACTTTTACTTTATCTCTAATCTTCACCAGAAAGTGATGCTTTTGTAGAAGACTTGCAAAGTGATTTCCCCATCTCATTTTAATTGCTTAAAAAAAGTAAAAAAAAAAAAAAAAGAAAAAAAAAAGAAAAAAGAAGAAAAATAGAGAAAGCACAGCACTTTTGATGATTTGTGGAATTTTTGGTATGTCTGTTCTTGACATGTTGGTTTATATACAAGCTATAGAAATTGATGTTTCTTACAGTTCCTACAAGGGTGACCTGTAAAATGAACTGAAGCAAGTGTCTGATTCCTGTTGAAATGCAATGACTTACTGACCTAACACTTCTCATAGCACTGCTTATGTTGTTTGGTGTGGGGGTTTTTGCTTCCAAAATACATCTTCCCTGAATGTGATAAATGCTAGTGTCAAAATTAGAGAACCTCTTGGTAGTCTTGTGGAGGAAACTGCTATCTTTGAGCACTTTAAGGCTTTAAAATACTTAACCAACTTGGCAGCTTGTTTTGATGGGGTCATAACGTGTCCAATGGATCCACACCTTCCCTTGTACTGATGCACTTAATATAATAAGCATTGAGCTGATACCTGACTTCCTAGAATAAGGACAGCCTTACTGTGTAAGTTCTGTATTAGTATTTCACAATAAAAAGTCTTTTGGCATTGGACTGCTTTTTCCATGTGTAGCTCCTGGGTGCCCAGTTACTGTGGAAAAATCAGCAGCACGTGCTCAATGTGTAGAGTGTCAGCTATCAACAGTTTTTAAACAATCTTTCAATATTTCTGGATGTTAATGTGTAACCTGTATTTGACTTTCACTCACCCCATTTATTACTGCCCTTTCCAGTCATAAAAAAGGAAAAGTCCTTTTTCCCTCCCCCCTCCCCACATTTAGAGTACAAGTTGGGGTTTGGTGCAACTTAAGCTGTCTCCAGATAACTTTATTTGTTCTAATCCTCACTGGGGTAGGAAAGATTTGAAACACTATGTTAGACTAGACAAAAGCAAAGATGCTGTGTTAGTTCTGGATGCATCTTTTTAATATCAATTATTACTCTTCTCTTTATAAGGGTCTCTAAAATATGTTACTCTATTATAAATCTTACTTTGTGCAATATTGTTTGTGTAGGCTTTTATATACATATTAGCACCTCAGTGTAGAGGTCACTATTTTAAACTGATAGAGAAATAATCCTCAGAAGATACTGCAGTGATTAGTTAGAACCTGTATTACTCCTTATGTGTATGTATGTATTGTCTTCGGTACAAAAATGAGGACTAGGAAATATTTCAATTTAAAACTAATTTACAGATTGAAGTGGTAGTGACTCGTTTAGTAATCTGTGTAAATAAGGTGTTAGAATGGAAAGCTTTTATGATGAGAAGTAATGTGATTCATGCAGGGGTGTAATTTAATCTTAGCAGAAATTCTAGATGACTCAGCGCGGCTCAGAGGGAGCCGTCGGTTCTCTGGTGGGTTTTTTCCACTTTTTATGTTGAGAGGAATTTCATAGCTTTAAGGGTTGTGCAAAGTAAAATTCCTCACAGGCAATAGTGGTTTCAGTTCATCCTTCACATTCAAAGATTCCCCAGGGGTGTTCTTTCCTTTTGACCAAGTCTGCGAGTCTTCCACGTGCCCGTTCTGCCTGTCCCTGCTGCTCCCAGCCCTCCCCTGGCAGCCAGCTCTGCTCTCTCAGGAACTGCCACACCTGCAGGGCCAGCAGAGCAAACAGGCTGAGAGCCCCCAGGCACCACCAGGTAATTGGGAAATTGGGATGGAAGGAAGAGAGAGTCCATTTGGAAGTCCTCTGTAAATTCTGATAGCGTGTTTGCAAGTGAAGGAAGGGTGGTCTGTGCTGCTTTCCAAGCTGTAGCTTTTGTGAAATCTGTGACAACAGCCTGAAATAGCTGGAAAATGCTCTGACTTCCTCTTGCATGGAGGGACATGGCCAATAGCATTGTGCTCTCTGTGCTCTGCTCAGTTACTAACTTAAACCTAATGTCAGATTTAAATGCACATAAATAAAGGTATCTGAATGACCTGAATGTTGCCGATGCTATCCTATTTTGGAAGACTGAGGGAGAGAGGAACAAGCTGCTTGAGAATCTCTTACTAAATCCATGCTCAGCTTTGCTGTGCTTTTACCAAACTGGCAGACTTTCAAATGCCACCTCAACTCTGGGTGTAAAGTGTGAGAGGGATTGCTTGGGAAGCTGCTCAGTCTCCAACCATTGCTTCAGGTTCCCAGAACAAAGCCTTAATGGGACAAATGCAAATGTTTTCCAGCCCAGGACCTGTAGAACACTGATTTTTTCATGAGCTAGAGCAGTTTAGAGAGGAAGTAATGAGTTCAAGCCACTTAGTGTTTGAGCAGAACAAATCCAGTAAATATTCCTGAATATCTCATGTTAAATAGCTGCTATTTGAATTTCTCCAATATTTCCTAAAGCAGACTCCTTAATGAGCTAATCACCTTTGATTTGATGTGATTTTTTGAGCACATTTGATGGCTTGTTCTAAGCCTGAGGGAGCTGGGTCTGTTCAGTGTGGACACCTTCCAGGATCTGCAGGGCTGTTCATCAGGAGCTGAGTGACAGGACAAGGGAAATGGGCACAAATCAAAAGAGGAGGAATTTAGGTGAGAGATAAGGAAGAGATGTGATGGGTTGTGAGGATCTGGCTGCCCAGGGAGGCTGTGGATGCCCCAGCCTGGGAAGTTTTCAAAGCCAGGTTGGGGATCCTGGCCCAGTGGGAGGTGTCCCTGCACGTGGCAGGGAGCTGGGACTGGATGGTTTTTAAGGTCTTAACTTTCTGTTACTCTCAGTGGAAAGCAGATACAGAACAGTTCCTAAATACAAATGTGCTGGTCGGTTCTGCAAATCCTCAGTGCTCCATTTATGCTCTGTGATGTGTCAGGTAGAAAACACCCCAGCTTTGTGCTGGGGCCAGCTGTCACTGACCAAGTGCGCTGTGAAACAGAACTGAGGCTTAGGCTGGGCTTTAATCAAGTGCTGGTGACTAAAACATCCCGGGGAAAAGTGGCTCAGCTGGGCTAGAAGTGGGCCAGCAAATGCAGGGTGAATTTGGTTTCCTCTCTTTTAGACAAGCTCCAGGTCCTGTTCCAGGAGGGGGGGGACACCACGAGGTGTCCCCAGGGCATCCTAAGGGACACTTTTCCCCTTGTCCTGCTGTGCCCTGCCAGGTTCCCTGCGTGGTACAGGTCAGGCAAATTGTCAGAGCTTTCCCCATGAGCTGAGTGCTGAACTCTGCAGTTCCCCAGGCGTGCTGAGCCTGGGCAGCCCTGAGGGCTGCGAGAGGAGCCCAGGGCTTGTCCCTGTTCCCCAGAGCCTCCTCTGTCCCCTCCTGAGGGCTCCGAGCAGTGCCAGGGCACCCCGAGCACCCACACACCCGCTTTTCCTGATTTCTCTATACAACATGTAAAGATACCGACTCCTGTATTGCTGTTTCGTGATTTCATTTGATTTGATTGGCAGCTACGATTATTTTTTTCTGTGGTTTTAATTTATCTAAGGTCTCTGGCTCCAGAGGACGTGTACAATTGCCTGGACGACTGTTTGCTTTGTGCGGCCTTAGTGTATTTATTGACATTCGCGCGTGTGCGGGGCGGCCCGCGCCCCCGGTAGCTGACTGTACACCAGTGTCAAACTGTTAAGCTATTTCTTTGTAAAATAGTCCTGCGGAATGCATAGAATTTTTTTCCTGTAAAGTATTTTTTTAATAAACAAAAGTCTGATTTTGTCCTTTACCCGCCTGGGCGCTTCTTTCCTTCACGGCTTTGCGGGGGGGGTCGGGGCGGCGCTCGGCGCTCGGCTGGCGCTGCCTGGGTGGGTGGGGAGGGGGGGCGGCAGGCGGAGCCAGTCGAGCGCCGGGCGGTTTCCAGGGTAACGGGAGCGGGGTCGGTGCCGGTACCGAGGTCGGTACCGGGCCAGTGTCGGTGCCGGGGCCGCGCCGCTCCCGCCGCTCCCATGGCCTGTCACGATGCCATTTCATGGTACCAGAAGAAGGTGAGTGCGGCGCGGGGCGGGCTGGCGCGGGCCCGGCCGTGCCCTCAGCCTCCTCTCCCCTCAGATCGGGGCCTACGACCAGCAGATATGGGAGAAGGCCGTGGAGCAGACCCAGATGAAGGTACCGGTACCCGCGGCACGGGGAGGAGGGGGCGGGCCCCGCGCCCCTCGCCGCTAACTCGGCCCTGTGTTCCGCCCCGCAGGGCTTCAAGAACAAGCCGAAGAAAAAGGGGCACATCCAGCCCGACCTGATCGATGTGGATCTGATCAGCGGTGAGCGGTGCTGGCTCTGTTCGCTCCCCTCGGGGACAGGGATGGCACCAGGGAGCGCCTGGAGCTGGGTCAGAGCAGGGTTAAAGTGGATATCGGGAAAGGTTCCTCCCCCAGAGGGTGCTGGCACTGCCCGGGCTCCGCAGGGAATGGGCACGGCCCCCAGGCTGCCAGAGCTCCAGGAGAACACTGCCAGGGATGCCCAGCGTGGGATTGCTGGGGGTCTGTGCAGAGACTTGGCCATCCCTGTGGGTCCCTTCCAGCCCAGGACATTCCCTGATTCTGCAGGTGCACCCCAGCTTTGTGCAGGGTGGAGGAAGCAGAGCCTGCCCTGCTGCCAGGGGAGCCCCTGCCCGTGGGCACTGAAACCCTGAGAGCAGAGCGGGAGCAGCTCGGGGTGGCTCTGCAGGAGGGGCTGGGTGGGCAGGGAAGGGGCAGGGGCAGAGCTCTGAGAGAACACAAGGAGCTGCTGGGACTGTGTCACTTTGAACAATGCCCAAAACTGGGCTGCTGTCACCCCTGCTCAGCCCTGTGCCCAAAGGGGAACTCCAGCAAGGCGGCTCTTGTGATTCACAGTTAATGATGGCTCGTTCCCCCTTTAATTCCAAGGCTCTACCTTTGCCAAAGCCAAGCCCGAAATTCCCTGGACATCGCTGACGAGGAAGGGGATTGTGAGAGTGGTGTTCTTCCCCTTGTTCAGCCAGTGGTGGATACAGGTCACTTCCCAGCGCATTTTTATGTGGCTCTTGGTGCTCTACGTTATGCAAGGTGAGGGAACAGGCTGTGCCATAAACCTTCTCCTGCAAGGAATGTGACATCAAAGAACGTTTGGATGTGGCTCCTGGGGAAATGGGTTAGGGGTGGACTCAGAGGGCACAGCCAAGCTTAGTGAGTCTGTGATTTTGTACTCCATAATCTAAAGTGTGAGGATCTTGTCTGGAACCTGCTTAATGGGCATTTCACAGCGTGTGGCACTAGCAATTGCAGAAATTAAATAATAATACAACAAAGCAGAGTAAAAACAAATAGTTGAGACAGACTCTTTAATTTTTGCCTTGGTGCCATTCCCCCTTTGCAGTCGTAGCAGTGGTGCTGTACTTCATGGTGCCTGCAGTGAGTGCCAGCGAGGTGATGGGACCGCTGTGCCTTATGCTGCTGCTGGGGACAGTGCACTGCCAGATCGTGTCCACGCAGGTGAACCGAGCTGCCGGCAGCAACGGGCTCAGCCGGCGCCGCAGGTCAGCACCAGCAGAGGGCCCTGGGTGGGGTCACAGCTGGGGCTGGGTCCAGCTTTCCTCCCTCAGGTTGCTGCAGCAAAGATTCCCTCCTGGTTTTGTCCCTTGTGCCTTTCCCCCTGACGTGCTGGGGGTATAGGCAGAATTTTTGTATCTGGAAGTCTATTCTGCATGGCTTCAGAAAAATGGCATCCAAAAAGCTGCTCAAATCTCATTCAGATCTTTTTAAAAACTCCTTAAAGCAGCTTCTTACACCAATTTAATTCTCCTTGTCTCAAACCCAGGAAGTTACGCAAGGCTGTGGGTGTGGATGGGAACAGTTGGTGCTCTCCTGACAGAAGCAGCAAGGAGGAGCAGGCTGGCTCTGCAACTCTGCTGACCAATTTATCCAGTCTGCTCTTCCAGAGGAGGTACGTGCTCCCTGCTGGGTTTGTGCTCGTGACTCTGGGGGCAGTTTGGTACCTGGGGAACGAAGGCACAGCCTGTGCTGTCACTGACATCCCCACAGCCTGCCCGTCTTTAAAACTTTCCTGCTAATGTGGGAAGCTGATTCCTCAGGAATATTTAGTATGTCCTTATTAGATCATATAAAATTAGCCTGTGTAAAATTAGATCATGTGAAACCAAGTGTTGGATGAGCTGCAGAATGTGGTGGAGTTTATTTTTATTTATCAGATAAGTGACCTTGTTTGAGTGCTCAGATTATATTGCTGTTTTAGGTGATTTCCAAAAGCAATTGTGCCTTCTGGTTTGGGCAGTTGTCTCACTTTGGCATCTTCCTTCTCTAAAAGTAGCTCAAGGAAAAGGAGGAGAGATTGCAGGGGATAATATTTGATTGTTTTCTCCTGTTTTCCCAGGTGAATTTCCTGGTGAGTTTCCAACTCACAGGTGCTTTCTCTTCATGAGGACTTTTTGTTTTCTGAATTGCTCTTATTTTTTTAAAAATAAAAATAATGAAAAATTTCCCCTCGATTTAAAAGTTTTAAGATACTATTAGAGTTACAAAAGACATGTTGAATGAGGGTGAAGCAGATGTAAATCTTTTTAACAGACTCAGCACACAAAGCCTGTCAGCCAAAGAAAATGATTTATCCCTTAGGTATCTTGTTTGATGCTGCACCTGTGACAAGGGAAGACCAGAATGTTTTACCCCAAAGAGTTTTTCCCTGACAAAAGCATTTAATTGTACTTTCTCTCCTAGGAATAGAAGAGTAAAGCTGGTAGCTGAGAAATGGACTGAGACAGAAAGTGCTGTGAGTGCTACGGGTGATGGCATCAAAGCCAGACAGGCCAGATCTGAGCACAGGCTGCTGCACTCCAAAGAGAAAAGTAAACTTTCTGATGGGGAGAGGAGCCATCAGGTACTGCCAGGGGAGATCCTCTGAAATCACACTTTCAGTGTGTTCTTTGTGTGCCAGAAGTGGGTGGGTATTTAACTGGATGGTTTGGTCTAATACAAGATATTCCCTCCTTTTGCTCATGTTTGCCTGCATTAACCTAGAAACCCCTTTCTGCCTCTCACTGAGCAGCTGAAAAGGTGCTGTACTTTCTTTCCATCATCAAGAACAGAATTCCAGAGTAGTTTGGGTTGGAAGGAGTCTTAAAGCTCATTCCACCCCCTGCCATGGGTAGGGGCACCTTCCACCTTCTCTCCTTGAGGAAAGAGAAGGAGCTAAAGCATCATAACCTCTGTTGAAAGCTTTGAAACATAAAGATTTTGGGAATTACTCGAGTTTCCCCTGGCCAAGTTGAAGAACTTGGATTCTGTCATACTGTGCCATCCCACCTCCTCTCTGTGAAGCATTTTGGACAGGGGCAGAGCTCAGTGTAGGGGCACAGCCCAGGATTTTGGGTTTGTTACCCTCCAGCTCGTAGATACATCTGGGCTTAAGGTGCTGGTAAGGCACAGCCAAGAGCTGCTGCTGCATCCTCCTCTTGCTGCCCTTCCCCAGCTCCAAATCCACCCACCCAAAATTCTCTCTCATTACCTCTGGGACAAGACAAGAGCAGGGGGAATGAGTTAAAAGCTGAAGTCTCTGATGCCAGCAGAGTTCTGGTTCTGTGGGGGCCATGTGCTGCCTCTGCAGGCATTGAGGGCTGTGCCAGGGGGCAGCTCTGCCCCTGAGCCTTTGATGGGGCTCAGGCTGGCCCTTGGTGGGGCCTTGGCTGTGCATTTCAGGAGGATGGCACCAACAGGGACGGTGTTTCTGACGAGCTGTCGAGCGAGGAGGACGCTGAGGATGCCGAGGCCGCGGCACAGCGGCTCCTGCTGCGCCCCAGCATGGAGGGCGCTTCCAGTGACAACAGCTACGAGGAGAAGAGGAGGAGGCCTCTGGTTTCTCTCAACCAGGCTGTCTCACAGGTACCCAGCTGGGATTAGTGCTGTTCTCCACACCTTGTTTTGCTGTGGATAATGAGGTGGTTTTCCTTTGGTCTCGGCAGGTGAAGCAAGCCCTGAAAGCTGCCAGAGACTCTGACAGTGTTGTGGAGTCTGAGCTGGAATCCACATTGTACAGGCAGGTATGGATGTAAAGTCAGGAGAGGGAGCTTTCCCAGGCCTGGCAGGGGTCACAGAACCAGAGAAAGGGGTGGGCTGGAAGGGACCTTAAAGCTCATCTCATTCCAACCCCCTCCATCAGAACAGACAGTTATGAAATGGTTGTGCTTCAGAATCCTCAGGTGCTTCAGAATCCTCTCTTCCATCCCTGCTGCTTGGCAGCCTTGTAAACCTTCACAGTGTTCACAGTCCTGATTGTGCTGCTTTGTTAAACAAAGCACAAACAAACACACAAACAAACAAATAACTAACTCTGCTGGCAGCAAAGGACCGTCCAAGCTGCCTCTAATTGCTCCTGCAATTGCTCTTGTGGTTGGGAGGCAGTGCTGTGCTTGCAGCTTTTAAGCTAATAAATTTTGATTTTAAAATCACAGACTATCCTGAGTTGGAAGTGACCCATAAGGATCAGGTCCAACTCCTGTAATGAAGGAATAAATCTATTCTGTGAGAATATACTCAGTCACTTCATTACTTTGGTTTTTTGCCCCTACCTGAAAACAAAATATAAATATGTGAATATCAAGTTATAAATATGGAGATATATCAATTAATACAAAATAGAAATAAAATATTAAAACAGATTATGCAAAAGACATTGAAAAGGACATTTTTATATTAAAATGAGTATGTCAGTTTTTATTTTGTAGGTTGGGAATGGACGTGGGGAATTAATGGGCCCTGTATGATATATATATATTATATATATAATATATATATAATTACATATATTATATATATTGTGTGTGTGTATATATATATATGCATTTCTGGTATAGAAATGCTTTTTCCCCAAACATTGTCTTAAACCATTTCCGCCGTATGGGTGCAACTGGAATTAATGGGCCCTGTATGATATATATATATATTTTATATATATATAATTACATATATTATATATATTGTGTATATATATATATATATAATTATATATATAATTATATATATATATATAATATATATATATATATAATTATATATATATATATATATAATTATATATATATATATGCATTTCTGGTATAGAAATGCTTTTTCCCCAAACATTGTCTTAAACCATTTCCGCCGTGTGGGTGCAACTGGGATCACTCAAAGCTGGGGTAGAAGAGGAGGAGAAGGAGAAGGAGGAGGATGATGATGAGGAGGATGAGGGGGAGCTGCTGGCTGTACACACCAGCGGGGGCTGTGAGCTGTGCCGTGCTGCAGGACCCCAGGGCGTGCCTGAGCGTGGCGCCGCGGAGCTGCGGCGGGAGCCGGCGGGACTCGGAGAGCACCCGGCAGGACTCGGAGACCGAGGACATGCTGTGGGACGATCTCCTGCACGGCCCCGAGTGCCGCTCCTCGGGCACCAGCGACAGCGAGGAGCGCTCCCGCAGGGACTCCCGCAGGGACCCCAAGGAGGACGTGTTCCAGCAGGTTGGTGATGTCCATCCGGGAGCTGGGAGGGCTTCTCCTCTTCCCCATCTTCCCAAGCATGAGTGGCACACGGGGATGCTGTTGGTGTAGGGTGAGCAGCCTGGGTGAAGCCAGTCACACTGGAAATCTGAAATTGTATCAGTGATTCATGTCTATCCGTCCCCTCTGCAGGGCCGCTTATCCCAAAACAAAGTATTGAACCCAAAATGGAATTTCCCCCTCAATCCAAATGAGTTCCAGGCAAAGGTGTTACTTACAGCAGGACAGAAAGAGCTGAGCCAGCTTCTGCTCTCCTCTCTCTTTTCTAGAACCATCTGTTTTGGCTGCAGAACACCAGCCCAGCGTCTGCCAAAGTGAGTGCTCTGATCTGGGAAGGGAATGACTGCAAGAAGGTGGACATGTCTGTGCTGGAGATCAGTGGCATTATCATGAGCAGGGTAAGGGGGCTGTGTGGCATTGCAGCCTCTCCCTCCCACTTCAGGAAACAACCACCAAACCCCTGGAAATAGCTACACATGCAAATATTAGGGGCAGTGTGAAACTCATCCCTCTCCAGCTTCAAAGATGGTTGTCCCATGTGTTCTTACTGAAAAATTGTCTAACCCTCAATTTAGGAGGTCTCTTGAAGACTGCCAAGTGCTGATTATCTCTGATTGTCTCTGCAGGGTGCTGAAAGGGGGGGGTTGATTATTTGGCTGATTGGTTTTGGGTTTGGACTGAAAGGGGTGGGGTTATTTTAGTCTCTGTCCTGTGAAGGGAAGGGGAACTGACTGCTTGCCTGAATTGGTGCTGCCACAACAACAGGCCTTTTCCTTGGTGCAAACCCCAGGTAATCACCCCTTTTCTATTCCTGCTTGCCAGGTTAATGCCCACCAGCAAGGAGTGGGGTATCAAATGCTGGGAAACATCATCACCATCGGATTGGCCTTCCTGCCATTCCTCTACAGACTGTTCCGCACGGACAACCTGGAGCAGCTCTGCTCCATCTCTCTGATGGAGCTTCTGCACATCTTCTGTGGAGCCCCTGTCAGCACCCCTGTGCTCATCCTGGCTGCCATCAACTTCCTGGAAAGGCTGTGCTTGACCTGGATGTTCTTCTTCATGATGTGTGTTGCTGAGAGAACCTACAAGCAGGTGGGTTTGAAGGTGCTGGTGCCTTTCAGCAACCTGGAGAGCAGGAATAAAAATGGGATGATGACCTTAAAGCTCATCTCACCCCAGCCCTTGCCAAGGTCAGGGAGGGGAGTCTGGGAAGATTCTTATTGATCACTCACAAATTATACCAATCAATACCATTCCTGGCTCCTCTGTTCCCCCCTTACCTGTCCCCAAGGTCTTACTGTGCCCCCTCTCTGCTGCCCCGAGCAGCTGTGGCTGCCCCATCCCTGGAAGGCTTAAAGGCCAGGTCGGACAGGACTTGGAGCAGCTTGGGAGAGTGGAAGGTGTCCCTGCCCATGGTAAGGGCTGGAAAAGGATGAGCTTTAAGGTCCCTCCCAATACAAACCAATCTGGAATTCTATGAAAACAACTGCTGCTACAGGGGTTGAGCACCCAGGTCTCATGCTGAGCTTCCCCAGTGACCCTTTTTGCCAGGTGCCACTGAGAATCCCAAGCAGTCTGTTCTGGTTTTTTACACTAATTTATGGCTCTGGTTTTACCTTGCAGAGGTTTTTGTTTGCCAAGCTCTTCAGTCACATCACATCTGCTCGGAAAGCCAGGAAATACGAAATCCCTCACTTCAGGCTCAAGAAGGTGGAGAACATCAAGATCTGGTTATCCCTTCGCTCCTACCTGAAGGTGAGTCCTGATCTGGGGTTTGGTTATTGCAGAGGGGGTGCCAGTGGCAGTGCCAGTGGCAGTGCCAGCTGTTTGTGGTGAGTTTTGCCTGCACACCACACCCAGCCCTGCCCCTGTGTGCTTGTTCCTGCAGAGACGAGGCCCCCAGAGGTCTGTGGATGTTGTGGTGTCCTCAGTCTTCTTACTGGCTCTCTCAATTGCTTTTATCTGCTGTGCCCAGGTGAGATTTTAACCTTTGTGGTTTATAAAGTAGGAAAAACCTTCCCAAGTGCTGGAGGCTTTTCTTTCGCCAGCCTACAAAAGGCTGAGACTGCCAGAGGGACAAGGAAAGGCACTTCATTGCCTGTTGGTTGGACAGAGGGAGGGAAGAGGAGGAACAAGGCTCCTTTTCTGAGCAGAAAGAAAAAATATCCGATTCCAAGCTAAAGGCAGGTTAGAAATGAGACCTTTCCCTGTAACCCCGTGTCAGGAGTGATTTACACTTCCTGAGAAGAGCTGTCAGTGCCTGTAGAGCACACAGGGCTGGCCAGAGGAGCAGCAAGGGCAGTGCTTGTGCACCAAGAACAGGCACTTAGTCAGTGACATTTGGTGCTTTGTTTTCTCCCCACACAGGTTCTTAAGGGCCACAAAACCTTTCTGAGTGCAGCTTACAACTGGGAGTTCCTGATGTGGGAGGCAGCACTGCTCCTCTTCCTGCTGCGTCTGGCATCTCTGGGCTCTGAGACCAACAAGAAATACAGCAACATTTCCATCCTACTCACTGAGCAGGTAATTCCCTCCAGCTTGTTCTCCCCTGGGCTTTGTGCTTTGTTTGGATAGAATTATTGTATTTCAAACCAGCTTAAATACTGGAATCAAAGTTTAAAATGTAGAGATCAACCTTGTGTTGGCCAGAAGGCAGCAAAGCACTGGTCAGCATGGGGGGGATGAGCTGGTCCTGTTGGGCCAGACTCAAACTCCAGAGTTCTGGATTATTTTGAACTCTGGGTTCATGTATGTTAACCAAAACAATTGGAAAAGAATCAGTGCTAAATTCACTACCTCAGGAGTGACAGCAGACTGCAAAATGGCTCCAATTTAGTTAGGAACCATTTGCGGCTGGTGCTGGAATATCAACCCTGGCCTGTGGTGTCTGTCACAGATAAACCTGTACCTGAAGATGGAGAAGAAGCCAAACAAGAAGGAGCAGCTGTCTCTGGTGAACAATGTGCTGAAACTGTCCACAAAGCTGCTGAAGGTGAGAGGCTGTGCCTGAATGGCAGAAAGGAGTTATGGCAGTGCCATGGGCCCTGCCCTGCCCTTGGCTCTCTGAGTTAGTGCTCACAGAGGGGATTTTTCAGGGCTGCTGCAGCTGTGACAGGAGAGGGAGCACACAAGGCCAGTGTGGGTAATTAGTGCTGGGAACTCCTGATGAGAGTGGATTAGCTGAGAGGAGAGGCTGGGGTGGGCACAGCTGCTCCTCACTGCTCCAGTCTCATTTTCCTGCAGCAGCTCTGATGCTCCTCAGTGCCAGCACCAGGGAGGGGTTTGGGAAGGAGTGAGCAGAGTCTGGGAGTCCCCACATTGGGCTGGGTGATTCTGCAGCTCTGGGGCAGCTGCAGAGCCTTTGGATTCAGCAGGAGATGTCTCTGGAACACTGGAAATTCAATCTAAGAAAGGACACAGAGGCAGCCCAGTCTGTGGGAGTGCCAGTGCTGAGCTAAAGTCAGAGGGTGAATTCTCTGTACTGGGGAGTGCTAATGGAGCCTTGTCCTGTCCCTGCAGGAGCTGGATAGTCCATTCAGGCTGTATGGACTGACCATGAACCCACTGATCTACAACATCACACGGGTTGTCATCCTCTCTGCTGTCTCAGGAGTGATCAGTGACCTGCTGGGATTCAACATCAGAGTGAGTGTCCCTGTCCCAGGCAGCAGGACAGTTCTGGGGACACCTCTGGGGTCACAGCCCTGGTTTGCACTGGGACCCAGACCCCAGACCCTGCTGGGTGTGTCCCCACCTCCCTGGGCCAGGTTTGGGGGGAAGGACAGGGCTCAGTTTCAGTTCCTGCAGGTGAAGCTGTGAGAATCCAGGGTTCCTCCCTTTATCATCCTGGGGCTCACCCTGAAACTGGAGCTCACTGAGCAGAGCAGGATGGGCAGGAGACACAGAATGTTACTTGGAGGTGAAACCATTCCTGTTAGACCCAAACTCCCTTTCTTGTCTCTTTGCAGTTATGGAAAATTAAACCATGAACTGGCAGAACATCAGCCCTGGCCATCTCCACCAGCCACCAGAGAAGAGAACCAGCAGAAAGAAGAAAACTGACAGAAATCTGTAATTCCAATCTTTAAACAGATTCCCAGTGTGTGCATCAGAAGTTTTCTTTCTGCTTTACTGCTCTACAACATGCAGAGTGAACTGGTCTCATCAGTGGTGCCATCCCATGGCAAGCACAGAAAAACTGGATTGGTGGGGCCAAATGCTGGCACTGAGCCAGCAGGAGCTGTGTGGGACATCAGACTCTAAAGCCATACAAGAGCTGCAGTGGGGGACACCAGTCCTGTAAAACTGACTCTGGTTCTGTAAAACCTGGGCCTGGGCACGTGGCAAGGAGGGACTGAGCCCTCCTGGCCCAGTCAGCCTTGCTGGGGCTGCACTGGAATGTGCCAGGCTGGGAATATTGGCTGCACTGAGCTGGCTGTGCTGAAGAGCTGTTCTGTCCCGAAAGCTCTGTGTGCTCAAGGCTTTGCCTCCCTCCTGAAGCACCCCAGGATGCACCAGGTGAATTCCCCTTCCCTGCTGCCCATCCTGTGGGGGCTTGTGCTGCACAGAAATCATTGAGGACAGTGGGTACAGGAGAAAAACCTCTCAACAAACACTACAGGCAAAGTGTTCATGAGCTGGAGAATGCTTTGCCACATCTGTTCCCTGGAATCCTCAGCTCCATCCTGTCCTGCTCCATGGTGGGGGCAGCTGGGGAGGAAATCTGGGGGGAAAAACCAGCTTTGACAAAGACTTCCTCAGGTCCATGTTCAGAAAGGTCATGGAGAGCAGGAAGACATTTGAAGGCTTCTGTAACATTTCCCTTCACTGGCTCCAGTGGCTTCTATTTATTAGTAGTGGAAAGAGCAAAAACTGAGGAATTCTCATTCCTTCACAGGAGGGTGAAATGGCAGAAGAATTTTTGGTAGTAAATTGTTTACAGCTATTTTATGTGCAAGGAGAAGTTGTGAGATGTAAAAGAAGGTGACATTTTTATATAGCAAAATGTCCAAATAAACCTGCAGGACAAGCACTTCATCATTGCCAACGGTTTCTACAGCACCTGATGATTTTTATACCATATTTTAAACATGTTACTGGAATGGGGGGTCAAGGAAACATCCAATAATAAATTGCATTTGTTTTCCAGAACAGCAGCATGTTTGTGGGTAAAACCTGGCTCACAGCCCTGAAAGCCAACCAAGAGCCTGGTTTAGTGCAGAACATGAACTGGAGTTGGGTTTTAAGATCTGTGTAAAAATAAAGAGTGATTTGCAGGTGTGTCCCCAGTCAGAACCTCAGGAGCCTGAGGGAAGGGCTGTGCAATAGGTAAATATTTACAGGCAGCACATCCATCCATTGCGGGGCTTTGCAGGGCCACGTGGATGCAGGAAGCACAGAGGAAGCTTTAGGGAGGGGAAATCCCACCCTGACTTGTGGTTCAGCTTTTGACTCTTCCAATGACATTCTGTTTTATACATGTATGTGTGTTTGTTTTTCATTTATTTTTGCTCTTTTTTTGCAGTTCTATGTGCTGCAGGTCTTTGGTATTTGCTGTAGGGTGGCAGAAGGAAAATATTTTATCCCCTAATTTGCATATGCAATAGAATATTTGCATAATTACTCATTAATAATTATTCTTCAGCGCTCCATATGGGAGTAAGTGAGGTGGAGAATAATAGTAATAATATGAGAGGTGTTACTCCAATCCGGAGCACTATTTATGGGCTTTATGCACTATAAATAAAAAGAAGAGAAATAATAGCGTCTGGTGCAGAAAATGCCACGCTGCCTGGAGGCAATTTTTAATTTATTTAATTTTAAAACTCTTAACAGTTCCTGTGTCAGACTAAAGCAGCCACTTCGCCGGACCTAAAACGCCACACGACTGGCGAGCGGGATCCAGGGCGGGGCTGAAACCGCGCCGCGAATTCCCTGGAAAAGCAGAAATCCCAAAATCCCAGAAAATGTCATTCATTCAGCCCCCCCCCCGGCAGGAGCCGGGTGGCGCCGCCCCGCGTCCCCCCCGCGCCCGCCATGGTATCTCCCGCCCCTCCAGCGTAGCAGGCCCCGCCCCCGAAACGTCACGGCCGTGCCCGCCTGCGATTGGTGGATCCGCGACGCCTCGCGCGCAGCGGCCAATGGCGGCGGTGGGCCCGCCCGGAGCCAAGATGGCGGCGCCGCGGGCTGCGGGCGGGCGGGCCTAAGGCGGCTGCGGGGGCCGCGCCTTGCTCCGCGCCCCGCGCCGCGCCGGGGGCCGGCCGGCCGGGGGTCCCCGCTCCCCGCCCGGGGCTGGCCGGCCCGCCGCGCCCGCCCCGCCCTCCGCCATGGCGGCCGAGAGCGGCAGGCAGTTCTGGAAGCGGAGCGCCAAGCTGCCCGGCAGGTGAGCCCGGGAAGGGGTGCGAGGGCCGCGCCCCCCGCGCTCCGGCGGGGAAGGGGCGATGGCCCGGCCGGGATCAGGGCCGAGGGTACCCCGGTAAGGCTCGGGGGTACCCGCAGGATCTGTCCCGGCTGCGGGGCTGAGCTGGCTGGGGTTCCTCCCTGCAATAGGGGGTGCCGGGGCCCCCCGGGCTGCGGGACGGGCATTTTGCTGTGGAAGGTTCGGTGTGAGCGGCACAAGGGCAGGGTCAGAGCTGCTCCCTCACCCGTGGGACCAGGCGGGCACTGTGGGGGCTGCGGGGACCCCTGTGTGCCCCATGGCGGGCAGGGTGAGGGGTCGGGGTGCCATGGAGGCCTCTTGGGGGTGTGCTCAGAGCCGGGGCTGGGCCGTGTTCCTTTCCACAGATACTGAGAAAACTCATCCTCCCAAAGTCCTGAGAGGTGTCGCCTTGGCTGGCAGCAGCCCTGTCCCAGAGGGGTGTCCCCTGATAATGCATGGAGCCCCCCGTTCCCCTCTCTGTGCGGGATGTCGCTCCTGCTCAAGGGGAAGGACTGGGGGGGCTCTGCTGGTACCTCCCTGCCTCTGTTCCTCCGGTGTGATGCCCCGGTTCCTCTCAGGGATGGGAGAAACAAGTGAAATGTGTGATGGACATGGTATTTAGGAAGAAGAGGCTGGTGCTGATGAAGGAGAGGCTCCCTACACCACCTTGGGAGCAAGGCTGACATGGAAAAGGGCATCAGCCCCTCTCTGGAGGCTTCTCAAGTGCTTTTCCTGCCTGCTGCTCCTCACTTTTGCTCTCATTTGCCTTATCTGAACCCTGCCCTTTGCCTCCTGGGGTATGGGTGCAGTCTGAAATGCTTAGTTGGTTTTAAATCCTGCTGGGCCAGTTAAATATCTCTTTCTAAAGTGTTTTCACTCGTGTGCTTGTCACTGTGCAGCTCCTTCAGGTTGGCTGGACAATCCCTGTGTGTGTGAGCAGAGGGAGAGCAAGGAGCTCTCTGTTCCTCCTCTGCTGCCCCTGTGGGAGGACACTCCTGTGCTTTCCCTGGGTTATTTCCCAGCTGCTCCTGCCTCTCACCCGAAGGTGTCAGCCCTGCTCTCAGCTGGAGGTCGTGGACAGCACCTCTCTTCTCCTTTTGGTGATTTCTGAGCTTTCCTTGGAAGCCCAAACCAGGTGAACCGGTCTGGCAGCCGGGCCTGCCCCAGCCGCCGTGCAGGGGGAAGGTTTTGGCAGAGCTCTCCCCTTCTCCTGCCTGCCTGCCTGGCAGGTATCCTGCACCGGGAGCCCTGTTCCTCCTCAGTGCTGCCTGCTTGCAGGGACAGGCACCCACAGCTCCTCAGCCTGACCCCAGGCTGCAGGTGGGATGTCCTGCACCCGTGGTCACCAGGCACCAACCTCCCTTTCTGCTTTTCAGTCTGAGCTTTGAGAGACCCTCCTGTGCAGATTCTTGGCTCTCTCCTTTCTTTCCCCTGACAATCTGGCAGAGGGAGCTTTGTAGGGACTTGGATACTGTGTTAGCTTCCTTTTCCATGACACTTTGTGTGTTTGGTCACTTAGCTGTATTAGCTTTTATTTGCTAATAAAGTTTAATAGCCTTTGGTCCCTGTAGATTTAGGGTGGATTTTAGGTGGAAGTTTAGAAGTGGTAAATGCTGTTTTGTTTTTCCAGTGCTGTCTTGTGGTTTTTTGCACTGGGAATTCTCTGCCTGGTAATTTTCTAGGGATGTGTTGGCTGAGTGCTCTGGCATGTTGTCCTCTGTGGTGTGTTGTTTATTCCCTGCTCTTTAGAGAGATGGGCAGCCAGGGGCTGCTGGGGTTATTGAAAAGCTGTTTTTTAAGGGGAGGAACAGCCTTAAATGTGCTGTGTGTCCAGAGGGGCAGTGCTGTTTCATGGCTCTGCTCTGCTGCAGGGTCCATAACCCACACCCTGTGATGGTCCTGGAGGTGTCACACAGGGAGCACAGCCATTGTCCCTCACACCACTGGTCACTGAGCATCCAGGGAGCAGGAACTGCCTGTCCCAAGGAGATTGAACTGGGACAGAACTGGGGACTCATCCAGTCAGGCTGGGAGCACAGCTTGAGGTTCTTGTTGGGGAGTGTCTGGCTTGTGAGACTTCAGAAAGGGCTGTGTGCAGGGGGGCCCCTCTGCCATTGTATCAAACACTGATTCAGAACCCAGGAAAGGGTGTCCTCCCTCCCCCAGCACTGGCTGCTCTCCCCTCCTCTCTCTGACACATCCTTCACTGGTCTTGTGAAGTCCAGACCTTCCACTGAATCAGAGCAGCTCCCCTGACAGGCAGGAGGAGCCTTGCCTGGATATCCTGGGACTCTGAGCTTGGTTCTGGGCATGGGAGAGGCTCTGCTGGCTCCTGTCCTGCCACAGTCACTGGGAAACAATGCTGACCTGGAGGGCTCCTTGTTCTCACTCCCCATCATCTCTTTGCTATGTCCGCCCGTGGAGGTGCCTGTGCTGAATTGCAGCCCTGACTTGCAGGTGCTCATTGCTCATCACACTCTGTGCTGGGCTTAATCCTCGGTGGGTAAGCCCAGGGAGGGCTCCAGCCACGAGGGGCAGCCCCTGCAGTGCTGAGCCCACCCTGGCTGGGCTGCTCCCCCCGATCTCTCTGTGCTCTGGTTGTTTCCAGCTCTCCCCTGGCTCTCTGCATCTCTCCCCTGCCAGCTGGACCTGTTGCTTTTGCATCCTCAGCTTGTTCCCAGCTGCAGCAGGCTGCCATCCCTCCCCTCCATGGCTGGGCCTGCTGCTTTTACTGCCGGGCACCATCTGCAGCTCCTGGAAACCAGGCCAGCTCTATTGACCCAAGAGGAGCCTGTTCCTTGTGTGGCAGCTCTGAAAGGGCCTTTGTGTGTGCCATGGCATTGCAGGACTTGTTCTCCAGAGGTTGTTTCCCAGGGTGGGGTGGCTGTGAGTAGTCCCTCCAGTGCAGGTGATAACTCAGGATCCCTTCTCACCTCCAGAGGCTGGAAGAACAGCCATGAACGTGGTTTTGGTAGCTCCTCTCTGAGGTGATGCTGCCCTCGTAGGGCCTGGAGCCCTCAGGCTCCTTGTCCCATGAGTCCCAAGGAACCAGGGACCAAGATGTGGTGACTCATTTCAGGCCACATAGGAAGTAATTGATTAAACCAGGATTTGGACTCAAGTCAAACCACGTATTGTTACCAGGAATTCCTTCTCCGTGGCATTGGCTGTGATCCTGAGAGCCAGCATGGGCTTCAAAGCCTCGAGTGCATTTGTGGAGGAGCCCCAGTGTCACTGCCTGGGGTCCTTCCCTGCCCCACAGGGCCTGGCAGGGTGAGCTCCCCAAACTGGAGAAGAGAACAAATGTCAGTGTGTGCAGCAGAGACACCTGGACGTGTGGAGTGAGCTGGTGGTGCAGGAAGGAGCAGAGCTCAAGTCCCAGCTCAGGCTGGACCAGACCTAAGAGTTTAAACAAAACTTCTCTTTACTACTGCAAAGAACAAATCTTCATCTGCATGTGGCACTATGGATCTAAGGCTTGTAACTTAGAAGGTTTTTGAAGCTGCTTTTGGGCTTCTGTTCAGCTCCTGATAGCAGGCAGGAAGCATGACCCCAGTTTAGGCTGAGATTATTTGCAGGACCTCTTTTTACAGCATCTTGGATTTTTTCTTTCCCCCTTCCTGCAGCATTCAGCCTGTCTATGGGGCACAGCATCCTCCACTGGACTCCCGGCTCACCAAGAAGTAAGTGTGTGTCTCCTGGAGCTGCAGCCCTGCAGGGCCTGGAGGTCTCCAGCATCCCTGGCACTGGGATACTGCAACAGAGCAGCACAGCAGTGCAAGGGGTGTGGTGCTGCCTTGAGCTCTGTGAAAGCTTGCAGGGAGAGCTTATCTGCTGCTGCCCTTAATGGCCAGAAATCCATGCAGTAACACCCACATCAAAGGAAACAGATTTCTTTTAGCAGTGTCTGCTCCTTCTGCTCCTCTTTGGAGCTGGAGGAATTAAGGAAAGGGAGGTAAAGCTGCCCAGCTGCTACAAGGCTGGAGAGCTGCAGCAGGAAAAGGCAGAATTGCTGGTCTGAACTGTCTCCTTGGCCCTGTCCCGTGCTGGGTAGTGGGGAAGGTTCCCTGCTGCAGGTGTGGACTTTGGCTCCTGTAGCTAAAGAGTAAATTCCTTCTGTGCCTGAGGAAAGACCCAGGCTGCTCTGGGAACAACTGCAGCTGTTTTGGGAGCGCCCATGGAAGGAGACCTGCTCTGTGTGCCTGTGACATGCCTCTCTCCAGGCTGTAAGACCTTTTTTGGGTGTTAATCTTCCTGTTTTGTGTAGGGTGGGCGAAGGCAGAGCTGGAGGAATTGTATCTGTCTCCCGTTCGCCCTTCTGAGCCAGGCAGGCTGGCACCTGTCCAGCTGTGTGCTGCCACTGTGGCCTCAGAGACTGCGGTGACAGCAGCCTGAGACAGCCACTGCTGAGAGCAGGCAGCCCAGAGAGACTGAACACCTTCCCTGGGGCTGGGAGGAGGAACAGGGAACCTGGGAAAAGGGGTTGGCTGATGGGAGCGAGGGTGTGGGGAAACGGAAGGGAAAAGAAAAGGGAAGGGAAAATGAAGGGAAAGGGAAAAGGAAAGGATCCCACAGCAGGGCTCTGATCCTGCTCTCTGCTCACAGCTTCATCAAGGACCGCTCCAAGGCCGGGCTGCCCATGAAGAGCAAGAAGGCCTCCAGCTTCCACGAGTTTGCCCGCAGCACCAGCGACGCCTGGGACATCGGCGATGACGAAGACGAGGACTTCTCCTCCTCCTCCTCCTCGTCCTCTCTGCAAACCCTGAACTCTAAAGTGGCCAAGGCCACGGCAGCGCAGGTTCTGGAGAACCACAGCAAGCTGCGGGCCAAGCCCGAGCGGTGCCAGCCGGCCCTCGGGGACCTGCCCACCAACTGCAAGGTCATCAAGTCCAGCAGCGAGGCCCAGCTCTCCAGGAGCTCTGGTAAGAGCCACCCTCAGGAGCAGCTCCTGCTCCAGTGCTCTCTTGCTTGGCCACTCAACTGAACTGCTCGTTGCTACTCCCAGTGTGGGCAAGAGGCTGTGACACAGCCTGTAAGCACAACAGAGGCTTTTTCTTCCTGTTGGTATCCTGTACTCCAGGGAGCCACTTTCAGAGGCCTGGCTTTAGTGCTTGTGTCCTCAGCTGCTCAGTGTCTGCCCCAGAGTATTCCATGCTCTGGGTGCTAAGTCAGTGTTGAAATCTGTTAAGTTCTCTCTGGGACTTGCTCACTGTTTGCTTCCCAGTGGTTTGGTGTGCTGCCCTTAGCAAAGCTCTGGGTGAGGTCGTATTGACAGCTCCTCTCTCTGCACTGGCAATCAGCTTGGTTGGTGTTTGGATCTGGTGAACAGAGCAGATCTAAATGTTAGTTCTGCCTTGTCTCCTGTGTCCTACCCACGTGTGGAGGGAAGTCTGGTCCATTTGCAGCCAGGTGTTTGGATGCAGGAGGAAGGAAGGGTGGCAGAAATGGGGGGAAGTGGTGGAAGAGGCTCCACAGATGCCTGTGAAGTGCTGATCCATTGGAGTGGGCCAGTGATGCTGTTCTGAGGGACAGAAGGGTGAAATCTGCAGTGTCTGACAGTGGCTCTGGGGTGAGCTGGGGTTGGGGAGGTGGCACCTCCGTGCCCAGCTCAGTGCAGCCTCTGGTCCTTGCTAGAGGAGCCCTGTGTGCGGAGCCCCCTGCAGAAGCAGCAGTCCCTGCCCCTCCGGCCCGTCATTCCCCTCGTGGCTCGGATCTCTGACCAAAACGCCTCCGGGGCTCCCCCTATGACCGTGCGGGAGAAAACGCGCCTGGAGAAGTTCCGGCAGCTCCTCTCCAGCCACAACACCGACCTGGGTGAGTGGGGCACGCTGAGGGTGGGCAGGGCAGGGCACAGGGGCTGCTGCCTGCTTCAGGTCTGCTTCGGGTGGAAACAATCACTGCCTGCAGTTGTACCAGATGGGTGCTTGCAGGAATCGCCCTGCTGGCAGATGGTGATGTCCTCCAGCCCCTCCCTGTCTGTCCCTAATCATTCTCCACCTTGCCAATGATGGTTGGGATCACTGGGGGCTGTCTCTGCATGAGAACTGAGGTCCTGGCACATTGGTGACCCCGAGCTGGGCTGAAATCACCTCTACTCTCCCTGCAGCAGGCCCACATCCCCAGTCATTGCTAGTGTGGGAGCCTTCCTGGAGGCTGATTGTCTCCAGAGCCTGCAGGAGCAGACTGGGCTTTCCTCTCCTTCTAGGTGTAGTGGTGCTGGACGTGCCTAGGATCTAATCCATTGCCACCACTGTCCGTTTGCAGATGAGCTGAGGAAGTGCAGCTGGCCCGGTGTGCCCCGAGAGGTGCGGCCTGTGACGTGGAGACTGCTGTCAGTGAGTACCAGAGCTGTGCCACCTTAGGGACTGTGCTCCTGCCCTGCCTGTGTCCCACTGCTTTGCTTGTGTGTTCAGTGCCCAGCCTCCAGGTGAGCTGTAGGGGTTGGTCAGGGGGTGCCATTGCTGCATCCTCTGGAGCTCAGAGCCCAGGCTGGTGTGGGCACTGCCCGCTTCACTCCCTTTAGATGAAGCTGGGTTACTCCAAGCTCAGGGGCTAGGAAGGCCAAATTCCATCGAAGCTCTTTCCCCAGCTCCTGGGCTGTGTGCCTGGTGTTGGTGCACAGCTGGCAGCGTTTCAGGGTGCTGAGGAGGGAGAGGAGGCTGTGCCCTGAGCTGAGCTCTCCCAACCAGGGTTACCTCCCCGCCAACTCGGAGCGCCGCAAGCTGACCCTGCAGAGGAAGAGGGAGGAGTACTTCGGCTTCATCCAGCAGTACTACGACTCCCGCAACGAGGAGCACCACCAGGACACCTACAGACAGGTGGGAGCCTCCTCCTGCCCTCCCTCCTGCTGCTGCTTGTCCCCATGGGTGGGGTCATGCCAGGACTTGCTCTGGCTGTAGATAGGAGGAATCTTCTCTTTGGGGAAAAGGCACCGTGGTTCTGTCCTTAAACTTTTCCTAAATTGATCTGACTTAGGAAAATTTCAGCTCTGAACTACCTGCCTGCACCTAAGCAGAGCAGACTGCAGATGATTTTCTCAGTGCAGCTGTCATCTGTAGCCCTCACTGTGCCTGTCAGCTCCTGCCTGGGGGAGCACTCATGGTGGATTCCCCTCTGTTGACCTGTGACAAGTTACTGTGCCCCTGGAAAGCACAGCTGGTGTGTGTAACCCCCCTTCTTTTCCAGATCCACATTGACATTCCAAGGACCAACCCACTCATTCCCCTCTTCCAGCAGCCCCTCGTGCAGGAGGTAAGGGGGGGTGAAGCTCCAGCCCTGCACTGCCATGGGATGTGTGTGTGCAGTGGGGCCAGCACTGCTCCTAGGGAGTGAACTCGGTGGGGAAACTTCCCTGCCTGACAGCTCCTGATGCAAATACCTCCTGGAACTGTCTGGTCTTGTCCCACGTTTCTGAAAGATATCAGACTTGGAGCTTGGGTGTTATGCTTTGGCAAGATGTAGCCAAGAGCTGGTAAAAAACCTGAAGCTTTTGAGACAAATTGAAGGCATTTGAACCGAACACTTCTGTTTTGCTTCAAAAGCTCTTTTATGGGAGCACCCTGGGATGGGTTCAAGAGGTGGCCAGGAGGTGTGGGCACTTGTCCTCTCTGGAAACAAGCTCAGAGTGTGTGTGGTGTGTCAGAACATGGTGTCCAGGGGGTTGGGGCAGTCTGGGAAGGTTGGTGGCTCTGAGGGAGGCTGCCCTGTTGGGAAGTGACCTGATCTGTGCTGATACCACATCTTCCCACCTGATGTTCAGCCAAGGAGGCTGCTCTGCCCTGTCCTGTGGACATTAAGGTGTCTGGGTATTGAACAGTTGGGTCTGCATTTCTTCAGGCAGAGGTTTTGATGAGGAGCCTGGACTGCCTTGGCTGGCCTGCATGTGGGATCTGTGCACGACACAGAGTCTCTCCTAGGGCTTCTGTGCTTCTAACATTGCCTTACTGCTACAGAAGAGCCTGTCAGTGCATGCTCTGCACTCCTGAGCTCAGCAGTTATGCTTTTCTGCCTTCCCCTCATGCATGGCTAATGCAGGTACCTGCTTTCCCTGGTTCTTCCCCAGATTTTTGAGAGAATCCTGTTTATCTGGGCCATTCGCCACCCAGCCAGCGGCTATGTGCAGGGCATCAATGACCTGGTCACCCCCTTCTTTGTTGTGTTCCTCTCTGAGCACGTTGGTAAGTGACAATTGCTGCTCTGAGCACTCCTGACCGTGGGATTTGAAGTGGTGTGAAATGCTGGCATGAGGAGAACTTGCTCTGCTGGAGAAGAGGATGATGTGCTCTTCCTTCAGAGTGCCTGGGCCTGGCTGGAGTTGTATTTTCACCTCTTGCTGTATCTCTGCTCCCTGGCTGCTTGCCAGGATTTCTGAGCCTCTGAAACTGGAAATGGGCCAGCTTAGCCCTGTTATTTGATCTGGTGTAGTGGTGTGACAGCAGCGTGGTGGGTGCTCTCCTCCCAGGGAGGAAAGGGAGGGAACTGCAGGGTCAGCCCAGCCAGCAGGGCCAGACCTGTATCTCTGACTTGGGGAGTGTTGCAGTGCCTGCTGCAAAGCTCTGGCCTGATGAAGCCCCTGGGATTGCCCCATGTCCCTGGTGTCCCCCATCTCCCTGATGCTCTTCCCTCTCTGTTTTGCAGAGGAGGATGTGGAAAACTTTGATGTGACAAACCTGTCCCAGGATGTTTTACGGAGCATCGAGGCCGACAGCTTCTGGTGCATGAGCAAGCTGCTGGATGGGATTCAGGTGAGCCTCTGGGGCCACAGCAATTCCTGTGTTTGTCTCCTCTCCCTGGCTGGGTGAGTTTTCTGCATGCTGCAGCATTTAGGGAGGTTTTGCTACTTTGCTGACTTTAGTTTGTCCCCTGAATCTGTTAATCTGTGAAATCCTGGGGAGGTGGGTGCTGTGCTGTCCAGATGGGCCCGTCCTGACCAGGAACTCACAGCAGGCACAGTCCTGGTGCTCAAGAGCCCTGGCTCCTTGGCTCATGATAATCTCACCCCAACTGTCCAGCTGCTGATCTGGGTTTGGTCATTTCTAGCTGTTGTTCGAGCTGCTGACTCAGGGCCTCTCCCACAGGACAATTACACCTTTGCACAGCCAGGGATCCAGAAGAAGGTGAAAGCCCTGGAGGAGCTGGTGAGCCGGATCGATGGTAGGTGACACGGGAGTCTGGTCAGCTTTGTCACAGCCTCCTGTGGGACAGCTCTCAGGGCAGGGGTGGACACTTCCTACAACACTCATGGAACCAGAGCAGGGCAGGGTCAGCCAGAACCCCCTGGTGACAGCACAGGGTGGGGAGAGAAGGAATTTGGGAGAAAAAAGTCTCAGGCTGAAAGTGTGTGAAAGGCACTGTGCTGTGAGCAGGAGCTGGGGCACTGTGAGCCCAGGTGTGTAAGTGAAATGTGCTGTTTCAGAGCAGGTACATAATCACTTTAGGAAGTACGAGGTCGAGTACCTGCAGTTTGCCTTTCGCTGGATGAACAACCTGCTGATGAGGGAGCTGCCCCTGCGCTGCACCATCCGCCTCTGGGACACCTACCAGGTAAGCTGAGCCCCCTCCTGCCTTGGCACTGGCCCTGGTGTCCCTGTCCCCTCGGGCACAGCTGAGGGAAACAAAGCAGAGTGGCCCAGGATGTTGACAGCCAGCTGGGTGATGGGTGGCCCAGTAGGATATCTGTGTCTGGGGGTTGTTCTCCAGCTGAGCTGCAGGAGTTCACCCAGAGTTTTGCTGTCCACAGTCAGAGCCAGAAGGATTCTCCCATTTCCACCTGTACGTCTGTGCTGCCTTCTTGATCAAGTGGCGGAAGGAGATCCTGGATGAGGAAGACTTCCAAGTAAGACCCTGAGGTTGGGGGTGAATCCTTGGGGAAGTAGAGGGGAGGGAATTGCTGTGGTTGGGAGCCCAGTGTGGACATGGACAGCTGTCAGAGCTGGCTCCAAGATCATCTGGTCTCAGGAGCTTTGCCTGGAAGTAACTTTAGCCTTGGTCATAAGGACAGAGAATGGAGCTGTTGGAGGGTTCAACATCCCATTCCAGCTCTGATCCCAGTTTGCCCTCCTGTGTCCAGCTGTAACCCTGTAACAGCACCCTTGTTCCAAGGGGCTTGGGGTGCTTCCCTGGTTCAGATCTAGACCCAAACACATCTTGATGTTGTCCCTGAGCCTTTCAGACCTGCAGGTGTGGTGAGCAAAAGTTCCTGAGCGCTGCTGCCACTGCTCAGGGCAGCCCTGAGCCTGCACTGGCTCTGTGCTCTGCCTTCAGCCTCTCCAAACTGAGCATCTTCCCCTCTTGCAGGGCCTTCTGATGTTGCTACAGAACCTGCCCACGATACACTGGGGTAACGAAGAGATTGGGCTGCTGCTGGCTGAAGCCTACAGACTCAAGTACATGTTTGCAGATGCCCCAAACCATTACCGCCGATAGGAGCCCACACTGCTCCTCTGCCGTGCCCGCCCCTCGTCCTGGCCCGATCTGATCACTGTGGCATTTTTGTCATCCCAACTCCTCGGACACTCCAGCCAGCAGCTGCTCTTTGCTGTACAAAGCTCACCTGAACTCTTGTCTTAACTCTGAACGTGTGCCTGTCTGCCACTCCATGCGCCTGGATGTGCCATTTTGAGGACTCTCAGTATTTCACTCCGTGCTGGTGGCTCACGCCAGAAGGGAGGCTGCGAGGGGCTGAGAGAGAACACGGGGGAAGCTTTACAGATAAACTGAGCCAGAGACCAAGCCCTCCTGTGCTCTCCACTCCCTGTCCTGGGCTTGTCTGGCTGGGACCACGTCAGCTTTGCTGCCTCCCGTTGCCCTGCACCACCTGCCCCATCTGCTCCCTCCTCTCCTCTGCCACGTTTGCGCCAAGTCCCAGATGAAAATGCCTTATCAGAGACCTGCCTGGCCGCAGAATCCTTCCCCACCAGGGTGCCAGGGCAAGAAGTTTCTCTCAGGGCCTCCCTTCGCTCCGAGGGGCCAGAGACCCCCCCAAGCACTTTGTGGGTTCACAAGAGAGTCCCTCGTGCCTGCCCTCCCTCCTCGTGTCCATCCTCTTGGCCTACCTCTCCCCAGGGCAGCAGGGCAGGCACGGCGGGGCCACATCCATCCACAGCCACCTGCAGTGACGTGTGCCAGCCTGGTGAACCCTTGGTGACTGATGTTCTGTGGGCACAGCCCCATGCAGCTGTGGGGAAGGCACAGAGGGGGTGCTGCTAGGGGAGCAACATCTCTCAAAAACCTCCTGACAACGTCCCCACTCCTCCGAGGCGTTCTGTGTATATTGTGTTCTTGTGTATATGGGTCAAAGATGTACAATATATGTCTTTTCTTTGTAGCAGATTTTATAAATATAACATGAACCCCTCGTTCTCCCCATCCTCTCCACGCCTGAGAAGGATGCTGCTTGTGCTGACCTTGCAGTGCGGGTTGCGAGGTGTGACACAACCCAGTCAGTGGCAGTGCTTTGTGGAGCTCCAGCAAAGCAGGGCGAGCTGTGACCCACGCAGCGCGCAGTGCTCAGGGCTGCACTGCAGGGAGCAGCCTGGAAGCAACAGTGCTGTGCCACAGCCAGCTCCCTCCCATGCACACCCAGGTGCTCTCCTGCCGTGCACAGCAGGCAGCTCTCTGGCGCCCACAGCATGGCAGCTTCTGGCTTGCCACAGCAGGACAGCTTCTGCCGTGCCAAGCTGGCAGTCTTGGCGTGCCAGCGGGCTGCTCTCTGGCCAGTGCACAGCCAGGGCAGCTCTCTGGGCCATGCCACAGCAGGGCACTCCGTGCCCACAGCGGGGCAGCTCTCTGGGCGGCCAGCCAGCAGTCTGGCCGTGCCCACAGCCAGGGCAGCTCTCTGGGCTGTGCCCACAGCCAGGGCAGCTCTCCCTGCCGTGCCCACAGCCAGGGCAGCTCTCTGGGCCGTGCCCACAGCCAGGGCATCTGTGCACGCGGGCAGTCTCTGGGCGTGCCCACCAGGGCTCTCCCTGCCATGCCCACAGCCAGGGCAGCTCTCTGGGCGTCCACAGCGGGACTCTCCGCCATCACAGCCAGGGCAGCTCTCTGGCGTGCCCACAGCGGCGCCTTGGGCATGCACAGGCATCTCTGGGCGTGCCCACAGCCAGGGCACTCTCCCTGCCATGCCACAGCCAGGCAGCTCCTGGGCCGTGCCACAGCCAGGCACTCTCCCTGCAGTGCCCAGCAGCCTCCTGGGGCAGGCCCTGCTGTGGGTGCTGTTACCCCCAGCAGCTGGGGATGCTTCCAGGGCCATTCCCTGTGCTGGGCTGGGTCTGGGCCTCCCTGGGCTGCTCCCAGCACTCCTGCTGGGCCCCAGGGCTTTCCTGGCAGGGCTGGAGCCTCCCAGGCCTCCACGCTCCCCTTCTGTTCCCAGGGGAAAAGCAGCAGGCAGGGAGGCCCAGGCCAGGCATGAGACAGGCAGAACCTTGTTGCCAATAAAACTCCAAGCAGTATCTCAAGAAATCACTTTCCTAAGGTGGACTTGTTTTTCTCAGGCAGTTGGACTTTGTTTGTGTGTGCCTTTTGTTGTTTTTCTCTGAGACAACAGAGGTCCTTAGTTTAACATCAACTAAAAAAAAGGAAATAATTAAAAAAACACTCCACACAAACAAAAACAAACCCTACAAACAAAACCAGCACAAGGTGGGACCTCTCCATGCAGCACCCAGGGGAGGGACACAGGACCCTCCTGTGTCACCTCCTGTCACTGCTCTGCCCACCTGCACCTGGGCCCACTGGGACAATTAAAGCCATCACAGTAAGTTCTGCATTTCAGGACAACATTAGCAAGGAAGAACTCTTTCTGAGGGTGGTGGTTTGTTGTTTTGCTTTTTTTTCCATACATTAGAACATTTATTTCTCAGAGAGAAAATATAGTCTCAGACAGTCAGATTATAGTAGGTAAAATTAGCTTTTTTTTTTCTTTACAAGCATAGATTTTCTTATTACTTCTCTTATACCATCTGATATAAACAATTCTAGAAAGCAAATAAACTCACTTTCTACAATAAATAGAGCAATCTGTGCTTTACAGCAGACTGACAGTAACATTTAGGTTCTGTAGCAACAACAGGATATCAGCCAATCCAAATTCTAAACTCATTTAAAACCAAACAAAATTAAAAACAAAAAGAAAAAAAAAAGACCAACTCCCAAGACCTTAGAACATATACACAGGTCACTAGTCCACAGCTGAGCTACCACCTGGAAAAGTGTATGTTCCTTTAAATAAATTACACTGTGTGCATATAAAAGACCCAGCAACACAACTGAGGACTTCAAGAATGGTGACAATAGATCTAAATAATTTAGAACATTTTACAGCTATATACACAACATCCTTCCCTAGCCACACTCCATGGGCATTATTAGCACTATTAATATTTTTACAAACTCCTATGCCCCATGTCTGTATGTTAAAGGAACCTTAAAATTCCTTCAAATGCAGTTCCATGCCCCAATGTATAAGAAGTGGTATTTTTAAAAAAGTAGAGCAAGTAGAAATGGCAGTGATTACTCCCTACTATTCATTAATTATTATTATTTTGACTCCACATTCTCTTCAGTATGAAAAAGTTAAAAATAATTTAAAAATACTGAGTTAAAAAGCAAAATGATGATATTCAATCTACAATCTTGCTTTGCACCTTTGGCTCTTTAAAATGGGAAAGCAAAGAGGGATATGCAACAGAAGAGATCAGAGAAATCATAAAGTCCTTGGCTAATAGAAAAGATTGAGTCACCAAGTTCCCAAACATCAGTTTGTCCCTGTTTGTTGGTTTTTTTTGCAATGCAAACCCAAACCAACAGGGATTGTCTGGGTTTACCTGGATGACAACACTGCAGGGAAGGATGTGCACGTGTGGGAGAAGGTGAAACAGCAGAAGGGTCGTGTGCTCTGGTCAGTGCTTGCTTTCAGTCCAAAAGGTGGCAGAGGAAAACAGGGAGACAGGAAAGAGGAGGGGGGAAAAAGGAAGAGGAGCCTTACACCAAATGTGCATAAAGCAACACAAAAGATGCATCTCCCTCCAACCCTGATCAACCTCAGTGCCTGAAGAGCTGCTCCAGCTCAACAGACACCTCCAAAATTACTTCTCAAAAAAAGGAAGTTATCTTTTCTTAGGTACTGTGCTAAGTCATGATATGAAATGTTACTGCAACAAGCAGAGTCACAGAAATCAGAACTGAAATGTGAAACTACAAAATCAATTTCTAAGACATACATATAGACACACATCAGGTAATTTGATTTTCATCTTTAAAGCTCTGTGCATCTGTGCATGAAACTGTGCAAGGGGGGAAGGCTACCAAAATCTCAAGCTTTTCTAAATGCAGTGAGAGAAATCTAAACATGAAAACACAATGTAGGTAGACAGGAGAATCACAATGAGAGCTCCCAGCTATGATTCTGTGCAGTTTTTATGTGACAGGACAATGCCTTTAAACAAAAATGAAAAGGCCAATGATTAGGGTAAATTTGGCACAAGAAAGTCCAGTTGGGATTTCTGTAAAGGATCCTGGGGGTGCCAGGTTGCCAGGAATTACCTGGGACTGGCTGACAACTCAAAACCCTGGCAGTCCACAGAGGCAGGGACGGTGCACGAGGCCCCAACACCCAAGTGCTGTGTGCTCTGCTCACTGCAGCAACTCACCTTGGCTCCTGGCAGCTTTCCCTACCTACCTTACTCCCTGCAGAGTACATTTCATCTCCTGCCAGCTCTTCACAAGACACATTCAGGAAGAAGCCGGACAAGGGTTTTTTGGCACATTTCAGGGTACTCCGAGGCGAGCTGCCACTGCTGGAGGGGCTGCCCTGTCAGTGCAGGGAGCTGCAGGTGTGGAGGAGCAGGAGGCCCCAGCAGCCCCTCACAGGTAGGGGGCTGGCATGAAGGGGTTGTCCCCCTGCACTCGGCTCAGGTGGATCATGGCTCGGTCGTAGGCCACCTGCACCGACTTGCGGATGCTGGTCTTGCGTCCCTCCATCATCTTCAGCTTGTCCACGGTGTCATCCACGCCCAGGGGAAAGACCTTGTCCCGTGGCAGCCACTGCCTGCAGCAGAGAGGAGTGCACAGAGCTGTCACCTCCTCCCCACGTGATGGATTCATTCACCATCACTGCCCCACAATGATGGTACAAATGTTTAAATCCCTGCATTTGACACAGAAGCCCCTGCAGCCAAAATACCTCCTGAGCACAGACCTCTCTGCATGTTTAAATTCCCCCATTTACATGTGACATCATCATAATCCCTCTGTGCTCCCACATCCCAAAGCTCATGTTAAATCTTCTCACACTCACCAGGTTCTCTTGTTGTCAAAGAAAAGGACAAGGAAGAGTTTTTCTCCTGCCTCTGTCTGCCTCCGCTCCCCCAGCTTCAGGACATCCATGGGGGGCACAGGGATGGGGACCCCGTTGTGCAGCAAACCCTCACGTGGCATCTTGGGGTCGATGATCTGGGGACACAGGGGGAGGACTTTTAGTGCAGAATCCTTCCAAGCAATGAGCAGAATGCATTATTCTCCTGGTCTTTCAGTGTGCCCAAGCTAGACAAATTAAGGCTGCTTTGGGTGGGTAAGCAAAATTGCTTGTTTTCTAAAACAATTTCATTCTGAGGCTTCCCCTGTGGGAGGGAAGCCAGTCAGTCCCAAAGCCAGGCACCCCATCTTGAAAAAGGGATCTGTGTGGTTTTGTGTGGCTGTAAATGCATTTACACTAATGTGTAATTCAGGACAAACTCAGCATTATTCTGTTCAGCAAAGGGTTTCCCTCCCTCACACCAAACTCCAGACAAATGCAATGCTCCTGCTGTACTCCCCAGGCAAATGTGATTTCACAACAGCTCCATTCTGGAACAACTCAGCTGACATCAGTGGCATTGCTCAGATTTACACTGCATTAGATCAGAACCACGCCAAATATTTTGAGAGCTGACAAGCAGTGCTGGCTCCATCAAGCCAGGGGAACAGAGACTACAGTAATTTGGAAGATAAGTCACAACAAATCCATCAGTTCTGCCCCTATAAAGCAGAAATGTCCATGTGCACATTTGTGCTGTGTCAGCACACGAGAAGAAAACAGCAGAGGGTGCCTGCAATACTCAGTCTGTTCTTCTCCCCTCCTAAGGGCCTGAAAAAGTAGATTGGCTTTGACATTGGCCATCTGTAGGAATTTATTAAGACACTTTGCCACCACAACAGGCTGCTACAGAAAAAGCATTTTTTGGAGGCAGCCTCAGTGGTTAAATCCACACTAAGCCACAGTTTAACTCTGGCTGTAGCCACGTGGAGAACTAAAACTGCTTTGGCTGATCCATGGATGTTCCCTCTTCTGGGCTCCCACTTGGAGAAAGAGCAGGGATGAGAGTCACACTTCCAGCAGAATCTGCCCTTTTTGAAGGCATTAATAGATAAATATCCAAAGGCAGATAAACAGTAAGAAATACCACTCAAGGGACATGCATATATGCTCATATTTAAATCAAACATATGGTTGTTGCAAGAGGATGTAGACATGACAGGGCCAGCTGGAGCTGTGCTCACCAAACAGGGAAATGTGCAGGCAGCAGAACCTGGTGCCTGCACTTGTAAAATTTAGGTCTTCTCATCCCCACAGCACTGATGACTTTCCTCAGAGGAGAGTGAAAGAGCTCCTACCCCTGACAATGACAGACCAAAGTTTTATGAATCCTCTGAAACAATGAGCACAGGGAAAATTCACTGTGCAAAGGGAAAAGGAGAAAACCAAAAAGCACATATTCCATTATTTTGGGAAGTTTCCCTTTTCTGCCTGGTTACAGTGCACAGCAGAACTGTGTCTACCTGAGCTGCAAGGTGAGGCTGTCCCAGCCCCAGGGCACTCACCAAGGCAGGGTAGGAGGGATAACCACGGCACTTGGCCCACACCAGCTCCAGGGGCTCCAGCTCAGCCTGGCTCTCAAAGGACATCAGGAGAGGCCTGCCTAAGGGACAGCAGCACACACAGCTTAGGAGCTGCTACCAGCAAGAGGGTATGAGAACACAAGGAACCACACTGTCATCTCACCCAGGCCTCATCTCAGTAGCAATCAACTAAAACAGATGAACAACTCTAGTGCTTAAAGCACACTGACAAGGCAAAAAGGAAATCGCTTGTTTGTATCTACATGAACTGGGTGTTTATGATAAAACTCAGCCTGTACCAAACTCCAGCCTTCTTTGTGCTCTGTCAGTGCACTCAGGTTCAGCACTAAGATAAAGCCACAGTCTCCTAAATCATGGGTCATGTGGCTTCACATGAACTCTTCAATACAGAAATGTTAATCAGACTGAGTCACTGAAATCAAACGGCCCCACAATGGATTTGGTCATAGATATGAAATCAGACAGCCCTGGTCCTGGAAAAGGAGTAATCTTCTATAATGAAAATGTTATCTGCAATAACCTAAACTGTAACAAAGCAGGTCCAGCCTAGGCAGCCTGTGCTCCCCCTGGTTGGGGTGGGTGCAGAGCAGGGGGTGCTGGGCAGCAATTCTCACCTGAGCCACTGAAATCAGAGTCTCCATTCACACCCTCCAGGAGGGGCACCCGAGAAAGAGCCGGCTTCCCTCGGCTCCGCTTGGGAGGCACCACACCACTGGCAGGAAAAATGCAGGGCATTAGGAGAAAACACATTATCCTGGACAACAGACATCAGAAGATGTCAGGTGCTTGCTTTAAGTCTGTTCAGTCATGTTTGAAGTGCCCAATTCTGCCCAAACTTCTGAGAGGAAGAAAGCAGCTGTTTAGTAGATGGCAAAAGTTCAGCTCTACCTGCAGTGCTGAACTGAAAATTTGAATTCAAGTTTTTCCAAGTTTTGGTTCCCAAGAGCTGCATCAGCAGAGAGGATGTGCATGCACTGAGAAAGAGCAGTGTAACACACACCCAGTTGCTCGAAAATCAAGCACTGCTTTTGGGACCTGCAGCTTAAGAGGACAGGATGAAAACTCAGCAGCTTTTTGTGTTTTAGAGTCAACACACAAGTAACAGAATGGCCTGGGTTTGAACCAAGAAGTCAAAGAACAGAATCAGAGAGATTAACCCAGACACAGAAGGTGTTCCAGGGAACAGCTCTGCCTGGGCCACTCACCTGCAGGCCTCAAACACCAGCCCAGAGCCCAGGGCAGAGCGTTTCCGTGCCTGCCGCTCGCCGTCGGGGCAGGGCGGTGAGTGCTGCCCGCCCTGCCTGTGCTCCTCCCCGTTCTCCAGGGAGCACTCCAGACCCCTCTGCAGCTTCACACCGTTCTTGGCTTTTTTAAAAAGGACCGAGGTCCGCCGGCCCACGCTGCTGAGGGCGGGGCTGGCAGGGCTGTCTGCAGGGGGCAGGGCCAGGCCGTTGAGGCCGTTGTTGGACAGCAGGCGCTGGAAAGCCTGGCTCTCCTGCTGCAGAGCCTTCTTGTCAAAGAGCTCCCTGTCCGACACCATCCTCCTCTGCAGCTGGTTCAGGGGCCTGCTTTCACTGATGGGTTTGAGTGTTGGAGGGTCCTGCAGAGAGTCCAGCTCTGAGAGGTTGGGTGCAGGTCCTGTGGGCTCCAGGGTTGGAGGGTACGGGAGCTTGCCACCATCTCCTAAAGGAATAAATAATCTGTTTGAGCGTTTTGGCAAGGATCATCCCCAAAACTACCAACAGCCATCCCCATCTTTCACTAAAGTCACAGGAGAAGCAGCAGGCTTTGACTGCTGACGAGCATCACAGACCTGGAATCAAAATCCCACTGCTCACCTTTCTCCCCTTCCTCCTCCCCTTCCCTGGGCGCTGTGTCCAGCCCGTCCCCGTTGGGCAGGGCCTTGCAGTGCTGCTGCTGGGCCAGCCTGTGGCGGAGGGCGTTGATCTCGCGCCGCAGCAGCCGCACGCGCCGCGTGCGGGCGCCGCTGGAGCGCATGGCGCTCACCGTGTCCAGCTTCTCCAGCAGCTCCTTCAGCTGCGCCTCCAGGGACAGGTGAGCCCGGTTCTCCGGCACCAGGATGTTATCCACTGCAGCAAAGAGATGAACAGTGAAGGGAAGGAGTGAGGCTTCCTGGAGAAGCATCTGGGCCCATGCCAGGCCTCGTTCCCTTTGATGCTGTCCATGAATCGATCGCTTTAGCCTGGGGATTTAGCGGTCAATAACTTTGGAGCCTGGACTTCTTCCTTCTTTGGATAAAAAGCAGCTGATTCAACTTGCACTGTCCCTCAGTTCTTGTGACTGCCCCAGGGGCAACAGCGAAAGGACATGTCTGCACCCCACACAGAATAGCTTGTGGTCTAGGCATTCTCAGAAACCTATTTCATTGTCAGATTAAATGACAAAATCAGACCACAAACATAAGCGGCCAAAATGTAACATATTTTCCATTCCTCTGGCTCTGCTGGAGGGCTGGCACCCGCTGGAGCAGGACAGGCAGCTGAACACCTACACAAATTTCATAATGACTGTCCATCTGCACCCAAGAGGGCTTCAACACTGAGGAGCCAGATGGCACACTGCAAGCTCTGTGTGCTTCATGGCTCTACCAAGTTTAGCCAAGTTACTCAACTAATGCTTTGGAGCTGCATCTCAAGAGGGCTGTGGGAATGGATGGGGTTGTGTTGGGAATGGAAAGTCTCAGCTAGAAGGATTGCTTAGGTCCCATTACCTTCACCCTTCATCACTCCCTTTCAGCCCTCAGTGCTCCATCTAACCCAGCTGCTGTACTTTTTGCCAGTTTACAATGAAATATATGAGCTTTCCCCAGAGCAAAAAATCCCAGACCCAAGTTTGCACTGCTCTTTAAAAGAGTGAGTTTGTACAACATTCCTGGCACAAATCAAAGAGCACGGGCAGTTTACAAGGCTCTGCCAACACAGACATGCACTAGGAGAGCTGGAGCTAAGCTGCACCTAGCTCAGAGCGCCCAGCTCACCTGAAATCCCACTCCCTGGGGTCCTAAAGGAGTTCTGTATGTGCCTAGGTAAACAGATGGACAGGAAAATCCCCATGTGCAGAACAGCTACAATTTCCATGCAGGCTGAACAACATGCTCAGAACTAAATCTACGATCTGCCTGAGGGGAAAAAACCCCACATCCCTACTCACCATCCTCCCAAGAAAAGCGGTAAAAGTCGTGGGGCTTGGGCGACTCAGGCAGGTGAATCCCCACGCCAGTGTCAAAGCCGATGCTGTCGGCCTGGCGCCGCGCGTGACGCAAAATCGCTCCCCCGAGGTCCCGGAGCCGGACAGCTGCTCGGTGGAAAATCGTGTCTTTAGCATTATACCTCATGCAGTTGGCAACTATAAGGTTAAAGTCTTCCTCAAACTCATCCAAGGTTCGGTACAGGTGGGACTCCAGCTTCCGCCTCATGGTGGAAAAATCCATTGGGTTGGAAATGAATTCCAGGTAATCTGGAACCTAAACATATAAAACCTGTACAATTACAAAAACCATTTACTAGCCAACCAGAGCGCACCCAGCACAAGCACTCTTAATGCCCTTTCCACTGGCAAGGGGCAGCAACAGATGTTCATTTCTGTGTCACCCAGGCAAGGCAGACACGCCCTGGCTCTGCGAAACATTACTAATCCAAAATGTGCTAAGCTTTCAGAACAAAACACCCTTTTTTTGTCCCAGACACATCATGAGTCCTTTTTGAGATAGTTTTTAGTCCACCAGCAGCTCAGGACAAGGTGGTTTGTGCTTCTGCCCAGCAATATCTCATCTAAACCCACTAAGCACCTCTAGGAAAGGGACTTGCCTCGTTCAGGTTGACAGGCTCTGTGAAGATCTGGGCAGCATCCTTCTCCTGCAGCAGGTCCAGGGTTGTGCGGAGCAGGACATTGAACGGGGTCAGCTGCAGCTCCATGGCAGCCTGCTGCACCTTGACCTGGCAACAGAACACAGCCATGAGGACAGGAGTCCAGCAATAACTCACTGAGAACAGGATCTATGGGCAGTGTCTCCCTCCAGATTCTTCTGAATCATCCCCCCAGCTTTACTCAGTGGTGGAAACCTCAGGCCAGCATTGTTGTAGAATTTCTGGCAAGCACCTTGCACTCTCCATGTACACTGCCCAGTCCAATCCTTTTACATGGGGAACTCCTGTTTATTCAATCTCACAAAGTCAAAACAAGAGGAAACCCCAGGAAGTTAAAGGATAACTACAATTAAAAATGAAAACAGGCTTTTCATGCCTGGTAAATTATCCTGGAGAACTGTCTGCCTCACGATATTGTTATTATGCCAATTAGCAACATTATATAAAAATTAAAAGTATGCATTTATATGAACAACAACATCCATAATTAGACTAGAGAGCAAAAACAAAGTTTAAGACATAAGCTCTCAGACTTCAAGGCAGAAACCAAACAACAGTGGTTAAATGTCTGCAAATTCCTAACACAGTTCCCTCTATCCTTTAGGAAGTCTCTAATACTGCTTGATTTCAAGCAAACAAGTTGTAGCACTGAAAATCTCCTGCATGGAAAATCTATTCAAAGAAGACTGGAACAAGATAAAAGTATTTATTTGTCCTTTAACATCTTCATTTCTTTGATCTTATAATCACTTGTTATGTCATTAAGTCAACACTTCAGTAACAAAGGTAAGCAAGTCTGTTTACACAAAGCAAACTGCATTTGATGTGCTCAGCAACAAGACTGCATCAATGAGAGAATGAATACAGACAGATACAAAGATCACACTTCTCCCCAAAATGCACAGAGAGCTTGCATGGGGCTGAGGTTAAGAGCAGGAACTGACAGCCAGAACTCCCCACCTGCTCCCGTTTGAGCTTCTCCCTTTTCCGGATGAGCTCGATGAGCAGCCGAGCCCGCTCCAAGTCATGCCGCAGCTTCTGCCAGTACTTCAGCTCCTCCTTCACGGCACTCGTCTTCTCATCCTGCTCCTTCTGCAAAATACCAGTGGGGTGAGAGAAAAAACACCACAGGCTTCCTGTGCTTCCTTCTTCTTCTAGGAATCCTCTGGGAATTGCTCTCAGAGTTCTCCTCTTACTGCCTTGTCTCTTGTTCAGGCCACGTCCCCTCCTTCCTCCAGCACTTAGCTGTCTAACAGAGAGAACATCAGCTTTTCTAGCTTTTACCTTATCTGTGAAATTACCCCAAATTATCCTGCAGCTTCACCCAGGGAACACACTTGAGAGTGTGCTCATTTACACCCTCCCTGCTTTTACATCCAAGTTTATTGCTGAGGCTGGATATTTTTCTGTGCATGGGAGCAGCAGCCCAAAGCACTAACTCAGCTCTTCAGGCGCACCAAGAAGAGACCGAGAGAGACTCAAATCTGATCTTCTCAGCCTCGCTCCCTCGCCAGCCCTGTGTTAAGCTCAGCTCCTGCTGGAGGGCAGGCTGTGAGCCCTGTGGGCTGAGGGGAGCAGCCCTCACCTGCTCGGCGTTCCTCTGCGACTGCAGGTGCGAGTGCAGCCGCCGGATCAGGGGCACCCCGTTCCTCGCCTGCCGCTTCAGCAGCCAGTAGTTGTGCAGCCTCTGCATGAACTGGTTCTTCCTCTGCAGGGAGAGCCCACTGCAGATCTTGTTCAGCCTGAAGGAAGCACAGAGTGTCATGGAGCCAGCTGCAAAGCAATGGTGCCTTTGCAGAGCCTGGGGTCTCCTGATGAAGCTTTGCAGTGTTGTGTCAATGCTCACTCAAATCCCAGTACGCACAAACTGGGACAATCTGGGATCTCCTCACATGCAGACAGATGGGCCCCCTTTTCCTGCTGGAGGGTCCCACCAAGCACTCGCCACAGCACAAAGTATGAAATCATCAATTCAGCTGCAAGCCTTAATTTCAAAACTCCTTCCTGTGTCAAGAACCTTCCAGGGGCCATTTAAGTTTGATGTTATTAATCTGGAGCCTGGGAAATTAACTTGACAGGAATAACAGATCACCTATTTTAACCTTTTTTTACCATTCTTATCTTACACATGGTGCCTTATCAGCCTATCTGTTAAAATAGACACATCAACACACTTCCTAAGGCACCAAACAAAAATTCAGCACTACCTAGTTCTGCATGAGGGAGAGCTGGGAGAAAAATACAAAAATACAGCCAAAGTCAAAGCTGCTTGCAACACTGTCAGGTTTGACATGCTCTGTAGTAAAAGGAGGAATTAAAGTTTTAACAGTGGGATGACCCCTACCTGCCTACCAACCTGTAATGTCTCAAGTATTTTCAAAATGCCTTCATGGTGGATGGGTGTTTGCCATTAGGGACCACCACACAGTCTGCATTACACATCAGCTTGGGATGGCTGCTCAGCAAAGCCAGAGAACCACAGTGACACTCAGAAGAAACCCAGCCACAAGTTATGCTGCAGAGCACCCTGAAAACAGTCATTGCTAAAGCCTGGACTGAAGAGTCAGCGTTTCCAAGGTCAACAGTGAGAGGGACTGAGTCCTTAAAACAGACCCTGTTCAGCTATTGCTGTCCAACTCCTTCCCTAAACCAGCAACACTCACCTGTAAGAGGGAATTTGTGCAACGGTCACCACGGGCATGGACGAACGCCCTTTGGTCACAGCACCAGGCTCCTTTTTGATCTTTTGCTTCAATTTCACTTGGTTTTTCTTCACAGACCCTTTGGGAGGGCCAGAACTGACCTCCTCCTCTTCCTCCTCCTTCACAGTGACCTCCTGCCAATCACCACCAGCAGCTGGGCACCCTCTTCTCACCGTGCCAGGCGGGGAGTGGCTCTCACAGTAGGCAGTCTTGCGCACGGTGAACGTGGTGCCGTTGATGCTGGTCTCCCTCATGGGCTCAATCTTCATGAAGAGACCGGCTCTCTGTGCACAGGTGACGTGGAAGGCAGTGTAACAGTTCACCTTGTGGCACTGGATAGCAGCTCCCATGCCCTTCTGCTTGCAGATGCAGCACGTGAGCTTCCACCGAGCTGGAGGGATGTTATTGATCCCCTCGATGGGCTCCAGGAACACAGTGTTTGCAAAGCAGACCTCTGGGATCCAGATGGCACAGACCACGTGAGCCCAGCGGCCATCACTGGTCTGCTTGAAGGCTCCCCCTTTGTTTGGGCAAAGGACACAATCCACGGGGCGAGAAGGGGACTGCAAGCAGCAGCGGCAAAGCCACTGCCCCTCGGGGATGTAGGGCACGCCGTAACACTCCTGGTGCACGGCCAGGTTGCAAATGTCACAGAACAGGATGACATTGCTGTTGTGACACTCATCGTCCATGCAGACACAGCAGAAGGCATCCTCATCAATGAGGGACTGCTGAGCCCCGTTGTTCCTGCTCTCGAGGTACGACTCCTTTTCCAACCGATCCACCAGCAGCTCAAAAGTGTCAGCAGAAACTGTCCCATAACCATCAGCCCTTCTCTTCTCGTTGACCATCTCCAGCCATGCCAGATCCTCCTCGTCCATGTCATACTCCACTTCTACATCAAGGTCCTCGGGAGGCTTTTCAATGTAGCGGTAGTAGGCAGCAGGGAGGGGAGGAGCATCAGGCTGGCTGAAGGAGTCCACCACACGGAACTTGGGCTGGGGCAAGTGCAAAGATATCCCCGGCGCATGCTTGGAGCAGGACTCCTTCTTCTTGCCTTTGGAAGGTGTTTTCTTGGATTTGGAAGTGAGGAGGGGCTGCTCACTGTTCTCCTTGTTGCTGTTGCACTCGGTGATGTCCTGGGCCGTCAGCTCGTCCTCGGTGATGAGCTTCAGGGGGTCGTAGATGCTGATGCGGTGCAGGCGCCCGTCGATGTCCACCTCCACGATGCGCTGCGCCTGCGCGTACGTCAGCGTCTCGCGCGTGGGCGAGCACTTGAGGCTGTAGGGCGAGGGAGAACGCCGCCCCTCCGCGTGCTGCCGGCACCGCCGCCGAGGCTTCCTCATCCCTGTGCTCCGCACAGCCTGCACACAACAGCACACAGGCAGGGTAAGACAGGAGACGGGCAAGAAGCAGCACAGACTGAAGAACTCACTCAGTGCTGCAACAGAGAGAATTGCTACCAGAGACTCCAGCAATTCCAGGCTCTAAAGCTGCTCTGAAGTTGTAGCTGAGTCTTTACACCTTAGATACAGGCAGGTACTTGATACATCAGCCATTTCCTGCACAGCACCCTCCAACTTCCTGTATTTGCACCACAGATGTACATTCCACCACACCACCAGTGAGAAAAACTCAAAACCATTTGACAGCACAATATACAAACAGTCTGCTGTGCACCCAGATCAGCAAGCCATTCAGATCCCCTGAAATTCAAACAACACTGAACCATTCACCTATTCAACCTTCTTGCACCATTCACATATTAAGCTCACACAAACCAACAAGTTCTCCGCTGCTCTTTTGCCTGTGACTTTCCATTTATATCCCCAAATGTGCTGGATGTTTTCCAGGTGAAAAGGAATGCACCATTCAGGTCTTATGAATGCAGTTTCCAATTTAATTTTTTTTTTGTCAGCTCCAGATGAGAAAACTAATGGTTTTCCCTCAGTCCAGGAGGGAGCTCCTCCAGGTTTCACAGCTCAGGGCTGCCACCACCAACCCTTCCATTCTGACACTGCAGATGCAAAAAAGTCCTACAATGAAAAATCATCCTCCAGTTTTGCTTTTCCTTCTGTCAAGGGTCACAAACAGAACCAGAGGATGAACTGAGCAATGCAGCAGAGACAGGATGTGGATCCCTTCTGTTCTTCCACAAGGAAGCAAAGGGATAAAAAGGCAACAAGCAGCATGGATCCCAATGGACTTACGAGCTCTGGCGTTACCCCCCTGCAGCCACAATTCCCATTCATCCACCTGAGCCACCTGGCTATGGAGAGTCCACGGGGCTACAAGCAGGAGAGCAGCAAGGCAGCTCCCAGCTCCAGGAGCTGTGAAATGGCATTTGCTCAGAGCCTTAACAAAAAGCCCCAGCCAGCTCTGCCCGCACAAACTGCTAATCAGCAAGGCAGATAATTAGCTGAGAGTCGGCTGCTGACATTAAGGAGGTGCCTGTCAGGGGGGAGCAGAGGAGAAGCCCGGGGAGAGGGGCTGGGGGAGGACTCAGACATGGTGGCAGCAGCTTGGTGATGGCAGGGCGAAGGAGGAGCTGGCAAAGAGGGAGAGCAGAGAGGAAGCCAAGTGAGTAATGCAAGAGAGAAGGGCAGAGTCAAGGATGGGAACATGACTTATGGGAATAAACAAGCTGAGGCTGAAAGAAGTCAGAAAGGAGACAAAGAAAAGCAAATGTAAATTCTCTGTGAGAAGATAAGCCAGCCCAGAGCTTATCTGTTGCTATGCAGAGGCCTGAAGCAGCACCTCACCCTTATTTAAAGCAATCCACACATCCAGCTCCTTTCTGGGGGACCCACAGACAAGGAAACACACCACAAACCCACAATTTATACTCAGCCAATGCAGTATTTGTGCTCCATGAAGGACATTTCCAGAAACTCTCAACTGTGTGCCACGGCAAGCAGCATCTCACAGGACCAGGAGCTACAAGAAGCCCAAGCTTATTCCAGAAAGAAGGAGCAAATTCCAGGAGCAATATTTTTTCAAACACTGGTTCTGTGAACCATGACATTAAGCCATGATACCACCTGTGCCTTAAGAAACAAACAGGCTCTGGGAAAGATTTCCAAACTCTTCCCTGCAGCCACAGAAATAAGTTGCAGGTGCCAATTTCAGTATGCACACCCATAATGATGGAGCCTGTAAACTCAATTTTATCTCACATGTAAAATAAAAGATGATAATTTCTACCTGCAAATATAGGTACCACAAATTTTGGTGGTACCTTTGCCTGAAAACTTTAATCAGTCACTTGATCCACATACTGCAGACACCCAGCTGCACTCATCCTAGCTGAACTCCAATGGTTCCAATCAGTAGGAGAAAATAATTTTAAAAAGAGGTTATAAAGGTAACTTGATCATCAAATAAAAATAATAATTAAAGAAAACCAAAAGAAAATCCTGCTGACAAACAGCTCTGTTACAATTCAGGCTGGTACAAGCAAAGAAGATATTGGAGGCAAAAAGATACATGGAGGATAAAGTAATTATTATGAGCTGCCCACACACGTCATTAATATTGTGTTCAGGAAAAATGAGGTAACAGCCAATTGCTTGAAATGCTGAGGGACAAGGAAATTTCAGTGAAACAAGCACCTGAAGGAACAGTTGTTTTATCTGTTAATGGGAAAAACAAGCATGCAGAGCTCCTTTAGTGGAACAATCCGTGTTTTTCTAGACAAATTACCCCAAAGTGGGCTTTGCACCACAGCAACCAAGTGCCATAAAACAACCCGTTTGTAAAACACACAATCACTTAGCACGATGAAGAAGCACCTAAAATGGCATGGAAATTGCTGCCAGCGAGAGCTGAGTGCCTGGAATGAGACACACACCTGGATATTAGGAGAGACACCTCCAAAATACCTTGAAAGCAGCAATGAAATCAGCTCAGACAACTGAGCTGAGCACTGCGACCTTGCCATTGTCTACAACAGCAGCAACCTAGGAAAGTTTAGATTCCCTCTGCACACCTGAAAACACCTCCCAGCTACACATAATGAGCCCCTCTGCAAACAGCACCTAGGCACACTGAAATGCTAAAAATATTTAACATAAGCAGGATTAAATGCTATTTCAGCCCATGCTGATTCTGTCCTGCCATGGACAAAGGTTGCTGATGTGAAAGCAGAAAGTTCAGACATCCCTTTGCCACAATGTGCTCAAGGCATCCCAAAAAGCTCCCATCACCCATTTCTACTGGGGATTACAATGGGAGCAGGAGGTGAAGCTCCCAGTGAGCACAACAAGGCAACTACAACTCATAGAGCTGTTGGGAATGAATTTAACTCTACCCCAGGAGTTCCTTCAGGACTGATTTGATTCTCCTGAGCAGCAGCTTTCACAACTGTGGGCAATTACTGCAACAGCCAACTGAAAAACCAAGCCCATCATCAGGATACTTAAATTTACTAGAAAGGGGGCTAAAGCTCCCCTGAAAAAAACAGAGAGATCAATGTATGGAACCACATCACAGTACAGGCCCCTGTTATACACATATCCTGGAATATTGAACACAAGGGGGTCCTCTAAAGAAAAGACAGTGATTTCCACCCATGCAGTGTTGCCTTGGCTATCTCCAAGGGTCAGAAATACTTTTCTCACACTGCAGAAGACCTATAGTCATAAAGAGTGTGGGGTTTGTTGTTACCAAAGGCTGCCCCTCTTTAGGACATCAAGCCAAACATGAGGTCTGGAGATGTTCCTCAGCACTGCTCTCCTGCACCAGCAGCCACTCAGCTCCGTGCAGCCCCTGGGATTTAAAACCCACTGCTGTGCAATGGGGAACAGACACCCATGGAGCTATTTAAAAAACAAATCTGTAAGATAAAATCAATGGATGCCAGAGGAAAGAAACAACCTGTAACAGCTGCAGCCCCTCTGCACCTTTTGCCAATCAAAACATCAGCAAAACTGCTGCCCTCTACCACGTCTCTTCATGTTCCTGCCACATCTGCGATTGCCCATGGTCCCCTCACACACCTGCCAAGGGTTTATGCTCCTCACGCCCACATTGAAATGTGTCGGTGCCCAACAGATGTCACACAGCTGCTTGCCTTGGCACATGGTGACATCTCGATCTTTACTAATGCCCAGACACTGCTGTAACCAAGTCAAGCATGGAGATGCACGGGCCTCGAGAGAGGCCCTCCCGCTGGAATGGGCAGGGTGCGAGACGGGCTGTGGATGAAGTTTCAGGTATAAAGCCAGGGCTCAGCAACAGATGGGGCGCGCCATGAGCGGTGTCAGATCTCAGCAGCGACTGAGGGAACGGTGACATGCCCTCAGCTGTAAGGTACAGGCGGGAGCTCCTCTCAGGAGCTACCCTGCAGGGAACTCCAGTAGCAGCCAGCGAGCTGAGCCAAGGCACAGCAGGGACTCGGGCAGAAATGAAGCCATCCCGAGGAGGAGGAGAAGGCGATGAACCCTGGCGGGACGGAGCCGCGGGCCGGGCCCAGTGCGCGGCCACTTCTCCCCACGGAGCCGCCACAGCCTCCAGAGAGCGCGAGCGCATCAGAGCTGCAAGGCCATTGGCTGCCGCCGCCGTCCATCAAAGCGCCATTGCCAATAGCAAGGCAAGGCTCTGCGGGGCTAACGGCGGGTGCGCTCGGCCCCGCCTGGGCCAATCGCGTGGGAGAAGGTGGGCGGCGCCCCCGCCGCGCCGCGAAGAAGGGGGGGCCAAGATGGCGGCGATGGGGGGGTCCGGTTTACGCGGCGCTGTCCGTTCCCCGTCCCCGGGCGCTCTTCACCGCTGCCCCCTCGTCGGTGAGGGATCGCGGGCCGCTCTCGCCGCACGGAGACGGAGTAGGGACGCGGGAGAGGCCCGCAAGCTGCGGCGTACCGGCCTCCCCCAGCTCCTTCCCGCCCGCCCGGTCACCTTCCCGCGACCCCGGCGCGGGGGTGTGTGAGGGAGGAGAGACCCCTGAAGGAAGGGTGTCGCGGCCTCCCACGCAGAGCTTTACCTGGCCGGCTCAGCGCGCCGCTGCCGCGGCTTCTCCACCGTTGCCGCCGCCTCCTTTTGGGGGGAATTTTTGTTTTTGTTTTTCTTTTCCTTTTTTTTTCTTTTCCTTTTTTTTTTTTTTTTTTTTTTAATTCTCTCCGCCTCCCCCTCCCCTCCCCCCTGGGGCGGACGGGCTCACCCAGCCGGCGGCGGGAGGGGAGGGCACAAGATGTCGGCTCCGTCCGCTCCGGCTACTGCCGCCTCCTCAGCGCCGCCTCCTCATTGCCGCTGCCGCCGCTGCTGCCGCCGCTGCTCCCGCCGCTGCCGCTCCGGCCCCGGTGCCGCTTCGCCCCCCACCACCCTCACCTCCCCCCCGCTCCCCCCCGGGGCTCCAGCGCCCCCGACGCTCTCGGTGCTGTGGAGGCGGGGGGGGAGCAGGGGACACACGCTCAAGATGGAGGCGGCGGTGGCGGCGCGGGCCGGCCGAGCGGCGGGGAGAGGCGGCAGCCAGCGGCCAGGCGGGGGAGGGGGCTCCGCGCTCCGCTCCCCCCGCGGGCAGGCACCGCCCGCCCCTCCCCGGTGCCTTCCCACACCCGGGCCGCGCCGAGCGGGAGGCCCCCGGGGGCTGCTGGTGGCGGGAGGGCGGGGGGTCCCTCCGCGCTGCCCTCATGGCTGAGCCGGGGGTCGCTGCTGCCCGTGTCCCCCTCCGTGGCTGACGAGGGGGGAGCCGCGGCCGGAGCGCGCCGCCCCTGCGCCTCGCCTGCCCCCGCATCACCGCGGGTTGGGGTTTGCGAGCTCGGGTACAGCCGTGCGGGCCCATCCCAGGCCGGTACCTCAGAGCCGGGAGCCGTCAGGGCACGGGAAGTGAGGTGGGGGTTTTGTTTTGTCCCAGGCTCGTTTGGGGTGTCTTCATTCTGCAGCCCATTTTTTTTGCAGGAGGCGTGGGGTCCCAGGAAACACCCCGAAGCGTGGTCAGAGTCCAACCGGCTACACTCCCAGAGAACCTTGGCCTGCCACAGTTAGTCTAAACAAGCAACATAAAACAATGTAAATAGCAAGAGCCTCTATTTATTTTGTACACCAATATTTCAGGTCCAGATGGTCTCTTCACATGCAGAAGTGTGACAGGCTGGAGTGACAGTGAGAGAGGGACTGAGGGGATTTGAACAAGGAAGAAGTTAAGTTAGCAACTGAGATAAGAATTGAGATAGGAATTGCAGAGGCTCCCACACTTACTTTTTATAGAGCATGCCACATACTTGAGCATATGTGTGTTCCACCTCCCACTCTGTGCAGAGTATTGCATAATATCACCATCTGAATTTATAGAATTAACTGTTTTAGAAGGAAGCAAAGAATGTTGTTTTCCCTCATTTACGGTCCAACTGGAGATCTTTTGTCTCTTAACGTATGTTAACCATGGAATCTGAGAGCATCTAGTGTGTGACAGTCTGTTTTGCAAAGAACTCAGGTTGGACCAGAGCTTGCTGCAGCTTTAAACACAAAGGGAAATGTGTTACTTACTCCTGAACAGTCTTTACATCCTACCTTTGAAATATATACTGTGTATATATGGGTTTTACTTTTTTACAGGTCTACTATTTACATATCAAAACTTGAAAATAAATAATAAACTATTCTTGTCTTGCATAAAAAATAACATCAAGGATTTCAAAATGAAGTCCCAATACTCTCATTGATTTACAAAGGATCTCACCCTCAAAAGAACAGCTGTATAACAGTATGGCCCTAACCATGAAGGATAAAACAAACCCTAAACAACCTATAGGTGCATTTGCTTCCTGGTTAAACAGTAAATAAAATCATTTCAATAATTGATGAACGACTTCAGAGGCTGAGAGAACTGGGTTTGTTCAGCCTGGAAAAGAAGCTTTGGGGTGACCTAATTGCAGCCCTTCAGTACCTGAAAGGAGCCTGCAGGAAGGATGAGGAGAGACTTTGCCAAGAGCATGGAGGGAGAGGGCAAGGGGGAATGGTTTCAAACTAAAACAGGAGGTTTAGGTTGAGTAATAGGAAAAAAATCCTTCCCTGTGATGCTGGTGAGGCACTGGAACAGGTTGTCCAGGGAAGCTGTGGCTGCCACATTCCTGGAATTGTTCAAGGCTGGGTTGGATGGAGCTCTGAGTGACCTGCTCTAGGGAAAGGTGTCCCACAGAGGGGGACTGCAGACAGATGTTTGTCCCTTCCAGCCCAGGCCATTCTGTAATTTTCCTTCTTTATGTCAGAATTTTAACTGGGTTTTACTTGATCTTTTTTTTTTTAATATGACCAACTTTTGCAAACTGTTTAATTTTTACCCCAATTTTGAAACTTTATACTCTTAAATTTGCACTGGAATTAGCTTATTATAATCATACTAGTTCCCTATTAAGAACAGTGGGATGATTTGTGCACAGAGATGTCCAGATATCTCCGATGACTGAGGGCCATGTGTTACAACATCAAAATAAGCTATTCATCATTTTGTTTTATAGCTAAGCTGTGGAACTAACATGTTATTTGAAAAAAACGTTCTGAACTTCTCTCAAATCCCAGAGGCACAGCTTAATTCAATTTCTTTGCTGTCCCAGTTTTGAAAGGGTGCAAGTGCAAAATTACTTGCTTCAAATGAAAGCAGCAGCCAAGACACCTCAAACAGAGTTGGGCACCTTCATTCATATTACAGTTTTCTCCATGTTTATTCAAGCATATAAGACATACTTAAAAAGGGAAGAGAAGTACCAGTTAGAATTGAGAGCTGACCTCTTTCTTTGTTGATTTATTGAGCCTCGAAACTGACTTATGTTTGTATCTCTCTTTGGCTGCTTGTTCTGCTGCTGTTTTCTAAAGAACTGCTGAAATCAGAGCAATTGCTAAACAGGTCCCTTGTGCATTAAAGGTTAAAACCTGACACCTCAAAAGTGATAGGCCTCAGTTGCCATGTATTTTCACTGGAATTTTGTGTCCATATTTATAACCCTCTTCAGCCTCACTCACATCAGAGAGGTTACACAAGTACCCAACATTACCTCCTCAGTGGTCCTTATTTTTTTAATCCCAATGTCCTCTAATTGTAAAACATTTTTTTTTTTCAGTTGAAGTGTTCTAAAGACAGATCTGAAATTATGGTTTATGGCAGGAGAATTTTTATTTTTCCAGCCAAGCCTGGCTAAAAGAAGTTAACTCACTTTGATGTAACAGCAAATCAATGAGGGTTGCAAATATACCAACCCTTCAGTGTTATTTAATGGAGTGCATTCCAACAGAAAAGGAGAGCTGCCTGAATCAGCTGTGAGCCAGCACCAGCTGAACATCACGTTAAAAGCTGTGTAAGCTCATGTGCTCAGAAAATGGCCTTGTAAAGAGAAATCAGGCAAAGCATCCCCTAAACCACATTCACCTGGGAACTGTGACATTTTCAGTGTAGATTTGGACTTACCTTAATGACCTTTTCCAACCTGAATGGTTCCATGCTAAGTACAATTAGTGCAGCGAGTGCCCATCCTTTTGGAGGGAAAGCAAATTAATAGTGGCTATTCTGATCTTCATTCAATCTTTTGTGTCTTGTTTCTCTCAGCTGTGAAAAGAAAACCAGCCATAATCACGTTTCCAGCCAACACTCTGCTGACCCACGATACAGGAAAAATGCAGAGGATTAGGAACGCTTTCCCTGGTTGCTCAGGCAACAGCAAGACATGGGAATATGAAAAGGTACTACCATCCTTTGTACAGAATCTCACTGGAGTTCTCAGACATGTTTATCATTTTCTGTTTTTCTTTCCCATTGTCACATACCTAAAACATGAACATTATTTGTTTATTCTGCTACCTAGAATGTGAAAATGTTAAATATAAAAATAAATAATCTGTCTTTTTCCTACAGGATAAAATAAGTAGTTTTCTAAGAGGCTGTGGAAATTTTTAAAATTGTGCACTGAAAGGTTTCTAGGTGGTATCTAAAACACAGCTATTATTATCTCTCTTAAAAAAACCTCTAATTTTGTGGCATCTCTTAATAAAAAAAATAATTATTCCTTCATCTGCTTTTTCTTTCCCACGTACATGTGCAAGTACCTAACAAATAGGCCCCATAAAGTTGCAACTTCACAGACCTATTTAACTGTCAAACTTACAGAGGAAGATTGTTTCTGAAGGCTTTATTTTCCAAATTAAAAAAAGATGCTTGTAAGTCAGAAATGAATGTAAGAATAGCAAGTAAATAGTATTCCAAGTTAAACATCTGTAAGTTATCTGAGACAGGCACAAAAATTCCATCCATATATCTGTGTAAATTTATATCATAGAAACTTAATACAAACAGCAAACATATTTTTGGCTGGCCTGATTTACCGAATTTTCGACCACTTAATGGTTGAGGGATTTTTATCACTTGGTTTTGTGTTTTTAAGCATGTAAACTATACTTGTAATGAAAGGAATGTCCATGGATGATGTGTCAGTGTGAGTCATGGAGCAGGCACTGCCTGCACCTCTGCATGAGGTAATTTCTGCTTTGACTCACAGTGTCTGGCAGGGTCACACACCCCCTCTCGGTTCTGGTGCTGATTCTGGAGGATCCCAGCCTTGGCCTGAGTCACTGCCTCTGTCAAGCAGGTGTTTTGCAAATTCCTTTCAGGAAATGTCAGTAGGATTTCCCCCCACCTCTCCCTTCTCCTGGCTCATTGCTGTTCATTGAAACCCGTCCTCAGATGCCACAGCAGCACTGGGATGGTTGCTCTGTACAGATACTCTTTCCACTACCAACCTGCTACATTTTCTCCTGTCTATTTTGAGTTCTTGGATGATACATACCACAAAAAACCAAATATACATACACCTCCAGGGTTCCTGGGCTTGCAGAGCACCTGCCCCCCACATTTGTTGGGGTATTGGGTAATCCTGCAGTGTTCTGTCACTGTATGGGGTTGGTGGGTGAATGAATGAAACCAGAGCATGGAGCCCACACAGCAGCTGTTGGGATTGCTCTTGCAATTTCAGAGCATTCAGGGTAAGTGTAAACCTACTGAGAAACCCAGTCCCTGGAACTGGGTGTATACTCAGCAGAAGGATTGATGCTGAAGAGCCTTTGTGCTATCCCTAAAACAAGTGAGGCTGGTGTTTGCAGAATCTGTGTACCCCACTTGGCTATGCTCACAATTGTTCTTCACACATCTATTTGTATCACATGTCCCTGTGCCTCTTCATGCTTGTCCTCTGCTCAGACAGACAATTCCCAAAGGGCATTTTAAATTGTTCTTTACAACTATCCAAGTCCCTTTTCAACTACCAGCAGACTGCTCAGTACATTCCTTTGTTGTGAAGATGTTTTCTCCCTCAGCCATCATTACTGAGACAGAAGACTCTTCAGGTCTACCTCTCCCCTTTTGAAGGAGGGCAAGATGATTAAAAAATACCCAGCATTCCCATTTAGTGGTTCATAAATTCTGTCTGAATCTGGCCTTAACAGATGACTTGAACTTTAGAGATGATTTTCTGCATAAGAAAACATTGAACTTCCAGGGAATTGAGGACACATCACAACAGTTCTGTGCTCACTGTCCCCACCTAAGAGAGGAGTGGAGCAAAGGCCTTGTGCATGACCCAGACAGATATGAGCCAAGAGAAACCTCACCTTATCACCATGGACCATGTGTGCAGCTGCAGCAGGCAAACATCAACACCATCCTATCAAAATCTGCAGTCCCTGCAGGGTTATCCCCAGTGCTGCGTGCCATGAGCTGCAGCAGGGAGGCAGCCAAGCAACATGACATCACTGTCCAGTTCCCAGTGCAGAAGAGAGATCAGAAAATTCTGGAAATGTTGTAGTTTTTCCTTACTTGTGGTCTGTACAGCAGAACTGAACATTACTTAAGAAGAAAATTAGAGAGTACTGAAAACAAACAACCTGGCTAAACCAAACCAAAATAAGTCAGCAGCTACAGAAGAGGGAGGGAGTTTAGAATTACTGGATGTATTATTGAGGTCAAATACTTTTCTCTAGTCCTGGGGACTCTGTGCTCTGATACAGAGAAGGCACTTGGTGCATATCCCTTGGGATGGACTTTGGAATGATTGGCTGAGCTTGCCTGGTCACCCTGGGGAAGAAGGTGTTGCAGTCCAAAGGTGTTATCACAACGAGCAGCTGTGCCTGCACTGTCAAGTGACTGTATTGATAAGCTGTGGATCTGCAGATACTCCAGTGTCAGCACAGGCTGGAAAACATCCTGCAGATCCATATTCAGAGCCACTTGTGCAGCTGCCTGGGACTCCCAGTCTGTCACTGTGGAAGTGAATTCCCAGGGTGAGTTTGCTGCCTGCTGTGAGGAGGAGACAGCACTGATCACATCCCAGGGAATGAAATGAGCAGGGGAAAAACAAAAAAAAAGAGGCAGTGGCTCTTTGGAGGGGAAGCAGCTGAGCAGAATTGTGTGTATAGGATGAGAGGATGAGTTTGTAGCTGCTCTGAACACAGGCTGATCCCTTGGTGCCCTGGAGCTGACACTGTCCCAGCAGCCTTGCTCTTCTGGGTGCTCTGTGACTGCTCAGGGAAGCAGGACACAGCCGGAGTGAGATTGGTTAAGGTCTTGTAATGCTGAAATTCAGTATTTCTGATCCTTTTGCTTAGGACTCACTTCCCAATTTTACCTTTTTCTTTACCTCATCCACAATTAATATACTAAACTCTGTGCTTGAAAAGACTAATGAGAAAGAATGAAACCCCTCCTCTCTCAAGTGGACAAATACAGGGGAAAAAAAAGGAAACAACAGGTCAAATTCTCTCACTTAAAGTTTCAACAAGAATATATTTGTCTTTTATGTCGAAAACTGTCTGGGGTGCTTCCCCTTTAGAAGAACAAAGTCCAGTGCCCACAGCACGGCATCATCCTTGTGTTGGCACATAGAGAGAGGTCCCACAGGCCAGAAGTTGGCCACCAGCAGCACAGTGTGGAATGAATGCGATGTCATCAGGGAGAACCGAGTCCCAGGCACAGCTGCACCCGTCGCTATAAGGACATCCCACTTCTCTTCTTTGAGTCCTTCCGTGCAATGGGACTGAAGGTCAAGATCTCCTTGTAAATGTGCTCTTGAAAAGCAGAACAAAATAACCATTAATGTGTGATTTTAGAGGACACAAATAAAAGTTGGAATGTTGGATGTGCAGGAAAAGGCATTCAGTGGCAGCTGAAAGAGACAAAGGAGAGAGACAAAAAAGTCTGCCTGGAGAGCTGGAGGGATCTTTGCTGAATGGATAAAAGCAAGAGATCTGTGCCCTACCATTGAGGCATCAGCAGGCAATCTCAGCTTTACTCAGCATCTGTACAGGAAAGAAAGAGGGGTAGGAGAGTCCCATGCTAGACAGGAACCTCAAAGAAAATCAAGTTCTTACTTTTCCACTCCTCTATGGAAAGCTTTTCATGTTCCAGAGAATCATCATAGGAGTTTTGTGCCTCTGTCTCCTCCTCGATATCTCGGAACTGGTCGAAGTAGGGGTGAGCCAAGGCCTGTGTTGCTGTGAGGCGCTTTTCCACATCCAGCTGCAGCATCTTGTCAAGCAGGTCCACAGCTGTGGAGGAAGGGAACAGGGCTAGGCAAGGTGCAGGGGAGCACAGGCAGCCTGTGCACGAGCCCTGCCAGTGTGGCACTGCTATTTCCAGTGTTTCACCTCCACACCTGAGCAGTGAAGAGAATCCTCAGCCTGGCCAGGGCAGCGAGGGGCTCCCACCAGTGGAGATGCAAAGTCTGCCCAACAACAGCCTCAGGGAGCTCGCACTAACAGAAGTTAAATTGTGCAGAAATAACAAATTAGACCTGAATAAGCCTTGCTGCACAGATTGGGCTGCAGAAACATGAGGAGTAAGCCAGGAACCTCAAGATATTTCTCAGGTCTAATAATTTGCTTTCATTCAGAGCCCTGCATCTCAAAGGAGTCTTAACATGAGTAATCTGTATAGAAACCTATAGATCCCTGCTAAAGAGGAGGCAGGAAACTCAGATGCTGACTAGTCTGTCAGCCCCATTCCCACTTGGTTTTAACATTTCAAGACTTTCTTCCATTCAGTTTCTAGAAGAGTTTTGCTTGCTCTCACCTCTAACCTACCTGGGAAGAGAGCTCTTTCTAAGAGATTAATTTTTACCCTGAAAATTTCACAGCAGCTTTCTGTTAAATATTGCTAGATCCAGGTTCTACACTGTACTTAATATTTTTTTTTTAAAGTAGTAAATGGCCAAGAACAGCAGAACATCACCATTGTAATGCCAATAAAAGATAATTCTGCTTTTAACTGATGCATATTTTCCCTGAGGAAGGGCACAAACTGCAAGGGAAAAAAGTAGCAAGAAGTTATGAGAAGGAGAAATAAAGTTGGGGCCGTGGCAGTCAGCTTGCCTCCTTTCCAGCTGTGAAAACTCATGAGAAATGCTGGAGATTACTTACCCAGAGGATTTGCTTTAGGGAAAAGCACAGACAAGTCCTTCTTGGGGATTTTAGGAAGGGACTTGATATAACTCTTTGCCTGAAAGAGCAAGGAAAGCACAGTTACTGCACGTGGACAGGTGTGAAATACAGCTCTCAGTCTCAGCAAATGAAGAGAAGAGCAAAGCATCCCACATGTCCCATTTCAGCCAACAGTTCACAAGGAACTATTTCTATTGGCCAAAACAGAGAAATCCTTCTGTTTTAAGAGCCAAGCAGGAGAACAGAGAAGATTGGTGGTTTGGGAGTCCCTGCCAGACACAGCCATTCCTAACACAGCAGCAGGTCCATCAGATGTGCCAGCAGCACAGAGAAATGCCTTCCTTGCCCAGGGAAAAGGGCATTTCCCTGCTGCTGTAGAGGCAGCAGCTCTCCCATGCCAAACACCAGCCAACCTCTTCTCCTGACACCTCTGCCAGCAGGACCCAAACCCACAGGGGCCTCCTTACCGCCTTGTCCTCCAGCTTCTCCAAGAAGTCCTCTCCTGGATGCCCCGTTACTTTCAGGATCTGGGTCAGCTGATCCAGGTCTGGCAAGCTGTGTTAAAGATCACCTTTGAGGAGCAAACCCCCACCCCAGCTCAGCCTGGGAGGGTGCAATGAGCTCATGATACAAACCCACCACAGTCACGCAAGCAGAGATTCATTAGACGGGCAAAAAGAGCTCCAAGCCTTTCTTCCTGCAATGACATTTCCATCAAGATCATTTTTCTGGCACAACCATGCCAGAACACACATCCACGGGCTTGGAAGGATGTGCAAAGCTTTGGGAATGGAGCTGTGGCCACACAAGGTTGAACAGCTGATGAAGAACCATGCCACCACAGAGGTGCATTTCTGAGGTCCCCTTCTGTTTTCCTCCCCCCAGAAAAGCTGGTCCTTGTGATTACCTCCTGATAAACCAGCCTGACACCTGTTTTTCTCAGTAACCTCATTTATAAAATCCCTTCCACACACACACTAAGAATTATTACTCTGCTGAGGCAAAAGGTTTAGCTTGAAAGGATACAGTCTTTTCCTTTAAAGAGTGTTTTCCCAGTCAGCATTTCTGCCATGATACAGCCAATAGACCAGATATCCACTGTTCAGAGAAAAAGGAGGGAGGGGGAAAAAGGAAGAAAAGAAAATTAAAAATTAGAAAGGGAGCAGTGGTTGCTGGGGCTGTCACTTTTGCTGTTGCTTGCAGCAAACACTGATTTAAATTTCACTCCCACCCTCCTCTGTTCTTTCTATGCTGCTAAAATCTCAGCTTTCATAATTTCCTGCAAGCAGCAGCTCTGGGAGTTGTGCAACACCTCTGAGACCTGCTCTGCTCCAGGGAACACTGATGATGAAAAGGAGGAAAAACAACTGGACAATTCAGTGAGATTTGAGCCAGCAGGATCCCCCAGCTCATCACCAGGGAGTCACAGGCTGGGCAGGGCTGCTCACCTGTCTGGTTGTAATGCATCCAGTTCAGGATGACCTCTGGGGCCCTGTACCAGCGTGTCACCACGTAGCCAGTCATCTCAGCATCAGCCTGCCTGGCCAAGCCAAAATCCAGGATCTGCAGTGCCAAAGGAAGAATAAGGAGAAGGGAGGGCAGGAGAGAAAAGAGAAATCCTATGGGCAAGTGAGACTCTCCTGAGAAAAAATGGAGTAACTCTAATCAGGTAATAACAAAGCTCCACAGATAGCCATGGAATGGTTCAAAGAATTTACATATCTTAATTCCACTGTAAATTGCAAGGCAGCTGCAAAGCCTGTTGTCATGAGAGGACCCTGCTGAAAGGATCAGTGCCTTGTGCTCCCTGGAAGGTCACTGCCTTTCTTGAAGCTTAAGTTTTACTCAATATGCTTTACTGGAGTTGGTCTGTGACCTGGTGGTGAAGGCGTGCTCCCAGGTCACCACAACTCACCCTTTCCTATAAGGACACCTTGCAGGTGACACAGCTTGGCCTCTCCCTCAATGCTGAAGATGAACAAGCTTGACCCAACCTTTATGGGCAGCAGAGCCACTCCCTGAAATGTACATTACAGAAATGCATGCTAGAGCACCACAGCAGCCAGCAGCAAGCAAACCTTCAGAGCAGCCCTGAAATGACTTTGTCTGGAATGACAACCACAGCATCCATGAGAACCAAAGGGCAACTGCAGCTGAATGCAGCTACCCTTCAGGGACCATTCACCTGCTGCAAGTATTGCTCAGCAGGGCTGAATTTCTCCAGGAAGTCATTACACACTGCCATCCACGAGGATTACAGTGACAGAAGGCTCATTTGAGGTCCTGTGTCCTGATTCAGCAAGTGACATCAGCAGGGGAGCATTTCCCACTGCTGCAGCTGCCAAGGAACACAAGGCCTGGGATGGAGGCTCGGGAGGAAAGGGGAAACGTGACAGTGCCAATTTCCTGCTGGCAGAGCAGTTCCTCCAGGAGCTGATGTGCTGCAAAGTGCTGCTTTGCCACCTACCTTCAGCTGGCAGTCCTCATTCACAGCCAGGTTACTTGGCTTCAGGTCCTGCAACAGACAGGAGCAGAGGAATGGGATGTTTCAACTGCAATACATCAACACAACTCTCAGTTGAACCTCTGCTTGCCTTTGATGGGGTCCCATAACACCCCAGGTTCAATATCAGTTCAGCACACGACTGAATAAACATCATTCCTGCTATATTAGATTACTATTTTATTCTTTTCCGAAACAGTTTTAATTCAAAAAGCATCATAAAATGCTTCTCAGCTCATCAGAAAATACATTATTTTCTCAAAATGCTGCAGGAATTAGTAATCCAAATATATATGGGGTTTTGGTAGGATGGAAAAGAGAGCAGACAGGATGGAAATTAGAGCAGACAATGTTATTAGTGAAATGATGGTTAGGAATTTGTTAACTTTATGACTATGCTGTGTATCTCAGACAAAAATCAGAATAAGAGCACACATGAACTTACCCTGTGGACGATGCCAGCTGAATGAATATACTGCAATAAAAAGAGGAGCCACAATGTGATCACCAGCAGACAAAATTTTCTGTTCTCCAGCAAACAAACAAGAGCTACAAACAAGAACTTGCTGAGAACAAACCTCTGCAGCCTTCTACAGGTCCCTGGTCCCTAGGGCAGCAGTTTGAAAAGACATTTCTGCCCCAAATTACTGACAGTATTTACAGTGCTGTTGTCAGTCTAAAGAGGATGCATAGAGCAGAAGAGGAGGGATGAAGCAATAGCTCCTCAGAGCAAGTACAACAGCTTCAAACTATCCAAGTCACCAAGGTTACAGCAGATGACATGAGAACATGGTTATTCTGGGTGTTAAAAAAATAATCTCAGCCCAAAACCATAAAATTGCAAAACTGACTTCAGAGTTTTTAGCATACCAGTCTGTGTGTTCTTCCCCCCTTTATTTAAACTCAAGGTAGCAGACCTGGGGAGAGGTGTGATTGAGGTGATCCCACTGATGCCTGTAAGGCACTGCTGTGACTCCAGGTGAAGGGTGTGAGAGGACAGCTGGAAAGCTCTGTCCCTACATCCCAGAGTTTGCAGGGACTGCTGTCAGCTCCCTCAAAGCCAGTTACAGAAACATATTCCTCCCTTATGCTCCTGAACAGGAACTCATCCCCTCTGTCCTCTCTCCTGGGAGCCTCTGTGACAGGTTCAGAGAGCTCCTGCTGCTGCCACTCTCTCCCTCTCTGTGCAGAGTTGTGCTGGGGGTTTGGGCAAGGCAAAGACAGAAGCAAGTGCTGCCCTGGAGAAACCAAGCCAAGGCCTGTGGCTGCTGATTACTTTGATACCTGATGTAAGCAAACACTCATTTTATTGATGTGTGCTGGACCAGGAATGGTTCAACAGCCAATTCCTGTTCTGAGGGGATGCCATAAACTCCCCACATCCTCCTGTACAGTATTGGAGGGGAGTTTAGTTAGGGTCAGCCCAGAGGTGACACACAGAGGAGACACAGGGAGTCACTAAACTCCTCCAGACCCACCTACCTTCAGCCCTTTCAGCATTTGGTAGACCAGGTACTGGATCTTTTCATCACTGAATTCATGTCCCATGATCTTTTGTAAATCTGTCCGCATGTATGGCATCACCAGGTAGCTAAAAGGCAGTAAGACAAGGCCCTGAGTCTGGAAGAAAAATGCAGGGGACCAGGCTAGCCTTGTTCTCACTTGGTTTGGTTTTTCTGGCTGTGTAAGGAAAATGAGTTGTTGTGACTGTTCCTAGCTAACTAGCACATCCTGCAGAGGAGTTGGAATTTCAGCCTGTTCTGAAAATTGTTCTTTCTCCTCCTTGGAAATCAGATATCTGATGTCAAGTAAGAACAAGGATCTTCAGGATCCTGAATTAGTTTAGACGTCAAGTGAAGTTCAATTTTGGACAGGCTTTCACCACCCAGGAGCTGAAACATCTCACACAGCAAAGCAGCTGCACTGGCTCCCAAATTTGTCATTGTAATGTTCTCCAGCCCTGCCTCAGAAGACAACATCCAGCTTCCTTCAGTAGCTGCCTGCTGAGGCTGCTAATGAACTGATGGTGTTCCTGCAGGAACTGCTCTGAGAGCCTTCACATGCTCTTCCTGCAGGCTGCTAACCTCAGCCATCAGCCAAACCCCAAAGCCAGGCACACTGCTCATCTGCAGTGATGGGGAAGGGACAAGGACTTGTCCAATGTGACCATGAACACGGAGGGAAAATGCCAAAAAAATTAATTGAGAAGAGCCAGAATCAAGAGAAGAAGGACAGATCTTCCAAATTCTAAGTTTAATTGCCCTGAGGCTTCATGAACAATACTTCTCCCATTTTGAGTGCAGCCCCTTAGCCCAGCAGTCACACAGGGCTAGCAAGGGTCACCCTCTGTGTGAGGCACCATGGAATGTAACACATCCTCATTGCACAGCTCGGTCTGTGCTGCTGTGGTGTCCCAGCTGGGAGCAGGGTGGGATCTGTTTACGTGTTCTGGGTGTGTCAGCCATGGCAGCTGAGGTGTGCTCCTGCTTCTCTGCATTATTTGGGGATGCCTGGATTCTAGTCTGGTCCCTTTGCACCTCAACCCTCTCTGTTATGCTGCTGCTAAGACACAGCTGTCTTGGAAAATAATTATGTCTACACAGAGCAAACAAGTCCAGACTTACAAGTCCTGGAACCCCTGGTAGGAGGCAGTGGAGGTGAAGACATCAAGCAGCCCAATGACCTGAGGAAGGAGAGAAGCCCACATTTAAATCTGGAAAACAATCGCTGTGCACATGGCACTCATCAGCTCTCCACTGGCACATGCACGTGGGTGAACACAGAAAATTCCATCTGAGGAACCCAGGGACTCCTCACTGATGCTGCATAAATGTTTTCCCTCTTACTAACACCTGGGCTCACCCATTACACACCTGCTCCATCCTGGGCACAGCAAACAGGTCACAGGTACACCCTGAGACAGCCTGCACATACCAAATGTCAATTAAAACACAGGTGATGCCACCAAAAGGACTTGCTCCCAGGTGGCAGGGAAACACCTCTTGTGTCAGCAGGAAGAGGAGAAATGAGCACTCACGTTGTCATGCTGCATGTGCTTCAGCAGCATCAGCTCTCTGTAGGCTCTCTTGGCAAAGATCTCTGACTGGAACGGGCGGCACAGCTTCTTGATGGCCACTTTCTCCCCCGTCTTCTTGTCTATGGCTGAACTGCAGCAGGCAAAGACAAAACCATTCTGGTGTCAGTAGAATGTTTGAAGAGATTCTGCAATCCCACAGGTCACCTCCTAGAGAAGAGTTGGTTCCTGTGCTCACAGAGAGAAAGGAGCTCAGTGGAGCTCTGCACGCAGAGCCCTGTGTGGCTTTGGGCAGCCTGTGCTCTTTGGGGATGAGGTGGGACACCAAGAAAAGCACAAGTGGCTCATCTTTATTGCCTTCAACCTGCAGAAATGAGCTGGAGGTGACAGAGCTGAGAGAAGAGGGAAACACAGATGGTTAAAGGTCAGAATTAGTTCTAACTCTGCCTTCTCCTTCCTTAATGCATGGAGATAAGGGAATGAAGATATGGCAATTTCTGCTTTGCCGTCTGCCTGGAGGGTGTTGTATTTTAGGGCAGGCCAGCTGCCTTCGCTGTATTCTGGAGCAAAGACTGTGGATGTCACATGTTGAAAATGCTGCTGCAATTAATCCTGCTGTGTTCAGAATCCTTGATTACATATTTGCTTCTGTGTAAGAGCAGGTCTGGCTGACATGAGACTCTTCTCTGGAGCTGATGAAAACCTGGTCCAGCAGCCATTGCTGCAGGCATTATTTTGCTGTGCTGTTCCTGCTGGTCACAGCAATGCTGTGACAGCTCCTCACTCAGATTGCCAAGGAGGGAAGGGAGGTCCTCAGAGAGCTGAAATTCAGGGTTCTCAGTGGTGTTTTCCAGAGATATCTCAGCCCTTCCCTGACCCCTCTCAAGAGGCAAACATGAAAAAAAAGATTTCTCAGCTGCTCAAGAAGGTGTAAAAGCCGCTGCTGCAGAACGCTGCAATAGGAAATTTTCCCAGCAATTCCCAGCAGAGGACAGCAAATCCTAACTCCACACTTTCTGCCTCAGCTTTGTACAGCAATGAGCATCGAGCCCTCCCTGCCGAGCTCGGTCCATTCAAAACCACCACGCACCCCTGGGCTGCTTCAACCTCCCTTCTTGAGAGCTCCAGAGCAGCCGAGTTTTACAGGGACCAGTAAAGATTTCTTTTGATGTTTGGTTTTTTCAGCTGGGCAAGGAAACTTGAAAGGATTTCTCTCTTTTTTTTTTTGTCCTTTCTTTTTCTTCCTGATTTTCTCAGTGATAAAAATCAGAGAACACTTTACAAATATAAATTAAAAGTCAAGTCTAATCCTGCCTGATTTTACAGGACTTACTTAAGAATCTAAGAGGCATAAACATATCTGGGCAGCCAAGTGAGTGCCCCCCTGTAAATTGGAAGCTGGAGGAAAAGGACAAAACCTGGACACCAGGGTTTCAGGATTAGTGCCAGTGGCAGGCCAGACTTTGCCCAACACCTATGAAAACAGACACACCTTTTGTTTTTTTTTTCATTTATTTTTAGCTCAGCATGTTATGAAATAAGGGCTCTGTTCAGATACTATCAATGGACTGTTTCATATTTAACCTTTCAGGGTTGCCCATCTCTGGCTCATCAGTGCAAACCCAGCAATTTCTGCCTTGTGCTTGCTCTTGCTTCAGGCACCTTTGCCTGGTTGAATAATTAACAGCAGCTCCTGCTGCTTTCTTGTAGGCTGGGGTTTATCATCAGCCATGAAGGAAGTCCTGTCTGTTACTGATCCTGGTTTGCGATAATTTCTATCCACTTTATGATTTCAAACTGGAAACTGTGTCAGGCTGGGGGTTGTATTGTCCAGCTGCTTCAGCTGCCTGGGACTGAGCAGCAAGGACACCCTGTTCCAGCTCCCACCTCTGTAATCACACACAAATCTCTTGCAGACACCCAGGTGTTCCCCCACCTCCTGCCTGTGCCACCAGAGCAAGCTCGAGTCCAGAGCAGCTCAAAACCTGTCCGACCCCAGAGCCGAGGTGACCCTGCCCGCCCGGCCCCCTCTCTGCCCACCCTGGGGCATTTTCCTCAGGCGAGCGAGTGTCCAGCTGGACGGGGAACAGCCTGTCCCCATCCCGCATGCAAATGTCCGTCCTTAATGGAGGGGCTCTGCCAAGCGCCTCCTCATCCCCCCCGGGCCCGGGGCGCTGCGGGCGGGACCCCACTCACCAGACGGAGCCGTAGGCCCCGGAGCCCAGCGGGTGCAGGTTCGTGTATCTCCTGGGCAGCTCCCAGAGCGTGTTGTTCACCTCCTGTCTGTAAAAGCCTCTTCTCCTTGCGATGTTCATCGCCCGGCGGGTGTGGGACAGCCACCCCCCCAGAGTAGTGGAGTACGGGAGGGCTGCTGGGGTGAGAGCGGGACAGGGAGGCTTCCTGCGCTGCTGGAAAAGGCTCTAGCGAGTTTCCTTCTCTGTTTTCAGCTGTTGCGAGCGTGAAGGGACATGTCTTTGGGCCCTCCTCCCTCCGCCTCCACATTGGCAGAGGTGAGGCATCAGGTTTCCTGACACGCCTCGGTGCTGTACAGGTGCCTCTGGGCTCTGCTGCGGGAGGGGAGCAGCCGGCTCCGCTCGGGCACGCCTCTGGCAGCCCCTGTCATGCACGGCTCCCGCTCTGCTGCTCCATCAGCCCAGAAATATCCTCACGGGGCTCGGCAGGGGCTGTGAAATCCCTCCTCCAAACAAGGGGATGAGTAAGGCCTGGCCGAGCCGGGGAATCCGAGGGACGAGCCGCAGACACACCGCGTCAGGCACGCAGGGGATCCTCTCGAAGCCGACGGACAGCTCGTGACAAAGGACACCACGGGATCACAGCGATGGCGATTTTCTCCCCTGCCCGGCTTCCCAGCAGCGTGGGGAAGTGCTGGAAGTCGGCTGAGGCTCTGCAAGTGACTGCGAGGGGTTCCAGGAGCAGCTGTGGGACGGGAACAGCCCCAGCACGGTTTGTGCCCCGGGCTCTCAGCCCTTCCTGGCTCCTCTCGGACAAAGCACAGCCCGTGCTCTCCGCCGTGTCTGTGCCCCACCAGCCCAGCAGGACCATTCCTGGTGAGCAGAGAGCACCTCAACATTTCTCCCCAGCACCAGGAGGCTCAGGTGGGGCTCCCACACAGGAGGTGCATCCTCCCCGCTCCCCAAAGGAAGTGACTAAGCCGAGCCTTACCGAGCCAGCCTAGCTGCTTGCAGTGTTCCACCCCAGCAGCCCTGCACCCTGCCCAGAGCCTCTGCTCCTTCCATACAGGGCACCTGCAAAGGTGTCCCTGCAGGGAAAGCACAACTGGGGGCAGGGAAAATTCACTGTCCCTGCTTTGTGTGCAACCACTGCACTGGCCCTTATGCTCTGCAGGCAGCCCAGCAGAGCCTGCTGTGCACAAACACAAACAGGGACAGGGCACCATGGCAGAGTCTGTGTAATCAGCCCTGGCTGCAGCAGCACAGCCCGGAAATAATCCACAGCTTGGCTGGGTCTATAAAAAAACTCTTGCTCACACTGTGAGCAAGAGGTGTCACAGCAAAAGCTCCTGGTCCTTAAGCAAACATGTAACTCCTGGGTCATTTGATGAACACAGCCCTTGCTCAGCTGCTGCTGCACACACAGGCAATCAGCACCCAATTAGGGAGCCCTGAATAGCCGGGGCAGGTCTGGGTGTACTGAGATGAGTTAACTCCAGTGACCAAATCAAACAGGAAACTTCAGCTTGGTGGAAAAAGGGACAAGAAGCCCCATGGCAGCAGAGTCAGCCTCCAGTCACCTTGTTCCCTCCCAGCCATCGCACCCAGGATCCCCCACAGCACAGCCGAGAAATTCACACCATGCCAAAAACTCAACACGTCAGTGCAAGAGGTTTCCAAGTACCAGCAGTGCAGTAAATCTGAAAAATAGATTTTATTTTTAACCAGTGGTATTGTGACATCTTATCTGGCATAACCAATTACAGCAAAATCCATGGATAGAAACAAAATAGCAGATCTCTGCTCTGGGGTGCAGCGTGGTGCCCCGGCAGCTGAGCCCAGCACGGGCAGCAGGGAGTTTGTGCCCAGGGGCTCCCGCAGGACAGACTCCAATGAACCATTCCCACTCACACACACAGACACACCCACACGCACAACACCGAGAGGTTTTAAAAATCTTTAGCAATATTTCCGCATGAAATCACACTGTAGCATCTACACAGAAAATGGCTGATAAAAATAATCTTGCTGTAGGTTTACATAGTATATCTACATTTTTATTTGAATACCCAGACTGCTGGCCCAGCAGAAAAGGGAGGCTTTTTGTCTTGATTTTGTTGGGCTGTGGAGAGTTTTATCCTAGAGCACAACAGAGCTGCTCTCTTCATCTCAGCCCAGACCTTTATTGAACTTTTGGCCTGAAGAGATCGCTGGGAAGTAGCCTAGGAAGAATCAATGGCTTTGTCATCCACGTCCCATCCCTTTGTGCTGCCTCTTCAAACATGGGGCAAAAACACTAAAAAACACTCTCTGCCCCACAGGTAACAATACAAAATACTGCAAAAGCCTTTCTCCTCACATACACGGGTACATTGCCCACACAGGATGCCCGCAACAAATTAAATTCTAAAAACGTTTCCTCCAGAAGCCCTAAAATTGGGCTCCTGAGTTTCCCAGCTACAGATGGAGCACACAAACATGCTGAGAAACCTCCCTCCTGCCAGTCTCTAACTCTGGGCACTTCACTCATGCAGAGTCCTGGAAAATACAAAATATTTGAACTATGTTTGTATTCAAACATACTCCCTTCCCATGTTTCCTCGGGCAGAGATCAACCTGCTAAGAAATAGCCAAGAAGCTCTTACGTGAGAGGATAAAAAAACTTCTAGTAAATGTTAGTTTTATGTATATAAATATTTGTATTTATAGATATAGACAGTGAAAAGGTGATTGTGTGTTTATGCATGCTTATTTCTTTGCTTTGGGTTCCAATACTTCTAAAAAAAATCTTTTCAGGAAATAACTTAAGTTCTGGCACAAGATACTATAGTCATTTCTTTAAAGAATGCTTTTTACATTTGATCTCACAAGAAACCTTTCCACCCAAGCTCTTCTCCTCTGCAGAGAGAAGGTCAGAACAAAGAAAAAGGTGCATGTTGCTCTGGTGTTGGACATGACATCCTTCCCTCGTTGAAGCCTCTGGGATGGCAGCTATTTCACAAGGAGCTGCAGCACAGCAGGAAGGGTGCTGTGATTTTATGGCACTGCCTGAGGTACTCAGCAAACATTTCACTGATGACTGAACTGCCCCCAGTGCCATCCCCAAAAAGTAAGGACAAAAATCAAGCAGCTCTACATGCACATACAGCTACAACATGCAAAAACACACCACCTTGTAGGGAACAGAATACACAAACGAGTGGCTAGCAAGGATCTTCCCCAACCTCTGGCTCCTGGGAGATAATGCTGAAAAGCCTCAGAACAAGAGGAGGAGGAAAGTGAAAAACACAGGAATACCCAATCCAGGGGTTGAAGCTGTTGCCTCAAAATTACTTCCCAATTACATTGAGTTCATGCCTCGCTACCTGGGAGCCTTCACTCTCAAGAACAGTGGGTCAGATTTCCACCCCGGACTTCCTTTCCCCTCTCTCCCCCTTTATTTAAGGCACAAACATATTTACAGTTTCAGACAACATCTTTTCATGTTCCAAGAATCAGACACCAGAAGGCCTCTACACTCTGCTGCACCAGGAAGATCTGGATGTAAATCACACACCTGGCATCGAACAAGGACATCCCTCAACCCCACCTTCAGTCCTGAAGAAAACAGAGGACTCTCTAAGCCTATAAACCAACTTTCATTCTTTTTGAGGTTACTCAGTTGTAGGAGAATTGATAAATGGCAATGATTGCAACCAAACTGTCACTGTCACCTTCCTCACCTCGGCCCAGCAGTGCAGGCTGGTGGTGCACTGTTACTCTGGAAGAACTAAGTGCAGTCAGAACAGGTCTCCAGAGGCTTGCCCCAGGCTGTACACAGAATACAAGAGCATGCAGCATGTTTACATAGACTCAGCTTCCTTCCCTCCCCCCTCCCTCCCCAGTTCAACACACACAAAACCCCTCCACTAAGGAGAATATTGTTGTGATGAGGCACTTGAACGATAATTGGAGAGTCCCTATGAAAAGGCCTTCCCTTCACAGTGAGTGGGACAAACAGAAGAGAGCAGTTTCTCAGGACTCCATCTCCTCTTGGTCGAGCGGGGGTGGCACAAAGCTGATCACTTCATCATAAGTCAGGCCTGGGGGGAGAAGTGGGACAGAAACTCAGCAGCAGGACTGTGACAGCACTACCAACACACCTTCATGCAAGAAAACCTGCAACAATCTCAAATGTTCTGACACCATTTTACACAAAAAATATTGTTTAATTAAGACAAAGAAGAAAAGAATGGTTATACCACTCTCAGAGACCAACATACACAATAAAAGATACATCTCCTCAATGCTCTGGAAGTAAGTTTGAAAACAAAGATATGTTTGTGTGCTCCTAGCAGTAATTAGTTACCAGGGACTGTGCTAAATCTGCACACAGCACGTGGCAGATTCACTTAGTGTAAGGGCAGAATCAACAGCCTGCCCACATTTTTATCACTTTCTGCTGTGCCTCTGACCATGGCTTAGCTGAGCCTCAGCTCATGGGATGGAGAGGAGACTCATCAAGGTGTGAGAGGGGCAGCTCCAATCCGTGCTCTCTGTGAGCAGTGACAGCACCCAAGGGAGCGGCTGGAGCTGGGGCAGGAGGGCTGGGTTGGATCTCAGGGAAAGGCTCTTCCCCCAGAGGGTGCTGGCACTGCCAGGCTCCCCAGGGAATGGGCACGGCCCTGAGGCTCCCAGAGCTCCAGGAGTGTTTGGACAATGCTCTCAGGGATGCCCAGGATGGGATTCTGGACTTGTACAGGAGCTCTGTGCAGGGCCAGGAGTTGACTCCATCATCCTGTGGGTCCCTTCCAACTCAGGATATTCCATGATTCTACAACCACAATAGAAGCTGTCTCTCCCCTGCCCCAGACTCACTTTTCCATTCTTCAATCTCAAGCTCTCTGCTTTCAAAGGACTGGTCATAGGGGTCTGCCACGGGCTCATCGTCGGGGTCGTGGTACTGCGCGAAGTAGGCGTGGGCCAGCGCCTCGGCGGCCGTGATGCGCTTGTCCGTGTCCAGGACCAGCATCTTCTCCAGCAAGTCCACGGCTGCAAGAGCACCAGACACAGAGCATCTCTCATCAGCTGTGGGACCCTGCTCTGAAATGTAAAGCTTCTAAAAGCCCAACATGGATGAGGAATCTGTAGTTTCTCAGGACACACCATCATCCAGCATTTTGTTCCTCTTACACCCTTGGCCCACACATCCTTCATAAACATAACCCTGCTCTGCACTACTCCTGCAGCCAGAACAAAGCTTTGGGAAGCTCCAAAGGACAGGACATGCTAGCTTCAGTTTCAGGAAAATTCAATAAACAGGTCTTACCCAGGGGATTGGCACCAATAAAGACATTTTCAAAGTTCATTTTCGGCATGTAAGACAAAGACTGGATGTAGTTTCTTGCCTGTGGAAAGAAATGCTCTGTTGAAGTATCAGCCAATATCCAGCCAGCAAGATCAAGTACTTTTCAACCATCCTGAAGCACTGGTTATTATGGTCTGTCTCCTTGCTTACTCTGACACCTACTAAGCACATCAGCATTACCTGTCCCAACTAAGGCACTCAAGACAGCAGAGGAAGAGCTGACATTACTCGTGGCAAAGACTGGAAAGCAGAGAGGCGCAGAAGAGCTGAGCCCCTGTGTCCCAGCAAGGCTGGGTGCAGCCTGCTGAGCCCTGCTGAGCTGCACAGCACCCAAGGCAAAACCAGCTCACAGCCAGGCTCTCCCAGGCTGTCTCACACGTCTGTGGCTGAGCACACACTGCCCAAATCTCACACCTTCCTTTAGTACCAAAGTCTTGCAGAAGAGCAGCAGTTAATTGCCCACCCCATGCCACATGCAAGCCTTTCATTCACAGAAGTGGTGAACGCTGAGTGCAGCCCTGCCCTGCACTCCCCCTTCCTCTCACATCTCACCTCGTGGCTGGGCATCCTGTTAATGAGATAGGCAGGGGGCGTTCCCGTCAGACGCATGATCTGCTGAAGCTGGTTAATATCTTAAGTGCCTCGTCAAGGGCTTTGTTAAAAACAGTGCAAAAACCGTTTCAAACAGAAAACAGTCGCATACAAAAGCATCTCTTCTGCAAACCACAAGGCAAAAGCCATACAGGCAGGGACCACTAATTGTTTCAACTACCTGGGAGATGTTCAGCAATTACACAAGTGAACACTTAAAGCAAAGGAGAATCGCTGCTCAGCTGGTAACTGCCAGTACAGAAAGTATTTCTGTCCAAGGGAAGTAGCATTACACTCCAACAAGGCTGTGTTCACATTTCCCGAAGTTTTAAGCCATCAGACTAGACATTTCCTTTGGCTGAGGCTACTCCACAAAATTTTCCCTGAGCTGTGCAGCTACACACAGCTTCAGGAAAATGAACAAAAATGAAAACAGAAACAAAAACTGTACTCTCTGCACTGGTTACCAGCTTTTCTTTTTCCTCTTGCTGCATAGAAAGTGCTTAAGTTTCTTGTGGTGCAAAGTGAAACTGGCTCACAACTGACACCTTCTGAACAGCTGAGTGCCCTTTGATGTGGGCTGGGTGACAGAAGGCATCAAATGCAAAATTAGCAAAACATTAGCATTGCATAGAACAGAGTTAGCAGGTATCAGTGAACAGGGAAAGTGAGAGTCAGTAAAGTAATGCAGCAGAAAACCAGAATTTGTTATAGTGACACACGCAAAACCATCAAACACTAAAGAGTTTTGCTTTCCCCATACAATGGATAAAGAGTAGAAACAGTATTTACTGCCCTTTGTTTTAAACAGACTTGTTTCAAACCAGGATAAGAGCAATTATTATTTTTATTGTGCAATAATGTTTAAAAATAGACCCACTTCAACTTACACATGCAAATTAATCTTCTGCTTAATTTAGTCAACCTTCCATCTTATGTCTCTTGCTAATCCCTGTGCTTCAAACACCAGAGTAGCCTTAAGGTCAGTTCACAGGGCAACCAAATCAGTCTGGGTTATTCAGCTCTAATCTCTCCAAAGCTGGAACATCCCAGGTGTTTTACTTTGGGTTTTACTTTTTACTTTGGTGGGATGCTCAGCAAGTTGCCCATCTGATCCCAGTTTGCAGTGCCCATCCCTCCAGCAGGTGTTATTCTCGGCTCATCTCACACTTGTATTTCCAGTCACTGTTCCAGGAACATTAAGCTGCAGCACCACATAATCTCCTCCCCACTTCCCACAGCCCTGATCCCCTGCTGCAGCTCACAAACTGCAGTGGCCTCAGTGCTCACTGCATTCCCCTGCTCCTCCCTGGCTCTGGTTTATTCACTCCTCCTTCAGGAACAGTACAATTAAAGGCCATTTCACGCTGGGTTTGCACAATTCACAATTTGAGGTTCCTACAGCACAGCAAGTGCTGAAAATGGAGGTGACCCTCCCAAAGTGACTGCAGGAAGCCTTTTTGGTGCTCCCTTGGTAAAAGGGCCCCACACAGCAAAACCCACATAGCACAAGAGCAGGCTCTGCTGTGGGCCTGCAACAGCTGCTACAGAAAGGCACCTAAAAGGCATTTTCTGCTACAAAAACAAAGACATGGCAGCAGTGTTTCAGAAATTAATCACACTACAGAAGGGACTGTGTGTGTTTAGAGGATAACACACCTGCTCCTATTTAGAAAGATCCCTGGGTATGCAATCTGGAGAAATAATAACTGAGACAAGCCTCAAGCTCTTAGCTGTGAAAAATACTTCCCCAGTAACACCTGATGGTACAACAGATCACAAAGCATAAACCCACAAACTGAGAGAAAAGTCACGAAGCAGTAAAATGAGAATATGGAAGGATGAAATCATACCATGGGCAGAGGTAAGAGGAATAAAGATCAGATACACAAAGCATAAGAACTTAAAGCCATCCAAGAGCAAAGGATTACAAAGGAAGAAAAATAACAGAAAATAAATCCCAACACATTCTACAGATAAGACTACAGGAGAACAACACACAAACTCGGGACTTCTGAAAGGGCAGATATTACAATCAAAGTGTAAACTCACAGACTCTGAGGAGATTTTCTTCAAAAGCTCAGGCCCTGGGGTTCCAACGAGTCTCAAAATGAGCTTCAACTGATCAATATCTAATGATGGACCATAAAGGAAAATGCTGGGAGAAATCAAAATGAAAAGCGCAACACATCACCCTATTAACGCTGCAAATTAATTCTTGCCAAGGCCTTGACTGAAAAGCTATTTTAGACAAACCACATTCATTCCTCTTGTTACAACTGAATATAACTGAGCTCTCTCTGTATCAGACTGATTGAACATCTTGTCTGCAGATACCCCACATGCATGGAATGGGGCACTGCATCCTCAACTATTTTGGAGCAGAAATCTTTAGCCCCAGTGGCAAAGGCTGAACTTCCATGCTCCCTTCACCCCCTCAGGCCCCACACCAAGCTGCAGGTCAAGGATTAGCTTGCATTAGTAACAGCTGAAGTAAAGCAGAAGGCTGCAAAGGGTAGGCACTCATATTAAGAGGAAAGTCAAGGCTTTTTGTGAACACCTTCTCAGCTCATTCAGCCACTTCTAAAGCTCAGGAGGTCAGGAAATGATTGGGCCCTGCAGCATCACCTCACCATGGGCAGGGAGGCTGAGCTGCTGCAGCTGGCACAGGGGCCTGCCTGGCACCTCCTGGCACCACCAGGGCACAGCAAACCCCTGACCATCCCTCCTGCAGCAGCAGAGCAGGGCTCAGGTGTAACACAGGTCTGTGCAGAGCTCTCAGGAGGGAGCACTGCAGATGGAAAGAATGTTTTACAGGAACAGAGCTGCCAGCCTGAGCTGTCCCCTTTAACAAGGCCTAGGTGACAAAACACACAATTGAGGGGGGAATCCATCAAAGACACTGTTCCATGTCTAAATCTCAAGACACTAAGAAGACACAAAGGATCCTTTTTAAAACCATCAATGCACAATCTCCCTTCTTCCCTGAATTATCCTCCACAGGGATTTCAGACTGTCCATAATGTTTATATTTGCCTTTAATATGATACCAAAGTAGTTACACAAATTTTTTTAGACAATCTTGTGTTCTGGGATCAATGCCTTCCTGACGGCTGGAGATACAGCTGCAGTTCCTTCTTGGAGCATCTATTAATTTACTGCAAAAACTTCAAAAACTGTCACCTGTTAAAAAAACCCTAGAAAACAACACACAGTTCCTGCAATACTGACAAACTCTGTATGAAGGGAATCACCAATGCTTTGCTAAAACCACCATCTTTTGAGGTCAACTTTGGTCTAAAGTTTTATCTATCACATTAATTAAGAGCTCTGGAACCAGCACTTTGTCAGAAGAGCTGAATTAATTTTTCATTTGTAAAGTTACTTGGCAAACTTCTAGCTACTCAAAACACTCAAAATCTAAAGAGTAAACCCAATATCTAGTTGGATTTAGCACGGCTGAATTGCAAACTCTGAAGAGTCAATGCTTAAAATGAGATCTGAATATGCTGTAGGAGAATCAGCAAAGGGCACTCTACTAACCACAACTGGCTCATTTAAATGAGATTTTCTTCAGAGCTATTTAAAACAGCCCTTACTTCTTGCACTTATTGTGCAAGCAGCAGTTGAAGTGCAAATTTTAGAGTGCTAACATGCCACAGCTCAGTTTAAATATTGAAATTATTTAAAGGCATTTAAAAGCCTGTGCACTGGTGTGCCAACACTATTGCTGCCCTGTTTGCTAGTGGAAGATACTTCTGAGATAAATAAGGAAAAACACAGACTGTGGAACTGGCCCTGCCAAAACCCAACCCTGCTCCTGGTTTTAGGCCTGCCACCTCTAACCTGCTCAACTGCAGCATTCCTTAACTACAGGGCCCAGCACCTCCCAGAGAAATGAGCCACGAGCAATAAAGACAGCAAAGAGATTTAATAAATACAAAGCAGAAGAAAAACACCAGCACATGTGCATGGGGAAGGAAAGCACAGCATGCAAACCCCAAGGGCCATCTCCAAGGTACTCCCAAGGACTGAGGAGGGATTCTAAAATTCAGAAAATAACCTGCTATCACCACCAGCAGCAAATCTCACAAGGCTGTAATGGCTTATCCAGGCAAAGCAAAGTTCCAAGTTGTTTTAGCTGCCATCACAAGCAAGAACAAGGTGTATCAGAAGAATATGTAATTTCAGACTGGTTAGTTATCATGGAAGTTTCAGAATACTGAATAAAAACAGTTAAAAAAAACCAAAAACACTCTCCAGAGTTTAAGGGAACACAAAACATACAAAAATGCTAAACTAGTGCAAGAAAAGCTAGATATTCTTATTTTTACTTTATATTATTTTGTGCAAGTCAAATATTCAAAAAAGTCAACCTTCCTGCTTATTTGTATGAATCATTCACATTCAGAGCTGTAAGAGTTTAATATTTGTGTTTAACAGAAAGTGATCTCGGCATCAGACAGATAAAACAATACCAACAAGAAAGCCTCAGCTAAGCCTGCCATGCACAGAAAATGTTGAGCTGGAAGGGACCCACAAGGATCAGAGTCCAATGCCTGAAGGACTCTGATTTTCATCACCTCACTGTTTGGTCTCTGACTCCTTTCCCACAATCCTGATCCCCCTCTCCAGCTCCTGGCAGAGATTTCACCAGTATTAGAAATCCATCTTTCATCCAATGCTTCCACCCATAGATTACAATAGGGATAATTCAATTACCTTCCATTCAGCTGTAAATTAGAAGTAGTTCAGCAATCCTGCAGAGCTAAGCCCAAATTAACCACAGGGTTAATTTCCCTAAGAGTATCTCAATTCTTGCTTTAAGTCAGTGACAGCTGTGGTTGGAATCTCTACAGATTCAGAGGTTTAAACTCAACACTCATTTATCAGAGGCACAATCATCACAGACAGCACTGCAGATCCTCAGTTTTTTACTTACCTGACTAAATGCACTCCCAGCTTACCTGCACTGAAGGGGTGCATCCCCAGGCTGTACACAGAAATAAGGGAGGGACTGTAAATAACATCCCAGCATTTCTGCCAAATCCTTGCTGAAAGGGACCAACACTTCAACAACAGAACCATCTGAACAGGGGGCGATCATCCTGAGGAGCCATTACATATTCTGTCACTCTAATTTTGGAAATGGAAGGCTCACACTTGAGAAAATTTACATCTTGAGGCCAAAAAGCAAGAACTATTTCACATGTTCAGCTCTCAAACAGGAGCAATTTCCAGCAACACGAAGTCCCATTGCCTCCAAGTGCACAGGGAATTTTCTAGAGCTGGATATGGATACATCACATCCTTGGCTACTGGATACAAGGCAAACATACCTTGAATTATTCATGTTAATATTAACTCCAAAGTCAGGAAGTCAGCAATTGTACAGTGACACCACAGGAGGAACAAGAGCCTCTGCAAATCTGTGGGTACAATAAAATTAAGGGCCCAGAACTACCCAACAGGATCTAAACCTGGAAAACCCCTTCAACTCTCCCTAAAATAATGCACATATAAAGATTTCAAAGAGCCTTCCAAGACAGGGAGAAACCAGAACAGACTTATCTTAATTGTGCTTGCTGTCTTTAGATGCCAGCCAGGGTCCTTTCCAATCCTTGGGTAAGAGTTCCATGCACAAACAGGATTCAGAACCAACCCTGCTCCCCTTTTAGTTTTAACTCAAGATCAAAAAGCACAAACACAGAAGCACTGGAAGAATTACACTACTACAAAGTCTAAGATAGGAAAGCATTGGGTCTGTTTCTTAAATCTAAGCTACTCAAAACAGAAAGAGCATTTAATTAAAAAGCATTACTGCCATTTGCAAACGAAATTGAGCATTTAAAGTAAATCATCACAAGCATCTGCTGGAAGACATACATGAATGAAGTACCTTATTATGATAAAGCAAATAAATTAGCTCCTAGAAGTAAACTTCATTTTGCATTGCAGATATCAGTGGCTCTAATTTACAGCTAAGAACAGAGCTGGATAAAAAACTTCTCAGACTTGGAAGAATCACCATTTTGTTCAATTCATAAAAACCACAAAATAAATCAAAACCATGAAGCATTTCTTACACATTGCAAATCCTATTACAAATATTTTAGTTGCAAGCATCAAGTTCTTTAAAATCTGAAGTGTCACTGTTGCTAGGGTTAAATAATGGCAACAGCTTAAAGGCTTTTGCTTTGTTTGAATGAACAGTTCTTGGTATCTCAGTTTTTCTTAAAAGAAACAAAAAAAAAATCTGTCCAAACCAACCTACACATGCTGAATCAACAGATAAAAATATACCAGCTTTTGTTTAATTCCGTTTCTGCATCTGACAAGAGAAAAATACAGCAGAGATGACTACACAGCACAGTACAACAAATTCAGAGAGAAATGATGAGATGGAGTCAAGCAGAAAAAGAGGAGAGGATAAAGTTAAAGCACATTGAAAAGAGGTGGCACTGAAAGCTGCAATGAAAGCTTCTCCTCAGGAGGGAGTTTTGGAACCCAGATGTTTTCTGAAGGTAAATAAACAGCAGGCAGCAATTCCAACACCAGCTTCCTTTTCATCAAGTGCTAACATACTTAAATTCACTGACACAAATACTAACAAATTAACAAAAGTGATTAAAATGAACAGACTGTGGTTGAAATAATAAACTTTGGTAAAAGGTGGGCAATGTAATTTTCTCTGGCAAATGAAAGCTGAATTTGTAAGCAATGAAAAACCTTGCCAGTAGTAAATCTCACCCCAATCTTGTGCGGCTGAGCAAAAATTTGAAGTGCAACAATTTGCATCAAGTCTCACTTCCAATTTCCTGGGGAAAATATGACCAAATCTCAAAGTTGTCTCAAATTTGCCAAAGTGTCCTACCCAGTCCAGTCTGATGAGGCAAAACCAATATTTTGGAAAGATCTTATTCAAGGTTGAATTTTCACATGAGTACAAGCACACTGTGAAAGGAGGTTCACAGTCAGGCAGGAAATGGAACCTAAACATTGCAGAGCAATTTTAATGAGAACCTTGGCACTAAAGAATCTGCAAAGCCACGGCTCTCACAGCCAGGACACCTCCAGGAGAAAAGAGGAGAGGCCAGAAGGGAAGCACATTTGCAAGGAACCTGAAGCATGAGAGGATTCTTGGCAGACATCCATGCAAGTATTAGCTAGAAACTCAACTAATCAATTTAAATAAACTTACAGGAAAGTAACAGAAACAAAGAGTATATAAATCTAATGATGGCAATAGACAATAAAGAGGAACAGATGTGCAGCAAAATCAAGAACTCACCTCTTTGTACTGTGAGTAAAAGAAGCCATTAATTTAAAAACAAACAAACAGAAGTCCATAATTAAACCCAGAACTTATTTTCTTGTCAACTATGTGAAAATGAAGATCTAATTTCAATTTCAAAAAAGAAATTACTTCTAAAGGATACGGTCTGTGCCAGGGAACAATGTTCTTCCAGTCAACAGCTCAGCCATAATGCATCCCACTGACCAAATATCAACTGAACAAAACAAAACAGAAAACAAAACATGATGCATAAAAATACAGCCTGAGCAGAACCATCCCATCCAACCAGAGCAAACAACTCTGTCCTGAAGCAGCCTCATGGCAGTTTTGTCATTTCTTCACACTACAGATCCAGACATTCTCCTCAACCAGACACATTCCAGTCACTTGTTTAAAAACCACTCTGCTAGGAAGAGCAAGGATAAGTGCTGACAGTATTTTGCTGATTGCAGTTTCAAAGGTTCAGATTCCTGGTGAATGCTACCACAATGATTCTTCACTTCCATCTGACAGAAAGTGGTTCCAATACCAACTCCAAGTCATAATTACCCAGAGCGCCAACTTATGCAATCAAAGGGGGAGCACATGCAAGGACAACCTCTTTTATTATCCCCTCACAATTCAGAAACTTGACAAACGAGAGGATTCCTGTGCTGCTGAAGGCATTACCTGTCTGGTTGTAGTGCATCCAGTTGAGCATGATCTCAGGGGCCCTGTACCACCGCGTGGCCACGTACCCGGTCATCTCATCGTCCGTGTGCCGCGCCAGCCCGAAATCCAGGATCTGCAAACACAAAACACTGCAGGGCAACAAACAGCCAGCACAAACACCAGGCAAGCACTGGCTGGGGACAGGACAGCTGGGAGAGCTGCAAAAACACGTTATGAAACCAAATTTCACAACCTGGGACAAGACACTAGGCTAGAACGGTGTAGGATCGACAATCAGAATTATGGCTGGGTATCTTGTCTCCAAAACAAGGAGACACAAACTAAAGCTGTTAGCTCTGCACTTGCATGATGATTCACTAAAAACACAGGAGCAGATACAAAAACCACATCCTTACAACTCTACAGCTAGGAAGCACATTATTACTTTTCTATGAAAGTATTTTCAGTAGGAATTGTTTTGACACTTAAGTTGCAAGGGACATTCATATGGCGCTCAAACAAATCAGATTTTTAAATTACATTACCTTTAGCTCACAGTCTTCATTAACAGCTAGGTTACTGGGTTTTAAATCCTAAAAAATTAAACATCAGCATTAACAGTGGAGTATGTGTTGTTACACGAGTCTGAAGCAGGTAAAATTGTAAACAGAGATAAAAATACAGATTCTAACTGAGTGCAAATACTAACTTTGGATAAATTATTTTATCAGAGTGAGAAATCTCTTCTGTGGTTCTCAGAGGTGTCACATATAACCAAAAATGCATAAAGGCAACACTGGTGCTGCATATTTGTATTTAAGAGAAAAGCTAATTCACAAAGGAAAATTATGGATCTTCACAACCACTTCCCCTGTTCAAGCTTTTTACTACTTAACCGAAAAATTTTCAGAGAATTTTCTTTGGTTTCTCTTGGTGCTATATTGCAAAAGTTCATGCTTCATTTTTTAAAGATATTGTTTCAGTACAGGAAACAATCTTAGAATGAATACTCACCCTGTGTATTATGTCAGCTGAATGGATGTACTGTAAAATAAGATGAGACAAAATTTATGTAACAGTCCAAGCAGCCACCTCCTCATCTCTTCCCTGGAAAATACTGCCCTAGCCCAGCCCACACAATTCAGATACTCCAGGCTGTCAGTCTGTCTGTGTGTCTGTGGGTTTCACAGGTGGGTGTTCCAGTGTGCCTCTCCTTAGGAACACCCAGGAGTGCAGCCACACCAGTGCAACAACACAAGTAAACAGAACTGAAGAAATGGAAAATTCATTGCCAGAGCAGACCAGGGGGCATCACAGTTCATCATTTTTTAGATTCTGCCCATAGGAACACATCAAAATGATAGGAAACCTTACTGATGCAGAGCTCCAGAGAGGCAGAAGTGAAACAACAACAATCAAACGTTATTCTGCAATATTTTAGGGAAGTTATAGAAGCCCTATGCACACATCTGAATTGCTGAGGGTGTAACATTCACCAGGAACTTCCACCCCCATGGTGAGCTGTCCCCATGCAGGGAACACAGGGACACTCACCTTCAGGCCCCGAAGGATCTGGTAAATGAGGAACTGCACGTGGTCATCAGTGAGCTTCTGGCATTTCACAATGTTGTTCAGGTCTGCTCCCATGAGATGTGTCACCAAGTACCTGGGAACAAAAGCAAACACGTGGACTGTGAAGCAATCTCTTGAAGAGGATTAGGATAAAAATTCCCCATAAATCTCCAGTAGCAGAGCTGACTGTCCCAAAGCACGTTGCTCAATGGAACATAGATCGTGACACTTTAAATAATGTAGCAAATTAGAACAGTGATTCCAACTGCACTGGGCAGTAAACCACAGCAGGTGAACAATTCTGACAAGTCCAACAGCTTAGGATATACTGTGACTTTGTGCTGGAATTCAGGATTATTTGTAAATCATAGCAGACAAATTAAAGAGACAAATATTTCTGTCATAACCTGGGAAAGGAGATACAAAAGACACTTTATTGCAATCTTCAGAGAAGTTACCTACACATCATTGAATTCTTCTAGTGATTTGGCAGGGGTGAACACATCCAACAAGCCAATCACCTAAAAAGAAAACAGTGAAGAGAAAAGCTGTGAGATATATTTACAGCAGTTACTAAGATCCTTTGTGGCACTGAAGTATTTATTCCAGTAGATGTTTCATTTCCATCTGTTCAGTGTTGTGCTTCATGCAAGCCAACAGAGCCTCCTGGAACTGGCAAACCTGACGCAGACACACGTGAGAGCTCTGCAGCTCCATTTGCTCCCTCCCATCACCATGAACCAGATACTCCAATACCTTGGACTGTGTGAGGAAAAAAGCACATGCAGCAAGGAAAGAGCAATGCTGCAGGCTGCTCAGGGCAGCTGGGGCTGGCCTGCACTCACATTTTCGTGTTTCATGTGCTTGAGCAGCCGCAGCTCCCGGTAGGTTCTCTTGGCGTGGATGATGGACTGGAAGGGCCGCGACAGCTTCTTCACCGCCACCCGCAGTCCTGTCTTGGTGTCAAAGGCAGAGCTGCAACAAGAGCGGGCAGAGCATCCAATGAACTCTGTGGGGATGCCTCCAAACCCACGCTTACTCTGGACACTGAGTTACAGGCAGCAGCATTTCTGCAATCAAAGTGATTTCCAGGTATCCTGGTCCATAACCCGCACGCCACCCAAAATCTGCACAATTTCACACAACTGTTGGTTTCTGCAGAAAACGTTTCAAAGATGAGTCTTGTCCACACAGTAAAGGGAAATCTTGTAGAAAGAAAGAGAAATGTTTATGACTTTGCTGCCTGAAGTGCTCTTAAACATAATCATGCACTAAAACTCTGGAGAGAAGAGCACTTGTAAATACTACCACTATTCCTAAACATGCTTTCAAACATCACACTTGATCACAAAATGCTGTGCTCAAAATACTATTTTCATGGATGAAAGCCACACAAAAATCCAGGACTTTGCCTAATAAAATCAGTTATGATTGTTGTTAATCATAACTGAAGCTGAAATTAAATTTCTTTGGTAAATCCCATCCAGTCACCAAGTTCTGTTATACAAAAGTGCCTGGGAATGAATGATAAGTAGCTGTACATGACCAAAACTTGTCCCTTTAGCAGAAACCTTGCACATACAAGTAGTATTTTTTCTTAAGAGTCCATGAGGACTTATTTAATCCTAGTCAGTAAGTGTGTATATATATATATATATACACATATATAGAGAGGGTACAGTAAAATTATATTTTAAGTAATTTCTTATCTAATTATAAAGCTCTGGTCTGTTCAAAAGGAAGGAGGAAGAGAAAGAGAGGATGTGAAATCAACACTTCACTCAAGGCAATGAATGTGGGGAAAGTATGGAATGGAAAGAGTCCCACAAGGACAATACTGGTTGATTTTCCTGCTGTATTTATGCTTCAGGTGAACTCCTGGTTCCATTTAAAAGTGAGTATGCACTAGTTCTTGGTAAACATCAAGCAGAAAGGAACACTACATATTTATAAAGTGTTAAATATAAAGCTTAACTAGCAAAGCTCAAAACCAATCACAAGAGCAGGCCTAGAATAAACCCACAATTGCATATGCAAACCACAACGCCCACCCCACCAAAGGAGCTATTTGAAATAAAGGCAGCTGTCATTTACTTTTAAAGCAGCCACCAAGAATTAACCTGCAAAAAGACTCCTTATCTCCAATTTGCCCAGGTTGCAAGGAATTTGGTGAGTGAAATAGAAACAGAACAGCAGCAGTGAGCCTTCCCCAGGCCCTGGCAGGAATGGAAAATCCCTCGTGCACAGTGGAAGAAAAGCATCTCCCTTGCTATAAAGGGCATGCACAGAGTGGAAAGACCTCTCTGGAAAGCACAGGGAGGACACCAGGTCACAGCAGCACAACCTGCCAGAGCTCAACTGCTCCAGCTTCTCACACTGCCTCAAAAAACACCCCTGAGCAGCTGCTTCCAATGCAAGTGATCCTCTACACCTCAGCCAGGCACACAAAAGAAGCCATCCAGCATCCATTTTTTAATGTTGATTTCAAATTCTCAAGTTTTCACACATCACTAGGAAAAAAAAAAAATCAATGTTTAAGCAGCAACACTTCATGAAATTGAGAATTCAATTTTTTTCAGCCTCGGGTAAAAATCACCATCTTGAAATACACAAATATCTCTAGATTGGCCTGAAAATACATGCCAGCATTTTACTGATACATAAGGTGTTTTCTAGGACTTAGAGCAAAAATAAGAGTAACCATCATCATTCAGCGCATGCTGTTGTAAATTAGTCAAGGATCTTCACCGGTTTCCAAACATTTCAGGTACAAAATGCAGCAAATACCAGCAACTCTTTCATCCTGCAAAGAAGGTGATCCCCTGCATCTCAAAGCTCCACAGCTCCACAGACAAATTTCTCTTTTGGTTTCCAAGATTTTGAGATTTCAGAGCCACCAGACACAAAATAAGCTATATCAGGATTCAGATGAAATTGAATTTCACTTTTTGTTATTAAATGACATTTTCTGGGGTCATATCAAGTCACTGTGCTGTTGTAGCAGCTGTACAACCTCCAAGGGAACTGCAGCCAGCAGTCCTGGTTAAACAGCACAATGCACAAGCTCAGGAAAGAAAATTCGGTGTAATTGAACATTCACAATCTAGACTTAAAGTCAGAACACAAAGTCTGGTCATATCTGAGGCCTAAAATCATGCTGAGTAATTTTGTGGCAGTACAGATAACTGGCTCACGGTGCCTGCAGAGCACAGAACAGCTGTCAGCTGGAGAACACGGCAAAGAACACTGAGCTGCCTTTCATCACAGACCTTAAACAGCTGCATTACACTGATCACACTGCAGCTAAAGAGCCCAATTAGGAAAAAATGACACGATCCACAGTTTTAAATCCCTTTTAAAACAAGATCAGCACAAATTTAGGATTTATCACACTTTTTTTTAACCTCTTACATAGTACTGTGCTATGGAAAATGAACTGCATCCACCTCACCCCAAGTGAGCTAAAATTACAATTCTGATCTAACCTGAATTGAATCCAGAACACAGGAGGTAGAAGAAAACAATTACTTTAGAGAACCAAGTAACAAGGTTAGTTATGAGCACAATTTATTTAAATATTAAATAATCAGAACGTTAATTTTTGTGCAAAGGCTATTTTGCTAAATATAAGCTGCTCATTGCTAGTGCCTCTGCAAATACCCAAGCTAACTGAATCTCCTTAGTGCTGAAGTTAATTTATGCACTCCTAATCAGAGAGAAAAACACAATTAGCACCTGACAGTTTATTATTGACTGCAGTCACTTCTGTACCTGCACTTCAGTCACCACCCTCCCAGCACACTAAAAGTTGCAAATATCAATACACAAAAACACAGCTGGATGGTGATTGGTCATTAATTAAAAACAATTCACATGGAACCAATCAAGCATGCACCTGTTGGTAAACAATGTCCAAACCACATTCTAAAGCAGCCAAACACAGGAGAAGCAAATCAGATAATTATTGTTTTCATTTTTCTCTGAGGCTTCCCAGCCTCCCAGGAGTACAAATCCTGGCGAAGGGATTTTTCAGAAAATATCACAGTGACAGGACACAGCTCTAAGAGTTGCAAGTATCATTCTCCTGTGCTAGAATTGCTTCTGCTTCTAAGAAAGCTGCAATAAAAATCTCCCTGCAGGACACGTGCTCTCAATAATTCCCTTCATATCCCAAGTTCCCCTACAGTCCAAGCTCCTCGCCAGCCCTGCCAGAGCTCTGTCACAGCTTTTCTGTGCCTCCCCTCTCCCCACACATCCCCTGCCAGCCCTTCCTGTGTGGCTGCTCCATCCCACTCCCTTCTGCAGCTCTG